>NC_059125.1:17060729-17660729 GCF_020740685.1 Jaculus jaculus | reverse complement strand
CACACTTTAGATTCTGAAGCAGAGTCTCATTAAATTTCCCAGTTAGGCCATGACCTTCCAATCCTCCTGTCTCAGTCTCTCAAATCACTGGAATGATAATCCTGCACTACCTGGTCTATCTATATCATCTTTACTTTTGGTATTAGTTCAGACACTAAGTAGACAATATGACCATATCCATTTTCTGGAATAGATTACATAAAAATAGTATTTACTCATCTTTAAATATTTAAAGGAATACTATGGCAAATTTATTTTCAGGCACTTTTAAATTTGCAAATAGAGTTTTCTAAGTGGTTGTATCTCTGTTCAAACTATCTGTCTTATCTTGTGTGTGGACATTTAGATTAATTGTTTAAAATTGTTTGTAATACTCTATTATCATCCTCTTAATAATTGCAGCATATGTGGGATCTCCTATCCCATTCCTGATTTACTGGTATGTGTATCTGGTTTTCCTTGTGTGTGTGCATGTATATGTGCACACACATGTGCATGTATGTCCATACATGATTTAAGTCATCTTTTCAGGGTTTTATCAATTTTTTGAAATAACTTAAATTATTTCAGGAAAGTTATAAGTTTAAAGCTGTGGTGAGGAATAAGATTCAAAGACAGACAAATGGATAAAGTCCTTAAATAGATTGAGAGCATGCATTTGATGCAACAAGATGTACATTAGTAGATCACTACATTAACAAGTTGCAGTTCTACAGATTGTATTGTGTTAGCTTAGTATGTTAATGAAATAACTTTTGTAATTTTGCAAAATCTCAGCTAGAAAAAATGTTCTGTCCTTAAACTATGTCTCTCACCAATATAAGTGTTTCAAAATAGAAACACAAAGAGAAGACCTGCTTACTGGGGAGGGGAAATAGTAGGGGAACTTGTTTTGACCCTCTCTCTGGTTGGAAACCTTTGGGGATTTAAAAGAAATAGAAGCTCGAGATATGGCTTAGTTTTAATGTTAATGCTATGGCACAGCTGGGACTTGTCCTACATTTACGGAGAACTCTAATTTACGAAAACTAGATCCTAGCATTTTGAAAGCAGATTTGAGGCCTCTAAAGCCAATTCTTTTATAGTATTTTTCCCTTACTCTTGGCTACAGCCTATCATATTGTCCTAATTATTTTTTCATCTTTTAATGACGATTGTTAATCTCTCAAAATGACCCACTTCTATGCATGTGATTTTTGGCTCCCTTTGACATCACCCAAACACCCTTATACTTCAAATCAATCATGCAAAATAATGAAGAAGCAGTATCTATAATTTCACATTTTATTACATCATATTATAATGGTCAAATGGCCTTTTGTCTGAAATATGGGTATTTTTTCTTGAAATGGAGAAAGAAGCAAAGTATGGAAGAAATACAAATGGTAGGAAAATTATAACTCATATAGTGCCATATTATATTGTTTGTGCTAGGCTTTGTTCCTAGTTGAAGATATTTGTTAATGAATTTTTATGAATATGAATGATCATATAGATATTCCATTTCTGAACTGATGTTGTAATTTAAGCCATCTTGATATATTGTGAGAAAAACAAAATATGTGGTAAATATAAAATTATACACATTAGTGAGTAGAAATGTAAGGCAAAATGAGGTAACAAAAAGGTGGTAATTTGGACATGAGTGCAAGATTTGCTAATGCTCCATTATGGCCCAGTGGAGCTTGATAGTAAACTGTGCTGCAATTACTAAAGAATACTATCATAAATATTTGTTTAATCATTTATGGAGAAAGTAGCAACTGAATTTTTGCCACAAATAGGGATTAATTTCATACATCCTTACATTTCTACCAGTGGAGAAGTGTAATTGAAAATATGTTTACTAACAAGGCCTACTCATCTAGACTGAGATATATCAACAAACATTTAAGGAACAGTAGTTAATGGAGAGAAACTATGATAAGAGGAAAGATTATCATGGTCCTATATGTTCCCAACATGGTGGATTGAATATAAATGGTCCTATAACCTCAGGTATAGTTGACTAAGCTTGCTACTTAGGTTTTAGCTGGAAGAACCTGCTGGAGGAGGGATATCACTAGGGACAGATGTTGAGTTCAAACCTACTATATGTGTGGAGATCCAGCTTTAGCTCTGGCTGTTCAAGTTGTTTCTCTGCTTTGGCTGTATAATATAGAGAACCAGCTTTTCCCACCATCTAAAAGCTTCCCCTGGAGTCTGTAAGGTAAAATAACCTCTTTCCTTCCACAAGCTGCCTCTAGTCAGGTGTTTTATCCCAGCAATTAGAAGGTAACTGCAACAAAAAATGGTACAGAGAAGTGACAAAAATGCTGTGATCAATCCAGCCATATAGGTTTTAGTCTTTTAGAATGTGTTTGTGTGAGGAACATGGAAGAATTTAGTACTTTTTACTGAAATAGCCTGGAAAGTGGAAAAAAGAGGAAATATTGCTATGGTCTTTTGCATTATCTGTTATCTATTTTGCATCATCTATTATCTGTAACTCTGGTTATTCAAATCAATGTTCATAAAACAAATAGTATTGGGAGAGATATACTTCCAAAGAATGTTCAAATACAATTTTATTAAAGTCACTCAGCTACAAACCATAAAGTATTACTTGTACTTATGGACAATGGCTTTGTTTTCCTTACAAAACACAGAAATAAAGAAAAGGAGGAAGAATAAAATAACAGAGGTGTATATGCATTTGACGTGTGCCATTTGTTGGCTCTTATCAAGGGTATTCCTTTTCAATAATGGAAAAATTAATTTACTTAGAACATGTTTTAGGATTTGGGGACTGAGAGATGCTCAGTGGTTAAGGTTAGCATTAAGGTTAAGCTTGCCTTCAAAGCTAAAGGTCCTTGGTTTTATTCACCATGATCCATGTAAGGAAGATTCTCAAGGTAGTCCATACATCTACAGTTCAATTGTAGCTGCTGAAGATCCTGGTACAATCATTCTCTCTCTCTCTCTCTCTCTCTCTCTCTCTCTCTCTCTCTCTCTCTCTCTCTCTCTCTCTCTCTCTCCCCCCTTTATCTCTATCTATCTATCTCAAATAAATAAATAAATAAAATGTTTGCAAAAAGTTAATGGGAAGTTTATTGAACATTTCTGATGTTAAAAACCAGTATTTTCAAATCCTTATGCTACTATTAGTAAGCCTATGTCAGTAAATATTTATTTCAATGCACTATTTGGTGCAGTATACTCAATAACTAAAGATACCAAGAGGTTTCTTATAATCTCTAATTTCACTCACAGAAAATATAAATCTTAACTTAAAATCCAAATGTATTTAAATATCCCAAAATATGTGCAACTGATGCTAATTATAATGGCTGTGAGGTTTAAATATTTTTACTTAGAACTGTTTTTCCCTAGCTGCTTTAGGAGTCTTAATGATAATATGTCTTGGGGAGTTTCTCCTTTGGTCCAGTCTGTTTGGAGTTCTGTTGGTTTCTCGTAACTTGATGGGCCTTTCTTTTAAGAGACTGGGTAAGTTTTCTTCAATTATTTTGTTAAATAAATTCACCATGCCTTTGATCTGAAATTCTTCTCCATGTGGTATTCCAATGATTCTGATATTAGAACGGTTAAGTGTATCCCACAATTCCCTCATGCACTGTTTGCAGGAACTTTTGAACTTACTGAAGTTTTTGAACTCTCGAACTGTTTCTTCCATCTTGTCTTCCAGATCAGAGTTTCTATCCTACACTTCGCTGACTCTAATCTTGAGAGCCTCTAGAGAGTTTTGGACTTGTTCGATTATTTTCTACTACTTTCCCATGTATGATTTATTCATCCTTGCATTTCTTTATGTCTTCATTTAGAATGGCCAGCTGATTTTTAAGGTCCTCTTTTCCTTCACTCGCCCTCAAACTACTAACTCTCTTTAAACTCATTCCAATATCTTATCAAATTATTCTAGCTTAGTGATGGATGGTAGCATCCACATGATTATCGGTCCTTTGCTGCTTTCCTGCAAGTTCGACCAGTAGGTTGGTCAGGGTTGCATTGCTCATAGTTTCAATTTGATGTTCTGATCCTAATAACTATTCTATGTTTTGGTTTGATGCATTCATTGTAGGACTGGGTGGTCTAACTGGGTTTTCTTGCATTTGATTTTTCATGTTATTTCTTTTGTGCTGTGGTCTGCCCATGACAGTGTATGGGCAGGTAGGTGGGTGGATATGCCTGGGCTCTAGCACTATGGGAATCTGAGGCAGCCTGGGGCACTTGCCAAGCAGCCTGTCCTTTGGCTCCCACTTGCAAAAGCCGCCTATCTACTGCCTGACAGGGGTGCCAAAGTTTCCTGAATTCTCAAGCGGTAATGAACCAAAGCTGCCTGTGTTTGAGCTTGGAGGGGGACTGAGGTACCAAGCTCTGAAGCAGCCCAAACTCTGGCTGGGAACACTGGGACCCGGAAACAGTCTGCACTCCCCTGCCACAGGAGAATGTAGGATGGCAAACGCAGCAGACAGGTAGGGGAGGGCTCAAAAATCTAAACAGTAAGAAGTCAAATACCCCACTCACAAAATGGGGCAAAGAGCTGAACAGGTACTTCACAGAGGAAGAAACACAAATGGCAAACACACACTTAAGAAAATGTTCATCATTCCTAATCATCAGAGAAATGCAAATTAAAACAACTACGAGATTCCACCTTACGCCAATAAGGATAGCCAACATCAAAAAATCAAATGAAAATAAATGCTGGCGAGGATGTGGAGAAGCAGGGACACTCATTCACTGTTGGTGGGAATGCAGGATGGTATAACCACTTTGGAAAGCAATATAGACAGTCCTGAAAAAGCTGACTATAGAGATACCAACAGACCCAGTTATTCCCTCACTGGGCATCTACCCTAAAACCTTCAAACCACAGGCCAGAGAGGTTTGCTCAACCATGTTTGTAGCGGCTCAATTCGTAATAACTAAGACCTGGAATCAATCCAGATGTCCATCACTAGAAGAATGGTTAACTAAGATGTGGTATATCTACACAATGGAATTCTACACAGCAGTAAGAAAAAATGACACAAAGAAATTTGAGGAAAAATGGGTGAACCTGGAACAGATCATTCTCAGTGAACATACCCTATCACAGAAAATAAATCGCCACATAGTTTCACTCACCTGCAGCACCTAACCTGAATCTACACAAGATGCCTTACATACCCAGCAAGCACCTCATGGACTAGACACTAGGATGGACGGGGAAGGAGGGGAGGGCATCGAAGGGGTGGGAAACACTAATCTAGACCCAAACGGCAATGGTACCATAAAAATCTACTTCCTAAAAGGCAGACCAAATGGTTGAACCTTCACCAGGCCCTTACAGGAAACACTTGAACCAAAAGACACTGGAGAGTGTAGGATCAAGTCCAATGTAAACCTTCTACATCTTCCCTCCCTCCCTCTCCCTCTCCCTCTCTCTCTCATCTCTCTAACTCTTGTATATTAGTTATCTTTTTCCTCATTTTCTTAGTGGGCACTGACCTGTAACACCCAGTACCAGCATGGGGCTATCACCCACAATGAGCTTTTGATCAGAGAAACATACAAGGTTTCCTAAAAGAATGACAGACTTCTGTCAGAGTACTTGATGACCCACCAAAGGTTAGTGGTAAGACCCTATTGCTGAAGACACCATAAGCAGCTGACACGTAAAATGGAACATCATGGCTGGAAGCCAGGAGAGAGTCAGTCCCCAGTCAGCGTATCTAGTGCAAGAAGGTGTTACATCAGCGACTGGGGGAAATGACCAATATCTGTCCAAGAAATTCATGGTCTAACCTACTTAGCAGCAAATAACCTGTCGTGATGCACACACAAGTGCAATAGTGGCACACAGCCATGATGGGGAACCAACTGCTCTTAATTTGGCTAACTGAGCCCCTCAGTGGTACGGGACCCTTAGCTGGAGCTGGGAAACAAGTCAGAATTATATCAAAACATAAGCCCTCTCTCCAATATCAAGCTACCATCAATCATGGGGTACAATAGGGCCTACACCTATTAAACTCTCTATTAAAAAAAAAAAAGTAAGGGTTATTTCATTTGACCTGGAGCTAACTTACTCTTTGTTGGAGAATCTGCTTCTCTTTTTCAGATAGATGCAGATCCTAAGGAGAGAGCCACTGCATCATACCTCAAAAGGGCCCCAAATTCAACTAAGGAAAATTGGCAAAACAAGCAAGGGTGTTGCTTTCCTGATGAACCAGATACCAGCACAAGGGGGAAGGAGACCAACACAGAGCAAAATCAACTCCTACCAAATCAGGGAGCCACAGCCTCAGAGGGCCCCAACACCTCCAACACCTGAAGCAGACCAAAAATGATCCCAACATGGCTCAGGGAAATTTTGCAGAAGAGGGGTAGAAAGAATGTCAGAGCCACATGTTGGGTCAAGATATGCAGAGACATTTATCATACCAATAACTGTGGGCTAACTCCACATTGCATGACACATATACCTCAACATGGAGAGGCCAATGGGAAGGGGTAGGTCATGGATGAGCCTAATAATGGTACCAAACTGCCTGTATTTGCTGAATAGAAATGTAATAAAAAATGCAAAAAAAAAAAAACAGAAAAAAATATGTACTGATTCAACTGAGTCACACAGTAACAATGTGAAGAATGTTCTCATTAGAATATGAATGCTAATTATTCTTACTTCTTCCAGGCTTTAAAGTGCATAAGGTAGTTTCACATATGAGATTTCATTCATGCTGACTTAATAGAATATAATCTGGAAATGTTAATTCTGATGGTTTGATAACATTCTTACAAATTAGAATTCTCAGTAAAGCTTGTTAACCTAATGAAGATAATTAACATTACAGTTATATTGCAAATAATAAATAAAATATCAAGAATTATCAGAGTCTATGTTTCTATTGTCATATTTTATAGTAAGTTCATGTAAGTTTTACAGATGATTACACATTTCACCCAACTATCTCTGAGTATCAATTATACAAATCAATTTGATGTAAAGGATGGTGATGAAGAATGATAAGTTTCTTTGGTAGTAGAAAATGAAAGTTCCCCATGGATTTGAAGAGCCATGAAATTGTGGAAGAGAGAATATTATCATAAATGGTACTGTAGACTTTTTCATATTTTTAAACATTAAACATTTAAACATATAATTGAGAATTCTTACTGTGATTTGTATGGGCAAATGATGTCCCCAACTGAGGGGATGCTGAAATGTAGAATGTACAACTATATAATTAGATAATTTTGGGGGTGCTACTGTCACAAGAGGCTAACATAGATCTTACAAAACCATTGTTAGTTCCTCTGAGAGCAGTTATTTTTAAGCAGCAAGACTGGCCCCTCCTTCCTCTCTGAATTTTTAAAATTATTATTGATTTCTAAGGAAGAGACAGAAAGAGGCAGGTAATGGGTACACCATTGCTGTCAGGCACTGGGAACAAACTCCAGACATATGTGCCCACTTGAGAGCATTGTGACATAGCGTGCTTGCATCATTGTGCATCTGTCTATATGGGACCTAGAGATTTGAACAAGAGTTCTTAGGTATTGCAGACAAGCACCTTAACCAATAGGCCATCTCTCCAGCACTTCTCTGAATTTTTGTTATCATATGACATGTCCCTCTTGTATATGCTCCTGCTATGATGCTCTCCACCATCACTGTGGGTGATAAACCAGGCATGTACTCATAAGAATGATAGTGTCATGGTGATGAGCTTCCAGAACTGAATATATATAAATTTCTTTTCCATTATAAAGTACCCAGCCTCATTTATTTTGTATAACAACTGAGAGTGGACCAATATAATTCCCTAACTTGAAGTGCATACACAAAGTTGCCTAACTTCAAAACATAGTGGGCACAATTATTCTCAACTTGTCAGGCTTTGAATCATGTAGCTTTAGATAATAAATACATCCCAAAAAATTAAAGTAAGTCAACATGTCTATTATGATTCAGTTCTCCCTAATTTGTAGTCATTTCATTAATAATTTTGATTGCCTTAAGAGATACTGTAGCTGACTCTCTCTGCACAACTCCCAAGGCTGTAAAGCATTCCATATCATTCTTTGAGGCTAGTGGTTTATGTTTTAGGAGGTATTATAAAGGAGATGGTCCAAATCCACCTTCTGTATCTGGGAGATTCCCATTTGTATCATCAGAGAAATCAAAATCACATCTGATTTTGGCTAAAATGACTGGTAAAAGTTGTCCTCCTTTCACTTTGTGAAAGTTGTAAATAATTACCTCACAGCATTGAGGAATAATGGAATAACAATATACATTTAGGCTACTTTTTAAAATTTTTATTTATTTATTTATTTGAGAGAGACAGACACAGAGAGAAAGACAGATAGAGGGAGAGAGAGAGAATGGGCGCGCCAGGGCTTCCAGCCTCTGCAAACGAACTCCAGACGCGTGCGCCCCCTTGTGCATCTGGCTAACGTGGGACCTGGGGAACCGAGCCTCGAACCGGGGTCCTTAGGCTTCACAAGCAAACGCTTAACCGCTAAGCCATCTCTCCAGCCCACATTTAGGCTACCTTTGAAGTAGGTTCATGTAAGGATGACTGAAGAACCTGCAACTGTTGGAAGAAGATTGAAGCACCAAACAATATTTTTCTGTGATGTGCTGGAATTGGCACAGAAACCAAAATGGTTGCTTGAAATTAAGAATGCTAGTACTCATATTACACCCAAGGCATTTGACTGAAAATACAGCATCTATCAAGAAATGAACTAAGAAAAGAGGGAGAGGAATAACTTTCTGATTAACTACTATAAGTTGTGCTCTTAATATTTATTTTACATAATGTTCAAAGTGCCAAGTTTGGAAAATATTACAATTACTTTTCAGGAAATACATACAGTCAAGTGGAAATAATATCAAATTTAGAGTAAAATATTCGAGTTTGAAGCATGGATAGGCTTCCTAAGAGTTCTGTGAAAGATAACTCTTTCAAGCTCAGTTCTTTCATTGACACAAGAGATGATAGTCATATAACCTTCCATCCCAAGTGAACAAATGGTGGTTCTCCTGAGTTTTGCAGTTAAGCATCATATAAAAGGCAGTTAAGCATCATATTAAAGGAATACATGTGAAATTATATATATATATATGTGTAGATAAATAGATACATACATAGGTACATAGATACATACATACATACACAGGTCCATATAGACAGACAGATAGATAGATAGATAGATAGATGATAGATAGATAGATAGATAGATGATAGATAGATAGATAGATAGATAGATAGATAGATAGATAGAGATACACATAGATTAAGACTTCCCACATACTAGCTACTTATTAATTTAATCCTCTCAATAACTAGATTGGGGAAGGCCCATGCTTTTTCCTAACACATTATAGGTGAGGATACTGAAACTCAGAGGTATAAAAATAGTCATACAAAAAATATTACGTGGCAAAAATGGTACCAATCATATCAGATTATCGTCCAAGAAATCTGTTTTCATAGAAATATCAAAGTTTAACAGCAATACTTACTGCTAAGATTTAGTGAATACTTTTATTATGCCAGATTATGTAACAATCACATTATTTTTAATACCTACATTCATTCGCATATAAAAGTTATGAGAAAAACATAGCAATTATTTTTAGGGGCATGATTAGAAATGGAAATATTTCATGCCAGTATTAAAATTTTGATCTGGAACCTACTATATGCTGAGTTTGGTTTGCTGCTGATATTAATAATTGTGAGACCTTAGACATGTCACTTACCATCTCACTTGTTTTCGCATTTTTACAGAATAGTTGGTTAAAATAACTGCATACATTTTAAGAATTATAACAATTACAGAATGCTAAAAGCTGTTGGAGACTTACTATTATGTAAGGGTGTTTGATCCACACATTCCCTATCTGATGTTGTTCACATATTTAGCTCTTCTAAAGAAGCCACCATTCAAACTCTCATTTTTGCCTCCACCATTCAATCTTTTAAATAAAATATTTTTTATCCTCTCATGATAATTTATCTCTTAAATATTGAACAGCAGGTCGGAGCAAGGTGCTGCTTCTAATGTTGTGTGTGTTGTACCTCATCAGAAAATTCCTCTGACTCTTGTGATTTTTTCAGCTGTTCAGTACAAGCCAACCCTTGCAAATCTCTGCCAAGATTCTTATATATGAGTATCTCTATTACCTAGGCTAATTGTGCTGAATTCATGCAACACCTCCTGATTCTGTATACCATTATTTTAGCTCCCAGATTTCTAATCTGGAGGTTTTTATTTCTGAATTAAACTTGAACATACTCAGGATGTCAAGAGGTATGTGTCCTGAAAATGCCTCTGAATAAAGAAGATAGTTATTTAATATAAATAGTAACTCAGATGAAATCAGTTAGAATGTTGATATCAACTATAGAAATATAACTTTATGTCAATAATAATGCAAAATTGTAAATGATGCAGTTTCTTATGTGTACCTACTCATGTGCATCCACATATGTAAAACAGGTGTTAATACAATGGAGTATTTGAGAATGGAACCACTACCCATAAAAGAGGGCAGACAAAGGTCATTTTTCTTCATTTGTTACAACACTGTTAATTGTGGTAAGATTGACAAGTAATAATTAACATATTCTCCATCAATGAGATTTTTCTCTTGCCCTTACATCAATTCCTTGTCTAAATACATCAATAATTTGGTAGCTACAATTGAATGCTCAATGTTATATCTTTCACAAATACTAGCACATGTCCAGTATTTTATATATCAGGTATTTGTAACATATTTTTGTTTTTCACTTCCTTTAAATTTTCAATAGTGAACGGGTATATTTTCAGAATTATTGAAAGTTTATCATTGAAGGTCCATAGGTTGAATGGATCAATTAAAAATAATGTCTATAGTTAGAATATCTATCAATGCAAAGCTATGAAAGACATTATTACTTTCTAGGAGGAAACTAGGAATATAAAACACACTACAGAATCGCAAATATGTAAACAGGAATGAAACATCAGATCTGCCAAAGATAGAAAAGGACTGAGATGCAAAAAATGCATTTTCATAATTCTATTGATCAGTTTAATTTATAAGAATGTACCTCTCACATTTCACATTTTCAGAGGTAAGTTGAAGGAAAATGCTAAAATCATTATACATGCTGTGGTAAGTATGGTTGGGTAATTTGTTATTTAGGTCAAAGTATCTACAGGCAGATCTGTGACAGGGTACTTATAAAAGCGAGGGAATAAGTTGTGCTCAAGAAAAGGGTCCATGAACAAAAAGTGCTGGGGAGGGAGAAAACTTAGGAAGAATATGCTTTTCAAAAGAGAATGGTTCAACATGATTTTAAAGGGACTTCTGTAGAACAGATTGTACAACTGAGTTGGTCCCGTGAAATAACAAATGAGTTTCGAACTTGTGCTTCAATATCTGCCAATCATTGGCTTCAAGTTGACCTCAAGTGGGAGACATATGATTGCACAGGCTCTTCATGTCAAGGGTAATCAATCGTCCAGAGAAGGAAACATTTGTGAGGAATCAGCACTCTAATGAGCCTGAAGATGGGTTCACTGCACCAGCACACACTAGAGTCACCACTGGTAATCAATTTAACTTTGAAGATTGAAAGTTTTATTTTGTTGTCATAAGAAAACAATATGTAACATATCCTCTCTTTTTTGTGCATTTGTGAACACATGGGTGTGCATATTCTTTTTTTTTAATTTTTTTAAATTTTTTTTAAATTTATTTATTTGAGAGCGACAGACACAGAGAGAAAGACAGATAGAGGAAGAGAGAGAGAATGGGCATGCCAGGGCTTCCAGCCTCTGCAAACGAACTCCAGATGCGTGCGCCTCCTTGTGCATCTGGCTAACGTGGGACCTGGGGAACCGAGCCTCGAACCGGGGTCCTTAGGCTTCACAGGCAAGCGCTTAACCACTAAGCCATCTCTCCAGCCCAGGTGTGCATATTCTTATGTATAAGGATTTGTTTATGTGTAGATATGTATGCATTTGGAGGTCAGATAAGAATGTGAAGTGTCCTTCCTTAAACACTCTCCACCATGTTTTAGGCAATGTCTCTCAGTGCTCTGGAATTCACCAAGTAGGCTAGACTAGCTAGACAGCAAAACTCAGGGATATACCTGCCTCAGCCTCCCTAGGGCTTGGATTATAGGCATATGTCCCCATACCTGATATTTTACATTGGTCCTGAGGATCCTACCTCAAGTCCTCCTGCTAGTGCAGAAAGCATTTTATGGACTGAGCTATCTCCCCAACCCATAATGTATCTTATTGATGGCTAAATTTCTATTATAGCATTATTTATTATAGGCACAATGCTATGCACCAGATCTCTAGAACATATTAATCTTTAAAACTTAAAATTTGGGCCAGAGAGACAGCTCAGCAGTTAAGGTGCTTGCTTGCAAAGGCTGATGACCCAGGTTTGATTCGCCACTACCCACATAAAGCCAGATTCATAGTAGCACATATGTCTGAGGCTTGTTTGCAGCAGCTAGAGACCCTGGTGTGACCATTTTATCTTTTTTGTCTATATCTTTCTATCTCTCTCTGTTTGCAAACAAGTAAATAAATTTTTTTAGAAAGTTAAAATTTTATGCAACTGACAAAGTGAAATCTTTAGCATTTTCAGCCTCAGAATTATATATATATATATATATATATATATATATATATATATATATATATATATGCATGCCTTTATTGTTAGATAAAACTGACATTCAGATTATTGGATAAATGGGAGATGGGAGCAAATATACAAATTTCCAAGAATTCCAAACTGGAATTTTATAAAACTCATGCAAAGATTAATACATATTTACTAACTAACTAATGACATGGATTCATGCCTCTTTAGAATGGAAATCAGAGTTAATACAATTTCAAGAGACTGAAACAAAACTTGCAACATCAATTTTTATAGGAGTAGGAATTAGATCATTTTGACACAGATTACAAGATAAACTAAGGAGTAGTATATTTTGGGATTTGAAGGAAAATTATTTCTAAGAAGCTCGCTCACCGTTGGACAAAGGTGTTGTGACCTTTCTGGGATTTTCCTCCCTGCCACTTGGAAAGAAGCTGAGGTCTGCAATCCATATGGAATAATAAGACAGAACCAAAGATGGATGGCACCTGAATGACTGGTTGCCAAGACCCATGCCCTGATCTGCCAGAAATGTGTTGCTTACAACTGGAACTCCTTCATGTGAGAGCAATAAATCTCTCTTGCTTAACACTTCACTATTTCTGCATTTCTGCTACATACAGACAAACCCAGTCCTAACTGAAGTCATTAATATTTTTAATGCTCAAAATAAAAATAGTTTAACAGTAATCCTTTTGGTTTCCTCTCAAGTTGCCTTGCATAATGATTTAAGAACATTGACAAAATTTATGATAGCCTTTTAAATGACAACTGGCAAATATCTTACATTGAAAATACGTCCATAAAGTGGTGCATGCATTGGGTATTCATTTGCAGTGGCAAAAGACCCTGGCACGCCCATTCTACCCCACTCCCCCGTGTGTGTGTGTCTGTCTGTCTCTATTTACTTATAAATAAATACATATTAAAGTTATTGTTATTATTTTCATTATTACTGGAAGCACAATATTTGTGTACCTCAAAGAGTTTTACTGTCTACTATCCATTTTACCTTCTTCTTGCATACCCATCTCTATCCCTTTCTAATTTGTTTGCTGCTGCTAGAGCTCTATAGCTTATCTTGCTTCAGTGACTAGATGAGGCCCAAGTTAGAACCAGCCCTACCACATTCCATTACCAAATATCACAGATTGGTTCAGAAGAGTGAAGGTACTATCATTTGTCCCAAATAGATATAACTCAAGTTCTTTCATAGAAGGGAGGATGGTGGTTACTTTTTTTTAGAATTGTGCTACAATTATGGAAGTCTGAGGCTAATACTAGATATCAATACCATTCTTACCAGTAATACCAAAGGAAGACTCTTGAAAAGCAAAGTGGTGGGAGGGTAAGAGATATAACTGAACTGGTGGAATCACCTTAGATTCCAGATGCAACTGTGCCTGAAGTCATTCTCATTTACTATTGTCATTTTTACTTAAATGAAGAATGAAGCTCTCAATAAGTTTTGGTCACTGTCTCTGTCTGTATCTCTCTCTGTGTGTCTCTCTTTAATCACTTGTAACAAATGGAGGCCTGACATTAACTTATGTATGTATTTGTGTGCTGATAAAAAATAAACAGTGAGCCATAGATCTAATGATGTAGAATGATTTTTTTCTTAACTTGCTAAAAGGTACCAATTTTGTCCTAATATATTTCTAAGATTCAATAATTAGCTAATATTTATATTTTAATACATATAAATAATTTGAAGTGGAAACCATCTTGTAGGAGTTTGAATAGATGGCCCCCAATATATTCAGTGTTTTATTAGTTTATAGTTTGCATCATTTATAGTTTATAGTTTGGCTGGAGGAGGTGTCAGTGGGTGGATCTTAAGGTATGGTGGTGGGTTTCAGATTTCAGTCTAAACATACAATATGCAATGTGTGCCTAGCAGGAATTCCTGAAGTGTTCTGTGTGGATTTTGGTTTTTGGCTTGGGGTTTCTCTCTCCCTGCCTGGTCCTGTAAGAGCTGGTCAGCTTCTTCTGCCATTATGGAACTTCCCCTGGATCTGTAAGCTTCAATAAGTATCCTCCCTAACTGTACCTAGTCTGGAAGTTCATCTCAGTGAACCTGAAGCTGTCTGCTACACATCTACAAAAGAAAATAAATCTCTCCCCCCTCAGAGCTGCTGGGATTCTTATCTAATGCAACCAAGTGTCTGCTGTATTTGACATGGAGGCCTGAGGGGCTTGCCTTGCTGACCTCATGTCTGATCACCTCTCCCCTCAACTCTTGGACAATTCACACAACCCTTGATAATTTTGAGAGAATCAAAGATGCTACCATGTGTGTCATGTTAATTTAAAAAATGTTTGCATATTGGAGAAGAAAGAATGAGAGATTCTTGCCAAATATGGGCAGAGGGCTTTGATATGCATCTCCCACAGTGTCCCCAGAAATAAGGTGTCTTTTTTTTTCCTCATGCCAAAATCAGGATGGGGTGAGGAGGGAGGTCAAAAAAACCAGGTATAGGGGGAAAGAAACGACACTGTTGCATCCTCAGCCCTGAACCCTTCTGATCCCCTAAAAAATCCTCAGGATATTACAAGACTGAGTGGGAACCCCTCCCATCAAAGACCTGGGCAGGACTTGGGGCAGGTCGGGGGTATGATGGGTGCGGGTGGTGGGAGGTGGGCCAAGGGCAGTTCTCTCCTCACTTGTAAACTTGTAGTTTCAAGTAAAAAAAATCAGTTTTAAATAAAGGAAATTCTTCTTAAAAAAAGAAATCTATGAATATTTAATTTTGATAATTAAAACAATTTTGTTTAACAATAATATTAAAAGAAACTTTAACAGGGGTGGAGGGATGGCTCAGCAGTTGAGGCACCTGACTGCAAAGCCTAAGAAACTAAGTTTGATTCTCCAGTACCCACATAAAGCCAGATGGATACAGTGGTACATATATTTGGAGCTTGTTTGAAGAGGTTGGAGGCACTAGTGTGCCCATCCTCTGTGTGTGTCTCTCTCTCTCTGCTTACAAATATATAAATAAAATATTTTTAAAAGAACCTTTAACAAAAACTAAGCCTTAGAACCGTGTGTGTTGGTAAATGTCTTTGGTATGAGCAATTAGGAGACAGAGATAGGGGAATTGCGATGAGTTTGAGGCTAGCCTGGAGCTACAGAGCTCCAGGTAAGCTTGGACTAGTGAGACCCTTCCCTGAAAAAAATAAATGCAAGCAAACAGCAACAACAAAAAGGCTGAGTCTTAGTTTAAAATGTAGTTGTAATCAAAAGTAAGGTTTTCTAGGACTAGAGAGATGGCTTAGCAGTTAAGGCACTTGCCTGTGAAGCCTAAGGTCCCTGGTTCAAGGCTCGATTCCCCAGGATCCACGTTAGCCAGATGCACATGCACAAGGGGGCACACACATCTGGAGTGTGTTTGCAGTGGCTAGAGGCCCTGGCGTGCCCATTCTCTCTCTCTCTCTCTCTCTCTCTCTCTCTCTCTCTCTCTCTCTCTCTCTCTCTCACTCTGTGTGTGTATGTGTGTGTGTGTGTGTGTGTGTGTGTGTGTGTGTCTGCCTCTTTCTCTCTGTCACTCTCAAATAAATAAATAAAACAATGAACAAAAAAAATAAATGTAAGGCTTTCTACAAATTTTGATATAACCTAATTTCTAGTTTAAAGCTGAATATCCTACAATGTAATGAGCATATAATTAATATGTATAATGATGTATGGAATAACCAAATAGCTTTATATTTATGGAGCAAAAATATTTTCTATGCACTTTTGGAAGCATACTTAAATTTTGTAAATTCTATGAAGTTTTCTAAAAGGAAAATAAAATTCCAGCTTGCCACTTAAATGATGGACACATTGCTTTAATTTTTTAAAATGGCTTTGATTGGGGCTGGAGAGATGGCTTAGCGGTTAAGCGCTTGCCTGTGAAGCCTAAGGACCCCGGTTCGAGGCTCGGTTCCCCAGGTCCCACGTTAGCCAGATGCACAAAGGGGTGCACGGTCTGGAGTTCATTTGCAGAGGCTGGAAGCCCTGGCGCGCCCATTCTCTCTCTCTCCCTCTATCTGTCTTTCTGTCTGTGTCTGTCACTCTCAAATAAATAAATTAAAAATTTAAAAAAAATGGCTTTGATTGGGCCCACTGTATTCAAGGATTCTATACATGTTTGTTATAGTGATCCACTGAAGGGACCATCTGAAATCTCTTTTAGGAGTGTTGACAACGAAACTTAACCTTAGCTGTTTCAACAGGTGCACCCTCAAGCCCACCAACTCTCAGCAATTTGTAAAAGCCAAGGGAAAAGATAGATAGTCCCTATTCAGCTGCGCCTCTGGCTGCTGCTACAAAAAGAATGAAGCATGGCTATTTTTAGGTTTAGGGTAGGCAATCAGCCAAAGTTTAGCAGTCCTGAAAAGTTTGTGTGCAGATATGACAGTGTTAGAGTTATTCCAGGGCACACTAAGTATTCCAAATACTTACCTGGATAATGTACTAGAACATAGTACAGCTCAAAGTTCTGCATTTGTATGTTTTTCCTCATCTATTATCTCTTAAATCTGTTTTTTTTTTTAATCTGTTTGTTGATGCAGCATCTCACTGTATAGCCTAGCCTGGCCTTGAACTTGCTGTCCTCCTGCCTCCATGGCCCAAATTCCCAAATGCTAGGATTTAGACCTTTGACACCATGCTTATATATAGGATAAATATGTAAAATAAATATAAATAGAAAAGTACATCTATTTGCTCAAAACCTTGACAAGATGAGTGTGTTTTTTTTTTTTCTGTAAAAAGAAACTAAAGATTAAACAAGAGAAAGCAGGAACACTGCAGCTTATTCCATTCTAGGAATCGGTAGAATGCTCAGAATTTGTCCATTATTTCATTAAACCTATAAGGAATCAGAACTACAACTACCAAGAGGAAAGTGCATCACTCTTATATAAAATGTCAAATAAGCCAATAAATGGAGAAAGGAGAAAGACATTTGTTTTCATGTAGTTTTAAAAAAGCCATGGAATGGAGCAAATGTGTCTAAAATTGAATGGAATGTATCATTGTCCTGTTGTTGAGTGCCGACAAAGAAGGTTGATATGTCTCAAATGGTATATATGTGAAGCTTCCCTGTGAACTAGCATAATCTCACTAGAGCTATGTAAGTTACATGTGGCAAGCTGTTTTATTGTTTTTAATTTTTAAATATTTTTATTTATTTCAGAGATGGAGAGAGACAGAGATAGAGAAAGGGAAGCAGACACAGAGAAAGAGAATGGGTGCCCTAGGGCCTCTAGCCACTGCAAATGGCACATCTGGCACATCTGGCTTATGTGAGTACTGGGGAATTGAACCTAGGCCCTAGGTCCATAGGCGTCACATGCCCTAGCCTTCACTAAGCCATCTCTCCAGCCCACAAGCTGAGTTTTACTGAATGAAATTACTCTATATTAGATCTTGTCTTCTTATAGGTATATGCCATTTGCAAAGTAAACTACATGTGCAGATTTATAATATATATTTAGGTACTACTATCAAAACACTGAAAGGGGCTGGAGAGATGGCTTAGCGGTTAAGCGCTTGCCTGTGAAGCCTAAGGACCCCGATTCGAGGCTCGATTCCCCAGGACCCACGTTAGCCAGATGCACAAGGGGGCGCACACATCTGGAGTTCATTTGCAGTGGCTAGAGACCCTGGCGTGCCCATTCTCTCTCTCTCTCTCTCTCTCTCTGTCCCTCTCTCACTCTCTGCCTCTTTCTGTCTGTCTCTCTCAAATAAGTAAATAAATAAATAAATAAATAAATAAATAAATAATAAAAAAACACTGAAAAAAAGACACACCTTTCAAAATGATATTTTGGGGGTGGAGAGGGTTTAGCAGTTAAGGTGCTTGCCTATGTAGTATAAGGACCCATGTTCAACTCTCCATGTGCCACTTAAGCCAGAAACATAAATTGATGCAAATGTGCAAGGTGTCACATATGCACAAGATTGTGCATGCATCTGGAGTTTGATAGCAGTGGCTGGACGCCCTGGTGTGCCAATCCCCCACATACATTCTTTTTTGAAATATTTTATTATTTATTTATTTGTCAGAGAAAGAGAGGAGAGAGAGAGAGAGAAAGAGAGAGAGCACGTGCCAGGGTCTCCAGCCACTGCAAACGAATTCCAGATGCAATGTGCTACCTTGTGCATCTGGCTAACATGCATCCTGGGGAATTGAACCTGTGTCCTTTGGCTTTGTAGGCAAATACCTTAACCACTAAGCCATTCCTCCTGCCCTCTCTCTCACTTTCACTCTCACACTCCCATATTAAAAAAAAATCAGGGCTGGAGAAATGGCTTGGCGGTTAAGCGTTTGCCTGTGAAGCCTAAGGACCCCGGTTCGAGGCTCGGTTCCCCAGGACCCACATTAGCCAGATGCACAAGGGGGGCACACGTCTGGAGTTCGTTTGCAGTGGCTGGAAGCCCTGGCGTGCCCATTCTCTCTCTCTCTCTCTCCCTCTGTCTTTCTCTCTGTGTCTGTCACTCTCAAATAAATAAATAAATAAATGAACAAAAAAAATCATTTTAAACCAATAGTCTTTTGGGCTTGCCTCAAAAAAATGATATTTTGTTGTGAATTAGCATGAGCTTTTATATGTGAATATTGATTTAGAGATATAATGTACAAGAGCTCTAGTTGCATAATTGGTTTGCATATAGCCCAGTTGTAAGCTCAATACTCTACCTACTGATGTGGAGATGTGACCCAGGCTTTCTGCTCAGGCTGTCATGACGAATCTTCTTGAAATTGCAACCTGAAATAAATCCTTTCTTTTCATTAGTTGCTTCTTCTTGGGTGTTTGGTCCAAGAAATGACAAAGTAACTGTTACACTCATCCTGCAGCCATCCAGGTTTATTTCAGCCTTCTTAGCTATGCTTCCACTCTGACTTGGAATGATCTGGCCCATTCTGCTCCTCATCAAGCCCTTCCCTTAATGTAACGAGTCACAGTTTATCATTTGCCATTTCTTTTTCTGTTTTTTTTTTAATTTTTATTTATTTATTTGAGAGTGACAGACACAGAGAGAAAGGCAGATAGAGGGAGAGAGAGAGAGAATGGGCACGCCAGGGCTTCCAGCTTCTGCAAACGAACTCCAGATGCGTGCGCCCCCTTGTGCATCTGGCTAACGTGGGACCTGGGGAACTGAGCCTCCAACTGGGGTTCTTAGGCTTCACAGGCAAGCGCTTAACCGCTAAGCCATCTCTCCAGCCCCTGTTTGTTTATTTTGAAGTAGGTCTTGATCATGGCCAGGATGTCCTGGAATTCACTATGTAGTCTCAAGCTGGTCTGGAACTCATAGTAATCCTCATGCCTCAGCCTTCTGAGTGCTGGTATCAAAGGCATGTGTCACCATGCCCAGCTACCATTTCTTAGTATTTTTATTCAACATTGTACCAATACATCTTACTGTGCAATGGTTTACATTTTGTAGGTTGGAGTATGACCATGAATGGTAAAAAAATGATATTATCTGTCATTTTATACCGTAGTCTAGCCCCTGGTTTAGACATGATTAAAAGTCTCCAAGTGTTAATGGCCTGATGGGAAGGAAGATATTCTAAGTAAATGCTTGTTTCTTCCATTTGACAATCAGACTATTGAAGCAATCTCCATGTAATTGAAATTTCCTGGAGCAATCTCATGCTGGGAGAAATAAAAGACTGAAACCTGGTGACAGCCATAGGGGAAACTTTTCTTCCTAAATAGAGATTTCACACAACACTGACAACTTGTCAGACCACCTTTCCAGAGCTATGTCCCTTGACAGACACCCCTGGCCCACTACATAAACCTCAACCTCATGGTTGGATCTTGAAGATGGAGCTGGGGCATGGGTCACTGAATCTGAATCGTTTCTTTTCCCAATATGGCCATATTTTTACAAATCTCCTTTGTTTTTTGTTTTCACTATTAATTAGACTCTGAATTCACTTAATGTTGACAAATGGTTGAGCCTGGTTTGTTAGGCCTACTAGGTCAGAAGCTCTATCCTTAACACAAGTAACTGAATGTCACTGCACTCAATTTTATCCCGGGTCGTTATCTACCTGCTTTATCTAGAAATAGTTTTACATACAGGTACGTAGCAAACAAACATAGCAATGCACTATGTTAAAAAGAATTTGAAAAGTCAAAACACAAGAGGTATATCCAAATACAAAGATGAGAAGTAAGATAGTCTTTTCTAGACCAATAAGGTAGTTTCATTTTATCATTCAAATATGGGGTACATAGTTGGACAGAAAAAATGAAGTAGGAGGAGCAAAAGCAGGCCCAATTATGAACACTTTTTTCCTTTTTACTTTTTGTTTAATTTAATTTTATTTTTTTATCTTTTCACAATTTTTATTAACAGTTTCCATGATTATAAAAAAAAATCCCATGGTAATACCCTCCCCCCACACACTCTGTCCTCAAACACGTAGTGATCCTCCTACCTCTTCCTGCTGAGTGCTAGTATTAAAGGTGTGCGCTACAATACCCAACTAATGTTGGGTTTTCATCAATTAGTTTCTTTTCCTTCTCTCATAGAACTTGATGTTTATTTTATATACTCTGAAAATATGTAGAAAGATGACTGCCAGTAAATGGGGCTGGAGAGATGGCTTAGCAGTGAAGCGCTTGCCTGTGAAGCCTAAGGACCCCGGTTCGAGGCTCGGTTCCCCAGGTCCCACGTTAGCCAGATGCACAAGGGGGCGCACGCATCTGGAGTTCGTTTGCAGTGGCTGGAAGCCCTGGCTCGCCCATTCTCTCTCTCTCCCTCTATCTGTCTTTCTCTCTGTCTGTCACTCTCAAATAAATAAATTTAAAAAAAAAAAAGAAAAAGAAAAAGAAAGATGACTGCCAGTAAATATTTTAATAATATTATAATTATATAAATTTATGTGTATATATAAGTTGTATCAAAACATAACTTCAGAGGTGGAGAGATGGCTTAGTGGTTAAAGGTGATGATATTCAAAACCTGCTGACCCAGGTTAAATATTCAGTACCTACATAAAACCAGATGCACAAAGTGGTGTGTGCATCTAGAGTTTGCAAAGGCAATAGGCCTTGGCATGCCCATTCATTCTCTTTCTCTCCCTCTGCCTCTCTTTCTTTGCTTGCAAATAAATTAAAATATTTTAATTATAAACTTTGTGTAGAAGTATGTAATTATATTGATGTAAATATAGTTTTTCAATAGTGTGAGTAATAGTGTTTGATGTCATTGTGATTATGGAGGCATTATGAGATGCTACTATGGCCATGCCACAGACACTTTTTTTCTAACTATACAACTATTAAGCCAATGTAGTAGTACATGAAAATCACTTCCAAGAAACACCTGTGCATTAGGTTTGCAAGAAGTTTTAAAAACTTTTAAAAAATATTTTATTTGCTTGAGAGAGAGAGAGAGAGAGAGAGAGAGAGGCAGATACACAATGGGTATGCCAGGGTCTCTAGCCACTGAATGAACTCTGGACAAATGCACCACTTTGTGCATCAGCTTATGTGGGTTCTGGGGGATCAAAACTGGGTCCTTAATCATTAAACCATTTATGTAGCCCTTGCATGGATTTTTTGATACAGAGTAGGAACAAGGTAGCATTTTTTTCTGGTAGGTAGGTAGGTAAAGATTGGTCTTCATAAACATGGATGCCTACTTGCCAGTTCTAGCAAGTCTAAAATCCAGTGTCTGAATCAGTCTCATTAAAGATGGCTGTCCAGCTTGAGGGGCAAAATGAGGAACCCAGAGACTTCATTATGGGTCTCAGGTGAACATGGAACCACAAGATTTGATGTTTTCCTTGTTTGTTTTATATTTTGCATAGGTTCAGTCTATCCTTGCTTTATCATCCTTTGCGGTGTGAATAGTTACTCTGTTCTACTATGTGTTTTGGATTTTACAGGTTTAATCTTAAAATGAACTTGGACTATGTAGAGATTTAATTCATGTTGGGATTGAGAAGAAGTATAAGGGCCTTTAAAGTTATACTGAATAGGTTTTTCTTCATAAGATGGTCATTAGTCTATGGGGGCAAGAGGTGGAATGTGGTAATTTAATTTAATTTAATTTAATTTATTTGAGAGAGAGGGAGGCAGGGAGAGACAATGGACATGCCATGGGCTCTATCCAATGCAAATGAACTCTAGACACATGCACTCCTTAGTGCATCTGGCTTATATGGGTACTGGGGAATTTAACCTGGGTCCTTAGGCTTTGCAGGCTTTTAACTGTTAAGCCATCTCTCCAGCCTGAATGTGGTTATTTAAATCAGATGATCCTCATGAACCCATGAATTTTGAATGACTGTTTCCTAGCTGATGGCAATTTGGGAGGTGGAGCCTTTCTGGAGCAAGTATGTTGTTGGGGGCAGGCTTAGGCATGCTATAACCAGCTCCCCCTTAGCAGAGCTTGGCTTACTCTTAGAATTCTAGTCTCTGCCCAGGCCATTCTTCCCCTGCCATCATGAAGCTTCCTCTCAAAACTGTAAGCCAAAATAATCAACTATTTCCTCCCACAAGTTGTTTTGGTGGGGTACTTTGTCCCTACCATGAGAAGGTAGCTGCAATGGGGAAATTTCCTGCATGCTTTCCCCATGTATGTGAGCTACTTCCCAGAGATTTCTTCCCCAGATCTCTCTCTATGTGAGGAAGATTTTCTTGGTCTTTCTCCCTCCTTCTCACACAGGAAAGGTGGGGAGAGGACTTAGTTTGGATTGAGCATTCCTGCTTTATTTTACTTCTTAATTCACCCTGAAATAAATCTCCTAATTCATAATTTTTCCTCCTCTGACTTTACCTTTTCAATTTTTTGATTATTTGGTCAAGGACCCTGTCAGGCATATTTTTTAAAGTGGGGGGAGGGTGTCTGAGAAACAGGGTTTATTAATAGGCACCAGTTGGAGCAACACTGTAACTTTAAAAATGGGGAAGGAGGAAATTTAGGGAGAGGGATCTGGTATGCACTGAGGTGTTTGCACCTGGTGCAGAGTTCCTTCTGCGACCTCATGGTACATGGATTTAGAGGGTCTTGGAAGGACTGTAGGCAGCTGTGGTTGAGAGAATGGGCCCTCAGGGGTTAGCAGCTGGAAGGCAGGAGCATGCACACTGTGAGGGAAAGAAAGCAGATAAGAGGTCAAAGGGAAAGACAATGAGAGGCCAGGCAGCTGGTAGCACACATGCTACAACCAAGGGCTGAGAAAATGAACAGTTAGGGGCAAGAAGAATGTAGATGGTGTGGCATGAACGGGGAAAGCATGGGATAAGACATCTGAGAACTGGGGAAAAAGTGAAGATGTCAGAAAATATAAGCATCTGGAGTAGGAGATCAGAGAGGAATAGACAGAAAAGCTAGCAGCAGAAGGGCTTTGTTTTATGCCCCTTGGGGCAAAGGTGGGGCTCACAAATTGGAGGTCCACCAGTGGGCAGTGGCTGTTAGAAGTTGGAGCTCAAGAAGCCTGGTTGTCTGCATGCCTATGGGGCAGAGGGGGAAGGTACTCCTTGAAAGAATACTTAGTAGCAGAGGCCAGTAAGTTAAAAAGGAGACATAAAGGGTAGAGAAAGGAAGGGAGGAGGATACTTAATAGGTTGATATTGTACATATGTAATTACAATGAATGTAATGGGGAGGTAATATGATGGAGAATGGAATTTCAAATGGGAAAGTGTGGGGGTGGGGAGGGAGGGAATTACCATGGGATATATTTTATAATCATGGAAAATGTTAATAAAAATAAAAAAATTAAAAAAAAATTAAAAAAAGAATCAGTTTGGAGTTAAGAATGGGAGGGAGCTCTGCTTCTGAAAGGCCAGAAGTTCACTTCAAGGACCTAGATGCCTCCTGCATCTTTGTGCATCTAATCCCTCTCAGGACAACAATCTTTATCACTTTGATGACTAGAATTTTACATTCGACATTTGTAAAAGGAAGGTTTTTCAAGATTATCTATGTCCTTGGTATTCACCACAGCATGTTGAGCTGGTGAAATATTAAAAGTAGTTTGAAGTCCAGTTTACATTTATACATATCCACTTACTAATACATATCTATCATTTATGTTAAAGCATTTTGTCCTCTTATTATTTTTTTTTTATTTTTCTACTCTCCTTGCTTCTTGTTCATTTCTGATTATTTTCATTTTACTTTCCTGTAGTTATTTTGCCCTCTGGTTCTTTGTACCTACACATTTCTATTGTACCTTGCACAAAGGATCAGTTTTCATTTCAATCATCCTACCAGCAGTCCTTATTAACTGATGTTTTAAAAAACAAAGAACAAATATCAAGAGAACCAGTTGAATTTTATGTGCAGTGAGGATTGAAGACTATTCACTAGTAATCTAATTGGATTAGGAAGAGAGTAGGAACTGAAAAGCAAAGTCCTAAACTTTTATTAATTAAATTTTATTCATAGTTTACATAACTCCATGTTATCTGTTAAACTGCTTCTTCTCCAAATAAATACATTCTAGTCCTAAAACACAATAAAGACACTGGAGAAAAATAGCATTTTATAAGCAGGTAGTCAGAAACAAAGCCCAAGATCAAGAAGATGTCACCCTTCCTGCCCTGATAAAACTAACTCACATCTGATCATCTGATTCAGTCCTATCCAAGATGGCTGTAATTACACTCCACAGTAGGGACTTCCTCAGCTAAGCACTACTGGTTGGGCTGGCCTTTTTTTGGTTCAGGCCACTGAGTCCATGAATCAATCTGTTCATGGTCCCTTTCGGATCAGCTCCTTGAGTCCATGAACCAATCACATCGCTTATTACATACCTGAGTCTGATAGCAAGGCTGACCCTAATTGGATGCATGATGGGTGTGAAGGAGGCTTACCACATGGCAAGCTTCTCTCTTGTTTCCTATGATTTTGCCCGAAAACCAGTGTGTCAATTTGTCTCTCCTCCTCCTCAGCCTGGCTGGGAAGGTAGGAGCATTTGGTTTGGCCTGGATAAATTGCTGCTTGTCTTCTACATGTGTCTTGCTAGGGGTGCTTTCTCACTTTGATACAAGTATGATTGTTCTGAGCTTTTCACTACTTCTTAATCCTCTCTGGTCTTTTGTGTGAAAGAGGTCTTCTGGTTCTTATACTGTGCCTTACTCACATAGGGGCATATGCCTCCTCCAGAGCCCTCTCCCTTCCCCCAGGAGCTTTATCTATGATGAAGATTCTCTTAGTTATCCTTTTTCATATCTACCAGGTATGGAGGAGAACTGTTTTTACATCTAGCCTCCTCCCTGAATCTTAATTCTAGATAAACCTTATAATTCATCATTTCTCCACAAATAATCTTAATAAGACATAATTTACCCTTCTCAGAATCAGATTTCTCAATTCTTTATCAAACTTGGTAAGAACCCAAAGGTTGGGGTTCACTGGTCTGGAGGAACCTCCTTTGAGTCCCTAAATCCTGCATTTGCAATATTTTGTTTTGATTCCCGTCTCTCATCTCTACTCTTACCTATGCCCTGTAGCTCTGCTTAAAATGAAGAAGTTATCTCCTGTTATGAAAATTGATGTTTAGAAGTGAAACACACACACACACACACACACACACACACACACACTTTACTGCTTCCTATAAGTAAGCTCAGACTAAAATCAACATTTTCTATTATGGTAATTCCTAGTCCCTTGTTTATTTCATTTTGGAGGAAAACAAAAACAAAAACAAAAACAAAAACTCCTGCCTCCTACATAGCACCTCCTGACCCAAAACAGATGAATACCCAGCTTCTTAAGATTAGGACAATGTTGTTTCAGCAAAACTACCACATCTTCTGACCCAGACACCCCACATGCTGTGAACCAGGCACCCCATATTCTCTAATAGCCACAAGATGATTTAAAACATTCTCTTCCTAGTAGTAGGTGGTTCCGAGCCTCTTTTCCTCTTCACTCTGAACCTTGCCACTCTTGGCTGGCAATAATAAAACTTTGGGACCAAAGAAACCTTCTGCTTCATTGCTCTTCTAATTATGAACCTAATATATTTTGTCCTGTAACTACATTACGAGATAATGCCTCTATGGAGGGAGGGTTCAATGATGTCATTAGGGTGGGGACTAATCCAAAATAGGAAAAGAAACTATGATCACAGACATGCAAGGGGAAAGATCATGTGACAATAGAAGGCAGATATCTGCAAGGCAAAGAGAAACTTCAGAAGAAATCAGTCACAGTGACATTTAGACTTTAGAACTAAGAGACTAAACATTTTGTATTTTAAGGTGCTCAGTTTTTGTGGTGTGTTTGAGGGTTGTTTTATCTAAACAATCATTTTATTGTTCTTCATTTAACATTTTATATTTGAAGTGAGGCAACTGAAAATGTTGAGAATGTCATTTAAAACTCTGCCATTTTGGTAAGTTGGTTATTAGAATTACTTGAGGAACTGTAACTTCAAAACACTGTATTTGGCCTGACTTGGTTTACATTTAGCATACCATTTATGTTCTTTTGGAAATGATGTCCATTTTATAGCATAGCAGCAAAATGCCCTCTAACATAGCAACTTGTAATTATGGAAAAAAATGAATTGGAATGATCAAACTCTGAAGAACACTTAACTTACCCTAGCATATATCTCCCTCAACTCATGCACCAGTTAGTAACATCTCTAGAATTGTCTACCCTAGTCTGAATAATATGAAGTATCATTCTTTTGTCATTTGACTCTCTGTTGAAGATCCTTATGTATATGTTAAATTATTGCAAACTCATATTTTCTCTTAATAATTAGCTCTAGTGCTAGATATAGCCCAAGAGTAAGGCTAAGAACTAGAAGGGTATGAAGATAGTAAAGAATACATCTCTGTCACCTAGACCATTTTTTGAGGTAGGGTATTGCTCTAGCCCAGGATGGTGTGCTATTCACTGTGTAGTCTCAGGCTGACCTCAAACTCACAGTAATCCTCCTACCTCTGCCTCCTGAATGCCAGGATTAAAGGTGTGCATCATCACACTTGGCCATTCTCAATTTTTACTTGGAAGATATATATTTCCTCATCATAATAATGTTGATTCATGTTTTTATATATTTATTTATTTTAAAAAGCTCTAACTAGACTGCATATCATTTTGGTCTTTGTTCTGTGCTCATATCCAGGTTTGGAACAGGGTAAGGAAAATGACAATAACTCTACTAACATACTACTGCTACCAAGTCACTTGTACTATAACAGTAAATTAGATGTAATGAAAAATATATATCAAGATAAACAATTTTAATGCAGTTATACCATTAGAAATTGTTGCAGTCCGGTTCGCATTGCTGGTAGAAATCACCCAACCAAGAGTAGCTTCTGGGAAAAAGAGGTTTATTTTGGCTCACAGGCTTGAGGGGAAGCTTCACGATGGCAGGGGAAAACGATGGCATGAGCAGAGGGTGGACATCACCCCCTGGCCAACATAAGATGGAACACAGCAACAGGAGGGTGTGCCAAACACTGGCAAGGGGAAACTGGCTTTAATACCCATAAGCCAGGCCCCAACAATACACTTCCTCCAGGAGGCATTAATTCCCAAATCTCCATCAGCTGGGAACCTAGCATTCAGAACACCTAAGTTTATGGGGGACACCTGAATCAAACCACCACAGAAATCTTTAAGTGGTAGTTAATATCCTTTGGTGTAGTGAGGGAGGCAAGGGAGAGGTAAGTATGTGGCTAAGACTTCAAAATGTTTGACATCTGTTATAGGAACTGAACTGATCAGGTCATCATGAAGATGAAATAGGAGAAAGCTAGCTTCTTTTAGGCAGTTTCAGTTTGAAATTGAGTCCCAGAGAAAACCAGGAGATGCCATCACACATGGAAATACTCTCTGACATGAATGACACTCATGTCTGTTAAGACTCATCTACAATTAGCTAAATGCACCTACTGTCCATTGTCTAGCATGCTACCTCAGTGCATTGGCTCTGGGGTCTGCCTTCCAAATCTACAAACCTATCCAGTCTTCCCCTTAAATACATGAATCTGAGGAAAGTAAACATTGTTTAAAGCATGGTCACAAGATAGTCCAGCCTGACCTCAAATTCACTGTGTAATTTATCAGGGTGGCCTTGAACTCACAGGGATCCTCCTACTTCTGCCTGAATGCTGGTATCAAAGGTGTGCACCAGCATGTCTAGATGATTTTCTATTCCATAAGGATTGAAGCCTTCTTCCTGTCACTCTCTCTGCCTGCCTCTCCTCATTCTGGGCACAGGGATACAGGTGAGTCTGGCTTTACCCCTCACCAAGCCTGGCTGGATGGAGGAGAGAATATAATATTGTTTCTTGGTCTGGGGGAACTTTTCTGCTTGCCTCTGCCTTTTAGTTTGTGGTAACTTCTCACTTTAATTACATGTATGATTTTCCTCTGGTCTCTAAATGTACCACTTGTGAATTTCCTTTACACTCCATATCTACCATGTGGATGTTTTCACTAACTCTAGGTCTGTTACCTGAGTGACTTCTCTAATCTCAGGGTAGCCATGGTACAACTCTCTTTATTACTCATTTCTCATCTAAATTTCTTAAACTCTGCCTTGACATTTCCCTCTACTATTCTTCCATAAGATTTTGCAGTTGGCCCTCTTAATGCCCTTGCATAGGAAGCACAAAGTGGCTGCTATGTGTGTTTTTGATAAATCTACATGCATATGCACCTAAGTTCTATTTTACATGTGCTTGTGGATCTAGTACAGTCTTTCCTTAAAGACCTCAATTTCTCTTAAATGAGCTCTGTGAACTATCCTCCAGTCCTTAAACACCTCAACGTCTCTTATATGAACCTTAGGAACTTTGCAGTGTTTTCCACCTGAGTGCCCATTTTCCACTACCTGCATGCTTATGGCTCTGCTCTACCCTTCTCCCTAGATCCCAATTTCCCCTAAATAAATCCCAAAATTTGTGATTGAGTTTTTCCTAAATATACTTAATAATTCATAATTTATCCTTCTTGAGCCTATTTCTAATCATTTTTTTTATTAAAAATAGAACAAGACCCCAAATTGGGGTTCATAAACCTGTGGGAACCCCCCCAGAAAGCCAGAATCCTGAATTGATTCCACATCCATTAGTATTTTTTCCTTAAAAAAATCAGAGTCACCATTTGAACTACCTGCTCAACACTCCTACTATCCAAGTGCTCTCCCTTCTTTATTCTTTTCTTAAAGTCCAGAATAAGTCTATTCTGTATGCTATGTTCTGTATACTGTATTCTATATACTCTGTGGTATATGGATATTTTTTTCTTCAAATTCACAGGTCCAGACCAGGAAGACACTGACTCAATAGAAATTCTGTGTGTCCATGTGTGTCTAGAAACTTAACTCAAGTTAAACCCCAACCAAGAACCTAGGATGATTCCATTGCTCACAAAGACAGTACCCAACCTGTATTCTTTGCCCATAGAAACCTTTAGCTAATAAAGTAGAAGCAGTAGGTAATGTGATTTGCTAAAAGGGGTAACTAGTAAGCCATGTCCAGATAACATATGAAAGTTCACGAACCATGAAATTGACTTCAGTTTAAAACAGGACCTGTGACTCCCAGTACCAGCATGGGGCTATCATCCACAATGAGCTTTTGATCAGAGAAACCTACAAGGTTTCCTAAAAGAATGATAGATTTCTGTCAGAGTACTTGATGTCCCACAAAAGTTAGTTAAAACCCTATTGCTGAAGTCACCATATGCAGGTGACATGAAAAATGGAATGGCATGGCTGGAAGCCAGGAGAAAGTCAGTCCCCAGACAGTCAGCATATCTAGTACCAGAAGGTGCTACATGGGCGACTGGGGGAAATGACCAATATCTGTCCAAGCAACTCATGGTCTAACCTACTTAGCAACAAATAACCGGTTGTGATGCCCACACAAGTGCAATAGTGGCACACAGCCATGGTGGGGAACCAACTGCTCTTGATTTGGCTAACTGATCCCCTCAGTGGCACGGGACCCATAGCTGGAGCTGGGAAACAAGTCAGAACCATATCCAAACATAAGCCCACTCTCCAATATCAAGCTACCATCAATCATGGGCTACAAGAGGGCCTACACCTATTAAACTCTCTATTTAAAAAAAAAAAGTAAGGGTTATTTCATTTGTCCTGGAACTTACTCTCCATTGGAGAATCTGCTTCTCTTTTTCAAATAGATTCAGATCCTAAGGAGAGAGCCCCCCCATCATACCTCAAAAGGGCCCTGGCTGAAACTAAGGAAAATTAGTGAAACAAGCAAGGGTGCTGATTTCCTGATGAACCAGATGCCAGCACAAGGGGGAAGGACACCAATACCGAGAAAAATCAACTCTTACCAAATCAAAGAGCCAGTGCCTCAGAGGCCCCCAACACCTCCAACACCTGAAGCAGACCAAAAATGAACCCAACATGGATCAGGGAAATTTTGCGGAAGAGGGGGCAGAAAGAATGTCAGAGAGCTACATCTTGGGTCAGGATACGCAGAGACATTTATTGTACCAATAACTGTGGGCTAACTACACAAGGCATGACCCCTATACCTCAACAAGGAGGGACCATTTGGGAGGGGTAGGTCATAGATGAACCTAATAATGGTACCAAACTGCCTGTATTCGCTGAATAGAAAACTAATAAAAAATAAAATAAAAAAATTAAAAGCCCAAAAAATAAATAAAACAGGAAATATTTTTTTTAATTTAATTTGTTAGTTTCAGTAAATACAGGCAGTTTGGTACCATTATTTAGGCTCATCTGTGATCTACTCCCTCCCATTAGACCCTCCTTGTTAATGAAAATGGGTCGTGCATTGTGGAGTTAGCCCCCAGTTATTGGTATGATAAATGTCTCTACAAATCATGACCCAACATGTGACTCTGACATTCTTTCTGCCCCCTCTTCCGCAAGATTTCCCTGAGCCATGTTGGGTTCATTTTTGGTCTGCTTCAGTGCTGAGGTGTTGGGGGCCTCTGAGGCTCTGGCTCTCTGATTTGGTAGGAGTTGATTTTTCTCTGCGTTGATCTCCTTCCCCTTTGTGCTGGTATCCGGTTCACAGGAAAACATCACCCTTGCTTATTTCGCCAGTTGTCCTTAGTTTCAGTTGGGCCCCTTTTTATAATTTATAAATAAAACAAGGTTAGTTTTAAGATTATCAACAGCAATAATCTCTTTGACTTCTTTTTCTTACATGAATTTGTAACAATCAGTGTCTTTCAGTACAAGGTATTTCTAAGTAAACATGAATTTTAACCAAATTCTAATTTCCTTTTGTAATCTAATTTTAATCAATATTTTCACAAGGTGATAACTATAATCAAGCATAATTTCAACTAAAAAAAAGAATAATGTTTTACAAACACATTATAAACACCCTAATTGATGACTATTATAATTTCTCATCCATGTTGGAGATCCTTACTTCCTGTTTATCCACAATAAAAGAACTATTAAGCTTGGCATTGTGGCACATGCCTTTTGTTCCAGCATTGGGGAGGCAGAGGTAGGAGGATTCCTGTATGTTCAAAGCCAGGCTGAGACTACTGAGTGAGTACCAGGCCAGCCTGATCTAGAGTGAGACCCTTCCTTGAAAACAAACAAAGAAAAAAGTATGATGGTATTATTATCCCTTTAGTGTAGAACAGAGTCAGTTTTATGAAGAGAAAACAGTGTTAGAAAGATTACAAAAGAGTTTCTTGCATTCTAAACCTAGATGTTGGGTAGGATTTAAAGAATATATATATTTCTTATAAATATATATATAAATATATAAATATATATATATAATGGTCCTAGTCATACACTAATGATTCATATCTATCAGTTTACTTTCTTTCTAGTAAATAGTTTTCCTAAATCAAATGTAGTTATTTTTAATATCTTTATATTTTACAGTATGAATTCATGTGGCATAGGTTTCAACATCTCAGGTTCCTTTTAATTTGTTCCCATAAGTGTGTTTCTCTGAGCAGTGCAAACTGCTGCTTCAATTGAAACTGCCTTCATGCTTTCCAGAAAGCTATCTCGGTTGTTGTGTGCTTAATAAGCTCAATATTCACGATAATTTTTGACAACAATTTGGTCCTTATTTGTTTATCACAATGCAAAGAGGACACTGGGTAATAAACTAAGTTCTGCCAGTTTTACCATGGTAATGTAGATATATATACATTAGCAAGCTTTGAATTCATCGAAGGCAGGCCACACCTTCTATTTCCCTTGTGACATTAAAAAGGAAAATATCAGGCTGGAGAGATGGCTTAGTGGTTAAGCGCTTGCCTGTGAAGCCTAAGGACCCCAGTTCGAGGCTCGGTTCCCCAGGTCCCACGTTAGCCAGATGCACAAGGGGGCGCACGCGTCTGGAGTTCGTTTGCAGAGGCTGGAAGCCCTGGTGCGCCCATTCTCTCTCTCTCCCTCTATCTGTCTTTCTCTCTGTGTCTGTCGCTCTCAATTAAATAAATTTTAAAAAAAGTAAAATATCCTGATCTCTCATTCATAGTACTTAAAATTCTATAGGAATGGAAGCTGGTTTGAGATATCATATGTATTGAGAATTTAGCAGACATATCCTGTGAATCATTCACCTGGTCAAGAGAACACTCCTCACCTCAAGACATGTTGAGGAAATGGGAGGAATAGTTGTGCCCTTAATGAGATAACCTATGTATGCCCCTCATAGGACACTAGGTGCAATAACTTCCAGGTCCATACTGCTAACCCTGCCTGCTTTTCTAAGTTCAAACTCAGAAAGCCTAACTTTTTCTTTTTCCTTTTTCCTCTCTTCTTTGGATATCAACCAAAATCCTTAGCATGTTTGATCTGATACTCTGAGGATATTTCACATTTTTCTCAATAAATCTGCTGTGTTTTACTACATCTCTGTCTTCCCTTTGCCTATTTTATCAAGGTTATGAGAAAAAGGACTAGACAGTAAACAACCCTGCAGAGTAACATCTACCTTATTGTCTTTCCTATATATTTGCATATATGTAGCCTCAGGGCATATATTGAGTTTTTCTCCTCATTCCCTCTGTGCTTACCATTTTTATGAATTACTGAAAGTTGGTGATCCTAACCAATAGGCTTTCTACTTTACTCTTTTCCTTCATTAAGTAAAATTCTGTATCTAAATTTTACCTCTGCATGTGAAGGATGAAGCTCCTAAATGTTTTAGTAAATTCCTTATGTCTTTTAAATGAAAGGGTTTGAATGCATATTACATCACACTTCTTAATATATAAAGCACTTGCTTCACAAGAACCACCTTGAAGAATCATACTGCTTTATAACTTGTGAGAGTTATGTTATCAGTGACCTAGAAAAGACTCTTCTTTAAATATTTGAAGATACAAAACTTCTTGACAATACATATTTTGTTTTATTATTTTATTCTCTTTACTGAGGATAAAGTGTACTACTCAAAGCTATATGCTTCTCTAGAAACATAGAACGACATCAACAAAATACAGCAACAACAAAGGATAACAACAGAAACTTAAACTCTGGACATAATACTCATTGATTTTGGAAATAACTGTATTGTAAATAAGTAAATACAGGGTAAAAACTAAATGATGTATAACAATAGCAGTTTCAATCCTTTGGGAACTAAATGGACAGAATGATAAACTGCTAAATTATCTATATCTAAAAAAAAGCTTTATTTACTGTTCAAACAATATTTACCCATATTGGAACTAACATGAAAAATGCAATCTCGCATTCTTTAGCTTTTGAAAACATAACACACATTGGATTTCATTCTATGACTAAATTCATTAGGAATGTGAAATTATTCACATTCATTCCAATTAAAATTAAATGGCATTTTCCCAATGAGTAACATGTCAAAAATCATGCAAGTAATTGCAGTCAATGAAGTGGATACTCTGCTCTAGGGCTGTGTGATATATTTGTACTCATCAATCAAGCACTAATAACACAATGCTTAAAATCTGTAGTTTAAATTCTAATTCATACAGGTATTCTCTTGTTTATTTTACAATTATTTCTAAGCAACTGATTATTGTTTTCTTTTAGCAGCAAATGTTCTGATAAATACAAGCAAATGTTAAAGAATATATACTGTCTCAAAACAGTTATTTACCACTTCACAGTAAATATCTTAATCAGATGGTAGGTACCTTAATATTATAATTCACAACAATGGACTTCTGTGTTCTTTTCTCCATATGCATTAACATAGGCCCTCATACAATTTTACACACACACACAAATGAAAATAGAATTTAAACTTACACAAAAATATTTCTCCATAATGAATCTAAGTGAACTCTCAGAAGTTAATAGCTCTTGTTTCAGGGCTGGAGAGATGGCTTAGTGCTTAAGGCATTTTTCTGCAAAGCCACGGCACCCAAATTTGACTCCCCAGGACCCACACAAGCCATATGTACAAGGGGGCACACACATCTGGAGTTCGTTTGCAGTGGCTTGAGACCCTGGCACATATGTCTGGAGGCACTAGCTTACCCATTCTTTCACCCTTTCTTTCTTCTCTCAAATAAATAAATAAAATGTTTTTAAAATAATTAATATTTTATTCAAATATGAATATTTAAGTATTTTTCAATTCAATTTGAAAATGTTATTCAGTTACATTTTAAAATTAGGTCAGGCTATCTATTTGGGTAAATCATTATTATTATTAATGTTAACTTTTCTCATAAATGCCTATTATCATCAGACCTTGGAAGGTTCTCAAGAAACATCTGAAATTTTATTATAACACTTACAGTGTCTAGGAACAAAGAATGGTTCATGTTCACTGGGTGATAAAATAGTTATGATCATTTAGAACAAAATACTGAATAAGAATGTGGTAGGGTATGGACACAAAATATCTTATTTTAAGAAAACTTACAATTTAATTCTATGTTTCTGACTCATTTCATAAATATTTCATAATTTCTGTTTGGACATATATGTATTAGAGCCCTGTATTTTTATACACATATTTACACAGTGAGAAATGCCCCAGATTAACACAGATGAAAGATTTCCATTCATTGGCGCAAGCCCTCAGGGTGGAAAATGAGCTCAGAAAGGCAGCTATCTGAAACTGAATCCTCTCTGGAATGAACATTCCGTTCTAAGGTCCCTTCAGGAAACCTCCAACAATAGCTCAAGCATGCATGGACACTTGTTTTAGAAGCAGTTTAAGCTAACCATTTACTTTTTTAGAAATCTTCCCTCAGGCACCCAGCACAGGCATCTAGGAGTCCACCTCAAAGACAGCAAGCCTAGTGAGCATGTAATGTATCTACAAAAGCAGTTCTTCCAGTTTATATTCCCAACTTTACTGATGACTTCACAAGTATTTGATATCTCTAAAGACATATCAATATTCCTTTTAAATTCTGTCATTTTTTTGAGAACACAGAAGAAAAAAATATGCATATATGTCATGATGGCTACTGATTCCATAAACAATCTAGATTAAGCAGTCTAACATTCATAACATAATATGGTGATCACTCAAGATCAAACTATGTGCTAATTTTTATCCCATTCTGCCATATTAGTTATTATTAGTATGTATGCGAATAAAATTATATCAGCCAGTATTCATAGTCCAACATACAGCCTATTCTTTATGGATGATTTCCAGTTTCGAGTATATAGTTTTTGATGACTAAATAACATTGTGATAAATATTGTAGTTGTCATTCATTAATTAATGTACCTCATGAACTGTTGAACACTAGGGATCCCCCAATGGCAAGAACATTGATATTGATTAGGATAAAGATAGTTTCTCCCCCCTCCCCTAGGGACTGACCCATGGAAACATGGATGTCACCTTGCCTTCTCTGGAAGGACTAGAACCTACATCTGATTTAGTATCCTCCAAGATGGCTACAAGCAACAACTGCTTAACACTACCTCAGCAATAGCTTCCTGCTTCTTCCTTTACTTTCTTCCCTGGCTTAGCATAACTGTGGGCTGGCTCTTTCCCAGTCAGCCTCTTGAATTCACTAACCAATCAGGTCTCTCAATTACAGAGCAGATCTTTACTATGAAGATGGTAGTAGACATGGAAGAAACTAAAATCTCAACAAAACTGGGTGAGGTGGTTCACTCCTTTAATACCAGCACGTGAGAGGCAGAGGTAGGTGGATTGCCATGATTTCGAGGCCACTCTGAGAATACATAGTGAATCTCAGGACAGCCTGGTCTACAGTGAGACTCTATCCCAAAAAAAAAAAAAAAAAAAAGAGGCTATTGAGAGCTGAGGTCTAAAGGGAACATCTTTCTTCAAGGTTCAGTAAACATTTCAGGAAAGTGGGCAGAATCATGTAAAAACCACAGAATGAGAAAAACTTTGGGGTACTTTCAGATGGATATGAATTGACTAGTGCATTCATGACCTGACAGTGGTTTTTGATAACCCCACAAAACCTTCACTGTCCAGAGTTCATCAACATTTTGATAGATAGGATGGAGGAAGGCTCAAAGAAGGAGACATCAAGACCGAAGAAGAACTTAGAAAGAGGAGCGGTTCAGTAGAATACAGGGGGTGGGGGAAGAAAGTAATAGGATGGGAATATGAGCAAACTAAAACAACATTAGTGCTTTAAATTCTCAACAGAGTATTTTAAAAAAGTAGTGAGAGTAATGTGATCTGGTCTGTAATTTAGATATATGACATATAACAATTTCAATAATTGGTTTATTTAATCTCACTTTATTCTCAAAAGAGATAATTCATATTCAAACATAAACATCCAAATAGATATTGTTTATTGAACCATATATGTTGTTAAATCTGGTGTTTAAATATGAATTTATCTTTTCCAGTAATATATATAATCATAGTATTGATAATAATAGATATAATCATAAATTTTAAAGTTTTGAATATTTTGACATTCAGTAATTAATTTCTTATATCTACCTTTTAATGTCAACTATAAGTTACATTGTAAAATATTATTTTTTACAGTTGGCTCATGGAAATGGTAGAAGATACAGTACTCAGTGTCAGGCATATGATGGTCATTCAATAAATAATAACCAAAATAGTGTCAGCTTGCTCAGAATTACTCGGATCGGTAAGTAGTATCAGTCTGAAAACTCAAGGTAATCCAGTTACCATATCCATGGGTCACCATAACTTTTAAAATGCCATCATTCTATGTAGGATTATTTCGATCATATACTACCCAAGACACAATTTCATAACAAATAGAGCATAAAGAATAGATCCTAAGTTGGCATGACAGCTTGTTCAATACATGATTTATGCTCACATGTAATAGAAATGGATTGAATTCCAGTGGATTAACATTAACTATTCTTTTTACTCTGACCTATGGACATCTTAATTTACACTCTTTCCTCTGATTAGGTCTGGTAAGCATACAGTTGCAGTACAATATAAAAACTTGCAATTGTAAGTATAATCAGAGTTTAATCATAATTTACCAGATATTGCACATTAATTTATATACCTCTATGGGTGTATACTTCTTTGCAACTATATCAGGTGTAGTTCTGTGTAACCTTTATCATATGCAAAACAGTTTATATAAGCATGGTGCTTAATATGTGTGTGTATATATATATTACATATTTATTCATAGATCACTATTGGGTGCTCGAGGTTTTATATATATATATATATATATATATATATATATATATATATATATATATATATATATATATATGTACACACACACACACATACACACACACACACACACACACACACATATGTTACCATAAAATATTGTTACCATAAAGCTCCAAAAATCAACAACAATACATAACCTTCTGAAATATTGTTCACTGAGTATGATACATATGTGAGTGGAAAATGCTAACTTCTTGAAAAAGGAAAGAGGGAGGGAGAGTTTGTAGACAAATAGAAAATCATAGACAAGCTTTTGGGGCACAAAGAAGTAAGAAAGTCAGCAAAAGGTAGTGAGAAAAGGGAAACCGGGCCAGCTATGAGAAAGAAAAGTTAGGCTGCATCTATTTAAAACTTGCTTATTTTATACTTATTTTATGTTTGTCCTAGAAGTTAGCAGAAAGTATTAAAGAGATTAACTATGTGGTGATAATGTCAAATTTATAACAATAAATTTAAGATAATGGGCTAGACAGAATAAAGAAAGGAGAGCAGGTACAGAGAAGCTAGATTGGAAAGTAATACTGAGTTCCTTGTAATAGAAACAAATTATATAGGGTAAAGGAAAAGTTAGAAGAAGAAAAGTAAATGAAAGAATACTAGGTGATAAAACTGTGATTAAAACAGGCTTAGATACAAGCTTTCAAGATGTGTAAAGGTATCAAGGATGAAATGAGTTTTGCCTTATGAAAAGATGGGGATAGAATTCATTCAATGGTGAAGAACATAAGCCCAGGTATAATTGAACATACCTGCAATCAAAGAACTAAGGAAGCTGAGGCAAGAAAATAATTATTTCCATGCAAACCTGGATTATACAGCAAGACAGTCCTTGAAAAGAAGCATAAAATGGAACAAAATCAAAAGAGGGCACTGTGGAAAAAGAAAATCAGGCTTTATGAGGTGGTGGGAAAGTTCTGTTTGTGCTTTTAATTTAGAAAGTGCAACTGTCACAAGGGAATGGGGATGTTCACAAGACAGAGGAAATATCAGTTCTGGAAATCATTGAATTAAAAAATGTCTAAAAGTAAAAATTGACTAGTTTACTGCATATAGGTGTTAATGGCAGCATGCCTATTGGTACAATGACAAAGGTAGAAATTAAAGAATTCAGCTAAGAGTCCTGAAAACCCCTATTATTGAAAAACCCACACAGAGTAGATCAGCCTGCAGTGCAGATTGAAAAAAAAAAAACACCCCCAAATTGGGGATAAAGCAGGAATGTACAGATCCTCAAGGAAACAAGTATTATTAAGAGCACAAAATGAGAGATACAGAAGACATTTTGTTATTTGGATTCTGTGACTTGAAGTTCTTTAATTCATTTAAACTCACCACGGTGAACTTTGAACAGAAATAAGAAAATTTTAAGGAAAAATATCTCAATTCAATTGATGTACATATATCTTAGAAAAAATATAATTAGCTCATTTTATTTTTGTATTTTAATATAATAAAATTTATAATTCAATTATACTATAAATATCAATATGAACCACAAACATATTTACATCTGATGTTAACCATTAAAATGGTATTACTAATGGTAGCTTAATAAATAAAATAACTATGTTTGCCATTGGTGAATGACATTTGGATGTAATAACTTTTCTACTCCTGGTTTATACAACTGTTGTAAAATTTTTCTATTTCCCAAATGGAAGACTTGATCTTTTTATTGTTTTGGTTGTAATTTTAATTTGTATATATTAGTAATGTCAAATCCTTTCATATATAAACTACTGAAACTCTAGGCAATGTACATGTTTCAGTGTGCACAGGTGTGTATATGCTCTATCACATAGAGGTCTAAAACACTAATAAAATCAAGAGAATTTACCTAATTTATTTCCTTCATCACATTGTTTTGAAAACTTTTTGTACTTATAGAAAATGGATCTCCAGCAATCTCAACTAATATTATATACATAAAAATAGGAAAGGTGTGTAGAATTTGTTAAAATTGTTGTACTGGTATTTATATCACATATTATTGTAATTTATAACTGTAAAATATAAAATGGTTTTTTTGTATTTGATATTATAAAGCATTACTACATATGGATGAACTATTCCATTCGTGGGCTAGAAGCCTACATATTAGATCACTGAAAACACACCTTTGGCATGAGGTTTATTTGTATAGTTGTTCCAAGTAGCACTTACTGAGGATAGCCCAGTACCGCATCATTAAATTTGCACTCACAGGGTTCTGAGTTCCATCCTCACCACAATACATATACACATAGAACATTATAATGTCTTGATATACCCATCTTATAGCCAGTTATTAAACAACAATAGATAGTTTTCATCATGGAAAAGAGAAAAGCCAATCAAGAGGCTCCCTATAAAACATAAATTATCGGATGTTATTTCTCTCTGCTCCATAACTCCCACTCTCTTCTACACATGATGAGCCATTTTGCTATACCATAATGTATGATTTTTTTTTCTTTTAATCCATTGGTGTATCTACGAATATACTTTTTGATAAGATGAGAATAAACCTGAATTTGAGGTCAGGGAAAAATTGTGGTATTAATTTTGGTTATAAAAATGGGGCACCAACATAAGTTTTGCTTTGCAGAATGGACTTAATTTCTTAATGATAACAGTCTGTGTTACCTGTAAACTCTAGGGTTGCATAATATATATATATGGAAAAACATGCACTTCATATAATTTATATGAAGTAAAAATATATGGAAAATAAATTTGCCAATATAACAGCAATAGTAAATATAGTAACTTAAATAAATTACTTATGTTTAGCATTCTTAAGAATAGTATGTCATTATCATTAAGTACCATATTAATGTGTACAAATTATTTTTGTTTATGTTAATAAACTGAATGCATGTGAACCCAGGTCTATTTTCTGTTGTTGTAGTATGGTAGCCTGTATATCACTGAAATAAAATCAGAAAGAACAACTATTGACACAACTGAGGGGAAGTAAGATGTAGATTATTAATACAGGTCAGAGTAGTATTACATTGCTGTTTTTTAATTTTTATTTTTTTATTAGTTTTTTGTACTGAGTGTATACAGTTAAGTTGGTACCATCGATAGCATTCTCCCTATCCTCACCTCTCCACAGGGACACTCCTCATTGGGAAATATGGGTCGTGCATTGTGGATTAGCCATCAGCTATGGGTAGGAGGCAATGTCTCTGTGTATCATGACTGAATGTGTGGCTCTGACTTTCCTTCTGGCCCCTCTTCTGCACATTTTCCTGAGCCATGTTGGGTTCATTTAAGTCTGCTTCAGTGAGATGTTCACATGATAAAACAAAGATATGAAAAATAGTGAAGTTATCTATTACAGATGACATCATAATGGCTCCCTGTAGATGTTTAGAGAATGGATATAAGGTTATTCAGGGTATCTCAATTTGTTATCTAATGAAATAAAATGTATGGTATGTTCTTTGAGTAAACAAGACAAATATTTTGAGCTTTTTCAAATAGCATTCTCAATGGATAACATTTAGTTCTTATCAGAAGACATTGTACCTCTACACAGTTTACCTTTTACTTTATTCTATCCACTCTATATTCTCCAGATTTTGCATAAGTATAATTGGTTGTGGCAACTGATTGGTTAATGATCTTTTACCCTACTGTCTCTGTGACACTTTTCAAATTCTGATTCTCATATATCCCAGCTGAGGCTCTTTAGGCAAATGACTTAAAAGCTCTATGGCTGCATATCTTTGTTAAATATGGAGGACATTATTTCTGTGTCTCATAGAGCCAATATGACAATAAATTGATATGAAGTTGTAATTACAGAATTGCATGCTATTTAGCACTATTTGACCAGTGGTCTATACTATCACTAAAGATCAGCTGATCCTTGAATAGTGCTGTAGACATACAAGGTAATTACACCTGATTGACCCTTCTCTTTGTATCTGTGCTTTTTCTCCTGGTTCTGTAGCCTGCATCACCCTGTGCTCATACTGAAGAAGTATTTGAAAAGATAAATTATTCAATTAACATTTCATTAATTCAACCATTCACAGGGAACTGTTTATGGTGGATTATTGTGTTTTTTATGGCTCTTTTGTTATTTTACATTAGTTGCATACATGTACATATATTTTGTATGTCCATTCTGTAATATGCAGTAATCTCTTAAAGGCATGGAGAACTTGGCAGTTGTTCATTAATGTTTAATTAAAACTTAGTAAAAAACTTAATGGTAAAAATGTAGTCTAATATTTTATTAATAGCATGTCTATTATTCCTATTTCCCTGAAAGCAACTGATAAAGATGTTATACTCATCCGTGACTAAATTTCAATTACTCCAATGCCTTCTATCTCTTTGGTATCATTCTCCCTTTGAAAAACTTGAATTGTCAATGTTTTCTAAGAATTTTTACCATTTTGGAAGATATAAGAATGATCAATTCTACTTATGGTTCTCAAGAATTTCTAGACATTTCTCCAATAAGAATCTATATTAACTAAAGCAGCATTAAATTAAGTACAAAGTTATCTTGTCATATATATGTAATTCTGAATTCTCTAAAGGATGACTTTTCATATTACTTAACAACGCAACTTAGCAATTGAAATTCAGACTATGATAAATGTTTTACACTGAAAACTCATTTCATTATACAGTAGTCAGTTGAAATGGGTTTTCCAAGGAGGGTATTTTAGGAAGTGCAGAGTAGAAGAAAAACTGAATACATTATACAATTTATATATTGTTTGAAGTTTTTTTTTTTTCCTTAGGCAACATTTTGGTGATATCTCACTGAAATAGAAATGCAGAAGTGGGAATTAGTGGTAAACATATGGCACAGTCTAGAAAACAAGACACCTGGTGATGAAATAAACTCCTCATTCACAAAGTCATTAAACTGGACATTGAAAGGAGTATCCCTCAATGGAAAAATACCATTTTGCTTCTATTTTTTCATTGTGATATCATTGTTCCTTCTGGGTGGTTTAATTCATTCCATGGCTCGACATATAAATCCCCCCAATAATTTATTTCCTAATTTTAATATTTCCATCTTCACCATTCCCAACTCTCCATAATTCACTCACTATCCATATCATAGTCCTTCCCATTGTTTCAGCTCCCCTTCCAGTCTTGTAGTTTTCTCCCTTTCAGCTGTAAGCTTGTTTCAGCACTATACATCACTAAACTATTTGAATACTAACCTTGTTATAGTTCTTTATTCACACTAATTCCACAATGGGTGATCCATGCATTGGAACATTTTTGTTCTCTTTCTGTAATCACACTCTTCTATTTCTTAAAATGACTATCTCCCAAATTTAGAGGAATTTAGAGGAAAATTAGAGGAATATCTCCCAAATTTCTAGTACTAGTATAAAACTCACTCTTATATGCCATTATAACAATTTTCAACTAAAATGCAAATTAAATAACATTTTATACCTATATTATTCCCTAAATTTAAGTCATTTGTGAGTTTTCTTGTTTAGAACATTATCTCCAGATCATAGCACTGTACTTGGTATTAAATGGTAACAAAAATGTGTGATGAGAGGCTGGAAAGATGGTTTAATGGTTAAGGCATTTGCCAGCAAAGCCCAAGGACTTAGGTTTGATTCCCCAGGACCCACATAAGCCAGCTGCACAAGGGACACATGAGTCTGGAGTTCATTTGCAGTGGCTAGAGGACCTGGCATGCCCATTCTCTCTCTGTCTGTCTCTCTTCTCTCTAAATCTCTCTCTTCCTCTCCCTCTCTCTCTTCCTCTCTCTCTCTCCATGAAAATAAATAATTAAAAATGTGTGATGCATAGAGAGATTAATGAAAAGACATAAAAATCATTAGTTCTAATTTCTATGTATAATGGTCATCCAAAACCATACAATTCAAGCTTGAAGCTATTTCTCACAATATTCTCATTTGTGGATTTATTTTGAGAGCAAGTTTTATTTCCAGTTTAAAATAAAACACTGCAAAGGTCACAGGCGTGAGTGACGTGAACTACTTAGAGAATTCTTGATGCTTTCTGACACAGAGCATGAAGGATAGTGTGTACACCTAATCCCAAGGAATCTTCTTGCTCCTCAGCAGCTGTTCACATGGCTCATGCCCTGCCCTTCAGCCTCTACTAAATCAGGATTCCCCAGCTGTCTGAGCTTCCCATAAGCACTTTCAGTTAACCACCTACCTGCCAACAGTGCTTGCCTCTGGTGGTAATGCTGTATCAAGTCTAACTCCTTACTTTCCCTCATTTTCATATGACAGCTCTTGACATGAATCCAATTATGGTTTTTTACTTTTTTGATAATCATGTGTCCACTTACACACCAATTTATTTATACTACTACCATCTGAAGTAACAACACCAATAATAAAAAACTCAATATTCTTTTGATGAAAACACTTTGGCAGTTCTGATTCTATGATTTTCCTTCTTATTCCGTTCATTTATCATTCTGGAATTTCCAAGGCTAAAATCTGCACTTGTATCAGTGAGCTTTCTCTCTTGCCCTTTAAGTCAGCACTTGGGCTGAGATACTATTGCAAGTGTAATCTGATGAAGGAGGAGACAAGTTGTGTGCAAACGGAGATGTGTGCCAGGAATGAGCAAAAAGCTAGTGCTGTCTATGCCCTTTTATAGTCCTAATTCTGTGATAGTCTTATCCAAAAAAGGAGAGCACAAGGAATGAAAAACTTAAGAAAAACAAAACCAAAGCAAAGGAGAACTTAAAAATATTTAAAGGGTAAGACCATTGCTTGTCCATAATTTTGGAATAATATCTGATTTACACTATTATAAAATTCCAGCATTATTTGAACACAATTTTATAGTAGTGTAAATCTATGATGGTAGAGAGTAAGCACAACTAGAGTTGGAAGACAAGTTTACAAAAGACTAAATTATTTAGCTGATGTGAATTTATCATTATTACTACACTCATTCACGGATTCAGTGTTTGTTAAATAGAAACAGGAGATGTCACAATTCAAGTATTTGTTTTTTTTTATCTGAAGTTTTTTCTTCTTATATGTTAACCCTCTTTACAAACCATTCAGTTATTTACATTCCCTTTTTACTGCATGTATAAGCATTGCCTCTAATAATAAATTTTAATATTAGGTCTATTCATCAGAACAGAACAATCATGTTTATTTACTTACACAGATAAAATAAACAAAAAGTGATGCGACAAAAATATATACAAAACACTTCATAAGACCAAATATCTACATTAATGAAAGATAAATTCCAGCTTTTAAAATGGACATGAAAAATATCAAATTTTCAACATTTTAAGTTTATGAAAAATTCATTTCTTAAAATGAAAACATTGAATTACTAGTTCAGAGAGACTCATCTAAAAACATCGAAAACAACAATAAGTGCAATATTTTAACAGCATGCCAGACGAATTACAGCTCAACTTCGCTTAAGGACAATTGTCCATTTTCACTCACTTTCCATTCAAGAATGGGGTGTGGGAGTAATTACAGAGTAGCAATGAGGCATTGAGGCAAAAGTTAATAAAATAGATCAGGCTCAAAAAAAAAAAAGTCTAAACTTTACCACAACTGGTAGGGGCACTTGATTTCTCAAAGTTTAATATTATATACTCTTTGCAAAGGTAAGCATAAGGAATAAAGTACCCCTGGAATTTTATTTTATTTTTTGAGACCAGATCTCATTTAGAGCAGGCTGTCCCCCAGCTTCCTATATGGCTGAGGACGACCTTGAGCTCATGATCCTCTTGTCTCCTTCCCTCTTCCAAGTACTGAGGTTACAGGTTTTCACTACCAAATCTGATGATACTAGGGATTGAATCAAAGGCACTTGTATGCTAGGTAAACACTTTCCCAAATGAGACACATTCTTTACCTATTGAAATTCCCAAGTATACTGAAAGAATCATATCATATTAAACAAAAATATGACTCAGATTTGAATAGGAATTGTCTCAATATGGTAGCCTATAACAAGTGCATGGAATATGTAAATGAATACAATACGCCCCCCCACACACACACACTTTTTACAAGCCTTAGGTGGACTAGGAGGATGATTTTTGATTTTTTTGTTTTGTTTTGTTTTCAGAGGTAGGGTCTCACCCTAGTTGAGGCTGACCTGGAATTCAATATGTAGTCTCAGGGTGGCCTCAAAATCACAGTGATTCTCTTATCTCTGCCTACCAAGTGCTGGAATTAAAGGCGTGTGTTACCACTCCTAGCTCATTTTTTTTTCTTAGTCTGTGAGTCACTAAGCAATTATATTTCTTCTTCCTCATCTGGCTGATGCCTATCAGTATTTATGCTTAATAAGTTCACATTCCCTTTTTATGTAACAGTCAGTGCAATAGCCTTAGGTGAGGAAATATAAAAGCTATTTGCCTTGAGTGGTTAAATGTTTCAGGACCTTCAGAAAATCAATCTGGCATATGAAGGCAATTTAATATTTTAACGTGGGAAAAACAAACTTATTTTTAGTTTTTTAGAAAAATGTAAGGCAAATGCTATATTAATATTATAACTAAACTTTGCACATGAGTAATTCATAAATAGTAGTCACTCCTTCAAAAAATAGGATTTATGAATATCTGTAACTCATGTTCACTCTGAATATTAAGTGAAGGAAGCTTAAAGATGTTATACTAAATTTAAGAAGAATACTGCGTGATACCAATAAACCTCTAAAACTTTGGCAAAATAATAATCTAAACTATAAAATTTCCTTTTTAACTTTCATATTTCCATTAAAATGAAATTTTGCAACTCCAAAGATGTTTACATGCTGCATAGAGATAAATCCTAAGGAAATTCAATAGACATTTTTTCAGTAGTAGACAAAAAAATAACAGGATTTTGTACAATCTAGGCACTATAACCTGAGTCATACCCCTACATGGGGAAAATGTAATTATAGCAATGCACTTATTATTTGGTTTATTTGTCTTTAAAAATCCTCATGCCACATGAAATACTTTTCATCAAACTCTGTTTAAAGAACTATGCTTGAGCCAGGTGTGGTGGCGCACGCCTTTAATCCCAGCACTCAGGAGGCAGAAGTAGGAGGATCACAGTGAATTCGAGGCCACCCTGAGACTCCATAGTGAATTCCAGGTCTGCCTGGGTTAGAGTGACACCCTACCTTGAAAAATCAAAAAAATTAAAATTAAAATTAAAGAACTGTGCTGCATCTAGTTAATTGTTTTCCATATACAATCTCATGACCTTCCTAACAAAACTTTCCAATATCAACCATTTGCCTTGATAACAGAAGACAAACCTCCTAAGACTAAAGCAGGACTTTGTGAGATAGAAAACCACTGCCTCTCTCTGAACCCCAATTAAAACCTGAATGTACTGTATAAAAATAAACCAAGGTCATCATTAATCCTTGTCATTGTTATTTGGCTTGTCTTCAAATTACATACCCTGTATGTCTGAAATAACTGCACCGCCTCCATTAACTGAGTTTGACATCACTTTAATCAATGTATCTTTTCAGAATGAAAGGCAGAAATGTCAAATTCTTACCATTATAAATTCATTTAACTCTCTAATCTGCATGAAATAAAAGCCTGTCTTTGAAAAGTAATATATGCTTCAAAGAAATATAACTAAAAACAGTGTTCTTTAAAATGTAACTAGGAGAACATTCAGACTCAAAGAATCTTTGTAGTCAGAGATGATATCCCTTGAATTTATGAAAGCTTTACTTACATGGACACTTCACATGGTACTCATTTTATATTAATTATTTTATAACACTTGTCACAATTGAATAATCTCCGTTCATACGAATCCTTAATTTTATCCCTCCTATAGTATTTACTTTGTTTTTCAGGAAAAATATATTTATTATTACTTAATAATTCCTTAAATTTACATGTGTGCAATATATAAATTAACTTTAATATGTAAAACAAATTATCTTAGAATATTAAATTTCAATGTAATTTCAATTACTCCCTTAGAAAATGTAGTACTCTGTCATTAAGTACTTATGACCATATATATATGTGTATATGTAAACATATATTCTTATACCAGCATACTATACTTCAGGTATTTTCAACAAAAAAGAAATTATTTAGATAAAATGTGGTGAATCGTGCATAATATGTTAGTGGAACATAGTAGAAGAAATTGCAAGAAATCACCATTTTTTACCCTTTGGTAAAACTGTGATGAAAGTTAAAATAGAATGAAAAACAAAACCTGTATTTTATAACAAAGTACAGTTTCAATTTTTTATTAATCTACATGAATAGTTAAGAATGCCTGTTTGTTTCATATATAATAAATGACTTTGGCTGCAAGGATTTCAAATGAATGCCATAGCAGTAAAGATGAAACTATATTAACATTATTGTTAAATAATAGCCATTTTTCTTAAATTTCAAAAGTAAATTCTGGTGATAATAAAGTGATCTTCTGTTAAACAATATCTGTTTGATCAGTAAACCAACCAGATATGCACCTTTATTCTTTTCAAAGACACCATATGCAAATATAGAGCTAAACAGCTAGTAGTATGTTTTTAAACAGATAAAGTTTATATACAATGTAACCTGTAAATATTTTCATCTTTGCATGAACATTTGTTATACCACATAAGCATTACTTGACAGTTTTTAAAATGTATTATAATAATGACATATTGGTGCAGGTAACAAAAAGTTCAACTTCCTTAAAATTTTAAAACTTAAAGCCTTATAGGAATATATAAGGCAAAGCACAGTGTAGGTTTGCCTTGATTCATTACACAAATATATCTCTTACAGTCTTTCAAAAGTACTCTGGACATTGGTGTATGGTTTAGTTGTAAATGTAATTATGAATAAATTATTTTGATAATATTTACAAGTTACTGATATAAAGACAAAAAAGTAGTAAAAACGAATGTGTATACATATGTCTGTGTATTACTAATAGCCTATGTCATGGATATTTTGTATTAATAGTAAATAGCAGTTTTTCCTTTAGAAAACAATACTAATGTTCCCCAAAGAAATACCAGAAGTAGGAAGCAATCAAAATCCACTTCATCATATGAAATGTAGTAGTGTCTATTATGGATCAATAGGCATAAAATGTTGAGTTTAGTTCTGCTAAAGAAGTTGTAAAACATTACTTGTAGAGATTTATTTTTTTTCATTCTTAATTATAGCTTCCATCTTCATATCTATTTTAGTATGACTAAACAAGTCAAAAATAGAGGGAAAACTGATCATCTTCACTTTTCTTTTTGGGACACCCTGTCCTCATTGTGTATTATTTTCATATAAAAATTTTTGGTGTTGTGTTAGCAGTCAATTTTTAAATTCATTAGTCACCATTGATTTCATAAAAATAAACTAGTACATTTTTATATAAAGTCCTTATCTAATATTTTTTCTAAAGTGTTAGGTCACTGTAGCCACTAAAAACCATGGTGACTTCACTACACAATAAGATTAGAAGTCTCTGAAGTTTTTATATTGCTTTCAGACCAAGACTCTATCTGGTTGGTTTTCAGTACAGATCATAATATTACTGAAAGACTTATCATACATAACAGGACACAAAAAAGAACAAGAAAATTACTGATTATAGTATGTGCAACTTAGAAATTCAAACTTTATCAATATGTTTTATACTCATAATATACCCCCACAATTTATTTTCCCTAAGACATAAGAGATTATTAATGTTCTAATTTTAGGACTCAGTGTTATTCCCCTAGAGAAATTAGTTAACTGATAATACAAGTCAGTTCACTGCTCTACAAGAAACTATTGCTAAGTAAAGAACTATCAATCGAAATAATAACCGACATATGAGCTACATGCTACTTCATATCCATCAAAAATATTTGCCATATATATATATATATATATATATATATATATATATATATATATATATATATATATATGTATGTATGTATGTATGGTGGTTATTCATAGTTTATTATCTTAGTAATTTCTTAAACAAAAAAGATGAGTTTATAATTCTTTGTAATTTCTACTGAAAAGATTTTCCAGTGTGAAATATATACACCTGAATATATACATATCATATATTTTGATGATAAAGTACATACAAGGTAACAATTATGTCAATTTGTTTATAAACTAGAGAGATAAGTTGAAATTCAATCTGCCTACTTACTGAGCATGTCCAGTGCTAAAATTTATACCAAAGTTAAAGATATTTTAGTTACTTTGTACTTACAACAGTCTTCTACTTCTTCCCACCAAAGCATTTGGTAAACAAATGTATATCAAGGCAAGGATAAAAATCTTGTTAAAATTTCTTCCAAACTTTATTGTTCCAGTAGGCTTAGATACTTAGATGAGAGGCCAAAGAACTTCAGCAGCCTTGCAAAAAATTAACACTTCAATTGTTCCTATTTGCTTTTCTCTGAAGGCAATTGCTGTGAAGATCTGAGTCCTGTAAGGAGAAAGTAAGTGAGCCCAACACAGGGTGAGTCAACATAGTAACTGATGCCAGGATTCTGTAGAGGCCTCTGGATATTTCAAATTCCAGGACCTGCGCACAAGCAAGTGACCCGCCTTTTTTCTCAAGTTGGTTTCCCATAATAGGACTGCCCATGGACACTACATATAAGGCTCTGCTCCCAGCATGACAAGCCCTGTGAATTCAAATAATGCTCAACTGTGTTCTGATTAGCATCCAAACCAGAATAGCACAGTGGATGTACTCTTGTTCTCAAAGTCCTCTGAACAGAAAAAATGCCTCAGTACAAAACTAACAATATTTTCTGTAGCTTTCATGTAAATTTCCAACATAACAAAGAAGAAAATCTTGACCCAGAATTAACATTCAAAAGCCTTTCTTTTGTTCCCCTTTTAAACACCACCAAAAAATTCACACTAATGAACAACAAAATGATCCAGATAATCGATGCAGTTTTTATGAATTTGCTGTGTCCCACACCTAATATTTACCCTTGAGATCCAACCAAAAATCTTGTAATCATGTTTGGATAATGCCAATAATTGGAATAAGAGAAGCAGAAGGCGAGTTCTGAAGGCAGAGTGTAATTCTCAGGGGAAAGTTTTTTTTTTGTTTTGTTTTGCTAAAATTAAGAACAAAGAATCCTCCAAAAGTTCGAAATTTTTGGTGTAGGCTATGATAAGACTTCTTTTCCAGCCATTTGCTTTTTCTTCTAATTCTTTGGTGTTAATTACTCAAGCTTTTCTATGAGATATTGTAATTATGATTATTTAGTTGTTCTCCAAATACTCTTCTGTATTACATGAACAAAGTAGCAAAAACCTTCCTTTGACAGTATAAGCCTTTATTTTCTTCTTACTTGGTATTTAGCCTGTTATTATATCATATGTATCAGGAAAGCTCAGCATTTATAGAAGACCTTTGTAACATGTTTTAAGAATGATATTACTTTTACAATTTAATGAGATCAATCATAATAGTTGACAGATTTTTACTACCATTTCTTAAGGTGACATACATTTTCCATGTCAACTATGTAATTGCTTAGTACAGAAATGAATATGAATGGAAAATGTACATTAAACCTTGCTATGATATTTTTACTTTATTTGCTAATATAGCCTTTATATACTGTAATATCATCATAAGATTTCCCTGACAAATCTCATATAAATTAAAACATGAAAATTGTATTTAAATTTAGATAGTTATTTTAATTTAATATTAAAACTAAATTAATTTTTTTTCATATTGTCTCCTCTCTTCACTTTTGTTTCATGATCTATGAATAAACATTAGTATTTCATAATATGAAATGATAAAAATATTTTAAGACTTTCTTACCTCCAATGTATAGTCAGCATCAATGTCCTCATATTTCATGAGATAGAGTATGTCACAGAGTATAAGTTTATATATATATATATATATATATATATATATATATATATATATATATATTGCCAACTACTACCACCAGCAATAGCAATGAAAGGTGTAGGTACCTCATTATGACATTTTCACAGGCATATATATAACATATAAAGATTCTATATAGGAGATAAAATGTGTCATAATTATTCTCGGGAATGTGGCTTATTTTGCTTAATATAATGATTTCAGTTCTACCGAAGTTCCTTCATATATCATGACTTTATTTTTCATTAAGGCTGAATAAAATTGCACTGTCCATAAATGCAACATTTGATCAGCAAAGATGAAGAAATGACTATTCCATAATAACAAAGATTTGCCTGTACTATATACTCAGTTAAATTAATGCCATACATCAACCCCATTCCCTTCAACTTTAAAGCCTGTCACAAACCCACTAATTTCTTCTCCAATATTTTAATTTTATCATTTCAAGAATGTTGTGTGATAAGGAATCACTCAGCTTATGACCTTTTGATATTGGCTTATCTCAGCATTGAGTCCTTAATATCCACTCAAACTCATGTTTATTTATTTCTGCTGTGTAATGCTATGGATTTTCTGCCATTTGTTCAAACATTCATCTACTGTATATTGTTTGTTTCCTAATTTTCAACACTACAAATAGTACTGAAAAACAGTTATGTGAAGTTTAAAAAAACTCTCTGAATCATATTTCAGGAGTACAGCTAGTTATTATGGAAAGTGACTGTGTGCATTTTTAAAGAGAATGGTAGTCACTGTAGCTCTTCTACAGGTATGACTGCCAGAAGAAAATCAAACAAATAGAACTTGGAATTAGTCATTGCCAATATAAACAAATAAACAAAAAACATACTGTTGATATTGTCACAGGAATTGCATTGAAACTATACATTAGTTTGGGGGGTAACCATCCAATACATTATGTTCTATGCCACAATCCTATAAGCACAGCATTTATCTTTAGTTCTCATACTTAATCAGAATTTTTTTCTTTATATCATATAAACCCTGAGTTTGTTTTTTTTTTAATTCATGAGTATTTTATTTTTAATGAAATTGCAATGCTTATATTCAAAGCTCTAGGTTCAAGTAGGCCATTGCTTGTTAGTGAAAATCCAATTTAAGCATTTCATTTACTTATTTCTACAGTGCTGGCAATTGGGCCCATTGTCTTCTGCATTTTAGATAAATACTTTATAGCTAAGGTACATCCCATGTTTATGCATTTGTGCTTTTCTGGTTTAATTTATATGTTAAAATCATAAAAAATAACGTAGAAAGTCCTACCTTTGTAACAATTTGTTTTTAATTTTCTATTTTTAATAAAAATATTTTATTTATTTATTTATTTTATTTATTTGAGAGAGAGGGAGAAAGAGACAGAATGGGCATGGCAGGGCCTTCAGCCACTGTAAACAAACTCCAGATGCATGCGCCCCTGTGGTGTTTTTAATTTTTTTTTGTTGTTGTTCATTTTATTTATTTATTTATTTGAAAGTGACAGAGAGAGAGAGAGAGAGACAGAGACAGAGACAGAGAGAGAGCGTACCAGGGCTCCAGCCACTGCAAACGAACTCCAGACGCATGCACCCCCTTGTGCATCTGGCTAACGTCGGTCCTGGGGAATCGAGCCTCAAACCCGGATCCTTAGGCTTCACAGGCAAGCGCTTAACTGCTAAACCCCCTCTCCAGCCCCCCCCCCTGTGTGTTTTGATTCAGGTGTCTCCCATAAATTTAGGTATTCTGAATGCTAGGTTCACAGCTGATAGGGATTTGAGAATTAATATCTTCTGGAGACAGTGTATTGTTGGGGACAGACTTATGGGTGTTATAGCCAGTTTCACCTTGCCAGTGTTTGGCACATTCTCCTGTTGTTATGGTCCACCTTATGTGGGTTAGGGGATGATGTCCACACTCTGCTCATGGTGTCCTTTTCCCTGCCATCATCGAGCTTCCCCCTCGAGCCTGTAAGCCAAAATAAACCTTTTTTTTTTTTTTTTTTTTTTTTTTTTTTTTTTTTTCCCACAAGCTCCTCTTGGTTGGGTGATTTCTACCAGCAATTCAGACCTGACTGCAACAGCCCCTTGTGGATCTTGCTTATGTGGGTCCTGGGGAATTGAACCAGGGTCCTTTGGCTTTGCAAGTAAACACCTTAGCATCTAAGCCATCTCTCCAGCCCCCATCTTAACAAAGTTCAATCATCCAGTATTGTCTTTATTTATGGGTATAGAGTTATCCCATCATCTCTTGAACTTACTAACATGTTACACTTACTGATTAGTGATTGATTCTTCCTTATCGACGAAGGCAAGTATACTGACATCTTGATGTACTGGTTAGTTTGGAGCAATTTTGTAGGATACCTGGAATTTTCTACATGGGCCTTCATAACACCTTCAAACAAAAACAATATTCTTTTCTTTTTTTTTTTTTTTCTTTTTGAGGCTTAGTCTCCCTTTAGCACAGGCTTAAATGAGAAACTAATTTTGTAGCCCAGGCTGGTCTCAAACTCACAGACGTTCTTCTATCTGTTTCTCCATAATGCTGTGATTAAAGGCATGTAAAAACACTCCCAACCTGTCTGTTCATTTCTGAATATTGTATTTAATTTTTGTGCATTTTGTACTGGCTAGAACTTCCAATTCCATTAAAAATAGCTGTGCTCAAATCAGATAAATTTTCTTGATCTTTGTTTTTCTTTTACATTTTTCTTTCTTTTTCTTTTTCGGTTTTTCATGGTAGGGTTTCACTCTGGTCCAGGCTGACCTAGAATTCACTATGTAGTCTCAGGGTGGCCTTGAACTCACTGTGGTCCACTTACCTCTGCCTCCCACGTGCTGGGATTAAAGACATGCTCCATTACACCTGGCTTTTTTCTTGACCTTTGTATTAGGAAGAAAACTTTCATGATTGTTATGATAGTAGTTTTAGGATTCATGCAGATGTTCATTACCATGTTGATGGAAATTGTCCTTGATTACTGGTTTTTGTTTTTCTGTTTTGTTTTATCCTGGGTACTAGTTTGCTTTTTTCTTCAAATATTTCTTCCTGTATGCCATTGATGTAATCTAGTGATTATTCTTCATTAGACTCGATACAATGTGTTAAATTGTGCTAAGAATTTTTGTTTCTATATCTATAAGCTTAGGTGTTTGTCCAATTTTGGTTCATGCCTCGTTTGAGTAACTATATTCCTTGCATTGTATAGTATATTTGGAATTTTAACTCATTTTTCATGTTTTGGAAATTGACAACTCTTTTCTCCTATCACATGAAAATGCCATGGCATTTCCTTCTAGCTTCCATGTATTCACAATAGCAATTCTCTATTATTTAAACATTTTTAAAAATATTTTATTCATTTTCATTTATTTGAGAACGACAGACAGACAAAGAGGCAGAGAGAGAGAGAGAGAGAGAGAGAGAGAGAGAGAGAGAGAGAGAGAGAGAGAGAGAGGGAGAGAGAGAGGGAGGGAATGAGGAGAATGGGTGCGCCAGGGCCTCCAGCTACTGCAAACGAACTCCAGATGCATGCACCCACCCCCTTGTGCATTTGGCTAACGTGGGTCCTGGGGAATCAAGCCTCGCACCAGGGTCCTTAGCCTTCACAGGCAAGTGCTTAACCACTAAGCCATTTCTCCAGCCCTAAACTTTTTTTTTTTTTGCCTACACATACAGTATTATTTCCCTTTCATTACTTTTTTTAAAATTTATTTATTTATTTATTTATTTGAGAGCGACAGACACAGAGAGAAAGACAGATAGAGGGAGAGAGAGAGAATGGGCGCGCCAGGGCTTCCAGCCTCTGCAAATGAAGTCTGGACGCGTGCGCCCCCTTGTGCATCTGGCTAACCTGGGACCTGGGGAACAGAGCCTCAAACCGGGGTCCTTAGGCTTCACAGGCAAGCACTTAACCGCTAAGCCATCTCTCCAGCTCCCTTTCATTACTTTTAAGGTTTCTTTTTAATTTTCTTTTTCTTTCCAGGGATTGATCATGATGAGCGTGAGCACAGGTTTCCTTGAGTTTATTGTGTTTCCTCACAGTTACTTGAATTTGTAGGGCTTTTATTTTTTTTTTAAATAATATCCCAGTTTCTGTCCTTTAATGTCTCTGAGGACAGGGATCTTAAGTACTTTATTATAGGCCCACAGATCATAGAGGATTGGTTCACTTGATATCATGTTATTTATGCAGAGACATTTATCGTACCAATAACTGTGGGCTAACTCCACAATGCACGACCCATTTACATCAACAAGGAGGGTCCAATGGGAGGGGGTAGATCATGGATAAGCCTAAACAATGGTACCAAACTGCCTGGATTTGCTGAGAAAACTGATAAATTAAATAAAAAAAAAAGAAACTTTCTTTTAAAAAAATTTAGCATTAATTAATTATATAGATAATTGTGGAATTCTTTGTGATATGACATGTATATACTGTATTTTGATTATATTTACCCGCATTATACTTTCTTTTCCCTTAACTATTTCCACAGAACTGTTTCTTCTTCCCAAATAGTAAAGCTTCTACTTTCATATCTTCTCTGTATTTTATTTTATTTTTATTTGGTAACCCAATACCGGTAATTAGGGTTGCTTACAGGAACACTGGTGAAACATTATTTATAGACTCATGAGCAATTTACCAGTTCCTAAGCTCTGAAGAAAATATCACTACTCTAGCAATCAATGCCTGCCTATAATTTTTAATTCTAATGTGTATTCTTTGGTGTTGTTTTGGTGGAGGATTGGGATGCATCATGTGGTTACTGCCATGTAAGCTATACTTAAACTATTGAAGTACCATATTTACTCCTAGGCATTTTTACCACATTTACTCCAAGGCATCTATATCCTACCACAAAGAGACTTGCACATTCCTATTTTATTCCTAAGAGCTAGAAATGGAACTTGTTTAAATGTCCATTAACCTACGAAAAGATAATAAAACAGTACTGCCAAAATTTTGTTGGTACAGGAAACATTACTCTAAAATTTACATGGAAAGACAACAGAACCTGAATAGCTAAAACAATAGCAGACAAAGCAAGTTAAGGCTTATTATATGGCTATAGTAAAAAGGAAAAATTTTACTTTGGTAACGTACAAATATCTATCTCAGTGCTTGCATCTAGAGTATATAAAAATCTCATATGATTCAAAAATCATATACATAATAAATTCATTTAAAGTGAGAAAAAGTCATGAAGACTCATTTAACAAAAAAAATACCACAGAGATGCCAAATGAGCTTGTGAAAAGATAGATGTTCAGAATTATTTTTTCATTATGGATATGCAAATTAAGCCCATAATAAAATACATCTATGCAAATGTTACAGTGACTAAATTAATAAAATAGTGACAACGTGAAATTCTGCCAAGACTATACAGAAAATGAGTGGATCACTTAAAAATTGTTGACTACAATGTATAATAGTATATCTAATCAGGAAATAAATGTTTGGGTACTGTATAAAAAAATCCAACCACCATTTACAATGGTAACATTTCATCTGGAGGCATCAATTCTTGAGAAATGAAAACTTTCAAACAAAAAACTTGTACATGAATCTTCATGTAATATGTAGAAATTAGAGGTAATCCAGATATTTATTAACTGGTGAATCGTTACATAAACACACTCTTGATGTACAGAACAACCTGTAAGGATTTCCAGAGAATCATGCTAAGAGAATGAGGGCAATGATGAAGAATTCCACTTGAAGGAAACAATTAAATTGAAACAATAATTGTATAAAGAGATCAGATTAGTGGCTGGCTCTCAATTATAAAGGCATGGGTGAGGATAGCAAGAAAATGAGTCTGGTAACAAAAGAGTAGCATTGAAAGAACCTTATAATAAAGCATCTGGTATATTGGTTGTGATAAATTATGTTTTACAATAGTTTTCTGATGTATTATCCATGGGTAGAACTAGTTAATTTGTGCATGAAATCTTTCTGTTCTATCTTCTACAACTGAATACAATGCTACAGTCATCTTAAAACAAATTACACACACACACACACACACACACACACACACAGATAACATGTTGTGTTTCAACATTGGCCTAACTAATTACAAACAAATACACATAGATATGAGGATATAACCATACTGTGAAGCTTAAAAGGGATTGAGCAATAACAACCTGTCACATCTGAAGGCTGCTGTGACAGGGTAATATAGTAACATTAAATTTTACAATTATTTTCTAGTCCCAAATGATCTGAAAACCACAATTAATAATTTTGAGCATTTTACAGAAAATATTGTGAATGTAAGGCATGGGTTTTAGTATCTTTTTAAAGGGAAAATGCTTTCAAATGACCTTGTTATTATTTGATGTTCAAAAATCATTAAACACGTATAATTCTTGAATGCTTGGGCCAAGTTATTGCTGCATGAGAAATAGTCAGAAAACACTTTGAATATGCACATATGATGTTTCAATAGCAACTTCAGCAATCTTGTGTGCTCAGAATTCTTTCCTCATACTTTAAAAATGTGAAAATAATAAATCTCTGCCAGTTTTAAGATACTTAACTTACCCTGGTCTTCATGTCATCACTTTTTATCCAGTACAAAAGCCAAATTTTCACCCTTTTAAAGCTTTAGGAAGGTTGAATGTGTTATCATAAGAAATGAGTAATAAGAGTTACAGATCCAAATATTATGGGACCTGAAATTTGAAGACCTTACTTTACATATTTTCAAGCAAGTGATCATGTAGAAAGTTGACAGGAATTTTGCAAGAGTTCTAATAAACTGACAGATTTAAAGGTTAAGCTTCATTTTCTTCCTGCAAAAGCCTCATCTGGAAAGTAAAGAATGAGAAGATTTGTGCACCAGATGAAGCCTTATGTGCTATTTTTCTAATATGATGAAAGGGACAAAGGAATAGGAAGAGGGAGGAATGAAGAAAAAAGCAAGGAGGGAAGAACAAGGAGGAGACTCTCCTTTCCACCTATATCCTATTTGTTCTGAAATTTCCTTTGGCATATAAAATGAGGCAAAGAGGGGGTAGAGAAGGAAAGAGAGAAATAGAGAGGGAGAGAGAGAGACTGACTTTAATTTCATAGTATTCCTTTTGGAGAATATTATTTAATGGGGTCTTAAATTTTGTGAAAATGCAATAATGGTGTTCATTTATAAGTTTGTTCGATTTTTTTTTTCTAAGTCCCATAGGCAATATATTCTTACACTGAAGCTTAAAAAGGGAAACTTGTTCTGTAAATCACAGAATATTCCATTTAACTGCACTCTCAAAATAAAGTAAATTTAGAAGATTCAAAAATGTTTATATGAGTTACATCTTGATGTTTCATTTGACATATCACATGTAAAATTCTGGTCTATTCATTTGAAATTAATCTACATTGTATTAAACCACATGGTTAACATAATCCAAATTATGTTTTTTTAAATGATGTCAAAATTGAAGCATACATTCATATTTCCTTCAGCAGAATTATTTTTTTCCTTTTTAAATCTGCTCAGTTACCGACTTTGGGTTCACAGTTTGTGCATGTGTGTGTATTTGTCTCTATTAAACATGTGGCGTTCACAGTTACTTTTCTCTCTTAATGTAAGCAAATGACATACTTAGGGAATTTTAACATTCTAATGGAATATTTTGAAGAATCTGTAGAAGAGTAAAACTAAGCATATGATTAAATCCATATTTTAAAGAAGAAATATACAGAATGGATATCTCAGGCTACTAATTTGAAAATGAGGAATACAAGTATGGTGCTAGAATGGGTTATCTGTAATAAATCTTTGGTTGAGAGCAGCTGGCAAATTCATAAAGAAAAAGGTACTTCTGTCCTTCATTTTCACTTATATCTCATTTTTCAACTGCCTTTTAGTAAGTGGTGTTAAACTTGATATCCTGGTTCAAAATGGGGTGGGTAGTTCTTTTCAGATTAAAGGGTGAAGTTTATAATTTCCTGTTTCTATTCCCCTTATTTTTCCTCATAAATAGTACATATCTTTTATAATAGAATATTCTCAATTCTCCCTTGTTACTATATTCAAAAACTGTAACAGTTCAATACTTGTTATAGCTATGATTAAACTAAGTGGATCATTATTTTAGCTTAAATAAATGTAAGAAAACATGGTCTTATTTCACTTCTATTTATTCTTCCACTAACCTGCTTCCTTTGTTTATATAGATCCAGGTTGCTAGCCTGTATCATCTTTTTTTTCTCCCTGAAGTAGTTTTGACATATCTTTTAAGGCATATTTACGAGCAACAAATTCCCTCACAGTTTGTTTTTTTGGCAAAATAGTTATTTTCCTTCAGTTTTGAAGGACAATTTCATTTATATAAAATCTATGTTGATGTTGTTTTTCCCTGTAAAACACAACTTGAGCTATTCTGACAAGGTGTGAGCGATTTACTTAAATGGTCTTTTTGTTTCCATCCAAGAGATGCTATAGACAGAGCACAGAAAAGCAGGAAAACAGCGTCTTGGTTAGGCTTTCTTCATTCGCTTCCATTATTATTATTTTTATTTTAGTGTTATTTTTCATATTGGCTGTTCATATCCACAACAATTCACTGTGTAATCTCCTTCACTCCTACCTTTCTTGCTGGATTTGGAAGGTGATTGTTGCAGTCAGGTTCGCATTGCTGGTAGAAATCACCCAACTAAGAGCAGCTTGTGGGGGAAAATAAAAAAGGTTTGTTTTTGCTTACAGGCTCAAGGAGATGCTCCACGATGGCAGGGGAAAACGATAGCATGAGTAAAGGGTAGACATCACCCTCTGACCAACATAAAGTGGACAATAGCAACAAGAGAGTGTACCAAACACTAGCAAGGGGGAGATGACTGTAACACCCATAAGCCTGCCCCCCAAAATACATGGCCTCCTGGCAGTGTTAATTCCCAAATCTCCATCAGCTGGGAACCTGACATTCAGAACACCTAAGTTTATGGGGGACACCTGAATCAAACCACCACAGTGATATTTTCTTGATTTGACTCTTTAGGATAACTTCCACAAATGCCAACTGTAGGTGGTTTATGGGAGTATATTTTGTTTCTGTCATCCTGTCTATGCACTAGAAAGTAGTCAGGTTATTCTGATTTCCCAATCATCAGTGTTGGATTATATTTCCTGCCCAAACTATGGTTGGTACAGGAAAACAAGAATAAAGAGAAGTCTCTCCCCTTAAAGTCATAAAATATGACATGAAAATGAATGAGATTCATAATTGCTTGAAAGTATGTATGTGGATATATATGTGTTAGACAATTCCATTTTCATAGTTGTTGGTGATGACTTGAGTATTAAATGCTAGTATTTAACATTATTATTTGACTCACTCACACTGATTTGCATATGGAATTTTCACTCAAGCAATGAATCAACACAAGTAGAATGTGTTATCATTTAGTTATATAATCATAATGATTTACCTGCAACAATTTATGCTATTTAAAACAATCTTCATGTGTGGCTTATATGTGCGTGCATAAATCTTACCACACACATATATATTCTATGCTTAAATTGTGGGTGCAAGAAACTAAGCTAAATTGCTGTCAGTAAAAGGTGAAAGTTGTGGGATTCTCATGCAATTCTATGGAAACATATTAACGAATGTCCTTATTACAACACAGCAAAATGGACATGACATCACATAATACTTCATCCCAAATATCATATTTTTCTAATTACTGCACCTCTGTACTAATCTAAAAATTACCTCATCTCACCATAATGTATCACTAAATATATTCCCTGAGAAAATTTTAAGAAATGTATACTGTTATCGACTGTATATTGTTCCAACAAATTCAGATAATTAAGGTGATAAAACTGCCAGTTAGTTTTCTTATAAATTTGAAAATATGTTGGCCATAAAATCCCTTATGCTAAGTTATTTCTTATATAACTGTAATAAAATGAATGTTTAAATTATGTCATGATTGAATTAATAAGGAAATAACAAATGTACTTCACATTTATGTGAAATAATACCTTTAGGATTTTGTTTACTTGGAATTTGTTCATTGCTCATGTTTAGATTTGCAAAGCCAGGCTATCTAATTAATTTGTCATCTGTTTTATGATAAAGGGATTACTGGTAATATTGAAATATAAGCAAGGACCAGTCTTCATTTTATAACATGTATCATAAAACTGCAGGCTGAGGAACAATAATTAAAAATATGCTGATACATGACTTTAGGGTAAATAAATATATTTTGCATTCACAAAATATTATAGGCTTCTATCAATCTCTCTCCTAATAACTACAAGCACATCATTCAAAAAGTGTTTCAGGGATGGAGAGATGGCTTAGCAGTTAAGCGCTTGCCTGTGAAGCCTAAGGACCCCAGTTCGAGGCTTGGTTCCCCAGGTCCCACGTTAGCCAGATGCACAAGAGGGCGCCCACGTCTGGAGTTAGTTTGCAGTGGCTGGAGGCCCTGGCGCGCCCTTTCTCAATCTCTCTCTCTGTCTCTTTCTCTCTCTGTGTCACTCTCAAATAAATTAATAAAAAATGAACAAAAAATTTTTTTAAAGTATTCCAACAGATACACATATAGTTTGTATTTAGATATAGTCATTTAAATCTTAAAAATATATTTTCCTATGAAAACTGCAATTGTATACCCTTGTTTACCCTATCAACTGACAATATCACTGTTATATGTATTTGAGAAATATGAAAATGTGATCCAATTCCAATGCAAAGCACTGTTAAGAATACAAAGCATGCTAAAACAAATAAAATGCAATATAACAAGAGTAGGGAAAGGAAACAAAAATCAAAATCTGTTTGAAGTACAACATAATTAAACCCAATTCTTTGTATGTCAATGAAACTATTTAAAAATAAATTTAAAAATGTTTGTTATCTTCTCCTCTAAAACGCCTCCATTTAAAAAATACGTTATGTATTTATCTATTTAGTTGAGAGAAAGTAAGAGAAAGAGAGAGAGAGAAAGAGAGAATGGAAATGTCAAGGGCCTCTAACAACTGCAAATTAACTCCAGAAGTATGTTCCACCTTATGCATCTGGCTTTTATGTGGGTACTGGGGAATCAAACTCGATCCTTAAGCTTTGCAGGCAAGCATATTTACCACTGAAATATCTCTCCAGTCTCCAAAAGCCTCCATTTTTAAGGCAAGAATTACCACCATACTTTAGTGATTGGTCCAAACACCTTGTCAGTATTAGCTATAGAATTTATTTGATTTTGAGATGACATTTTTTAATTTTAACAATCTGGCTATCAGGTCATATCTTAAAACAGACTTCATCAGGTAAGTTTTATTTTCTTTTTAACGATACACAAAATAAAAATTCATTTTACAACTTATGATTTCATAGTCGATATTATATGGCAAGTCTATAATGAAAGGACTAATTTATTGGACACATAAATATTGCAAATGTTTACAGGGTATCATGGGATCTTTTAATGCATGAATCCATTTTGTAGCATTTAATCAAATCAAGCCCATTTATCTTGACAAACATTATTCTTCTTATTAAAAACATTCAAAATCCTTTCTTCTAGCTTTTATGGAATATACAATCATTATTGTTATCTATTCTCACAGTACTGTACAATAGAACATAGGGGATTTATATTTAACAACGTTTTCTAGCTGACATAATTAAAACTCAGAGATCTTACACAGCTGGTAACCTCAAAACTGCTCAAGATCACATTAGTAAATGGTTGATTTGAACCTAAGCAACCTGACTTAACAGTCTTTCCCTCAGGAGATGATGTGTTCCTCTTGGACTGGTACTTTTCTACAGGTCACCATTAATTATCGAGGACAGTTGAATGTAATTCATATTCTAATGTAACTCACATTGAAGTACAGACTCACCAGCTAGTGTTAGCAGGCAAAATAAATATAAATAAATATTAGTACTTTTTTCTCTTTCTTTCAGATTTTCCTCAGGAACTAATTGCAGGATTTGTAGATATAACCGGTGCAGACTACACACTGAGGCACCTACCATATAGTTGCACATATTTTGCATACTCAGAAAAGGTTTTGATTAATCTAAACTGAAGTGATGATTCTCTGTATTCTCAATGAAGTAAGAAGAGTGTGAAAGTACCATGTTCCTGTCCTAGCCAAATCTAGGATAGTTTGGATTTGGGCAATTTATTATAGTGACTTCAGTTACATTAATTTCTGATATTATTAAACATATAGTATCCTTTATATATGAATATTTTGTCCACTCATTTTACATCAATATATGGCAAAAGGAACAAAGTTTGACACAAGCAAGATAGATCAAATTACTCCTAATCATGAGAACTTAAAAAGAAAGAGCACATCACAATGTTAACAGTGAGCAACATTGCCAAAATTTTGAGGGAAAGTGTGGTACTTTATTAAATAATTTGTTTATATTAGAACAATAATATGTTTTCAGATTGTAAAAAAAGTGACATTGGTTTTCTTTCTTCCATTTTATAGGTTTTTGGAAGCAAGATTTCTATATCATTGGGTAATAGCAACCAAATGTAGAAAAGAAGTTAGTACTAAACTAACATTTGAATGATTATTGCATTTTATTTCTTAGTGATATGAAGTAGGCATGAGAATTTTTAAAAATAACTGTCTTATTCATATTTTATATTTTATTTCATCAGTGCTGTGGATTCCACCAAAGCTCTGCACATTTTTTGCAACAGAGTTATATTTCCAATCCAAATGTTCTCATTTTAAAATTTCTTGTGATATATGTCATAATTTGTACATAATGAAATTATACATTGCTGTATTTTAATATATATTAAATTTTATTGACAATTATAATATTTTTCTTAGAATTATAAGTAACTCAGTTTATAAATTTTCACACACTAAATCATAGTTCTACAGTACCTATGATTACTGTCACAGTGTTTTTTTTTTTTAAACTAAGCATAGTAGTTACCAAATTGGATTTGTAGTTCTTGAATTGATTTAAATTAACCTGCCAGTCAGTTTGAAGTGAATTTCCATTCCTATAATATGAAAATTATCCCATGAAAAACTTTCATCAGTAATAAATTCATTTTTCCTGAGTATATCATTTGCAAAGAAATACTTCGAAAGAGATCTAAATTAGAAATTTTTCCCCAAAGCCATAACCAAGTATGTGAAATGCAGCATTTGAAAGCATTCTGGATTTAATTTAAGACTTGGGATTACTTCATAAGATACATTTTACAACTTTGCTAAATATCTTTATTTGTTTCATTCTAGGCCACACACATAATCTAGCAATGGAAAAGCTCTAGATCAGAATAAAAATGGGAGAGCAGGATGCACATTCTGCAGTGATATAGAAACTGGTAGGACTCATGTGCTCTATTTAATGAGTCTCCACCCATGCACAAACATGCAACCCTAATTAAACTCAGAGTCACACTCACGCAAAAGAAAAAAGAGAGAGAGAGAGAGAGACCAAAGTAGAAGAGGGATTAGTTGGGAATTAAGGGTTCAACAGAAGGGGGACAGAAAGAGCATGTCAAGAACTAATGGGAGGAGATTATCATCAAAATACATTATATACTTGTATAAAAATTGTCAATGAAAGTCAACAACCAAAAAAATTCAAAGAACTCTGATTATGGAAACACACACACACACACACACACACACACACACACACACATATATATATATATATATATGTAATGTTTGCAAGGGAATATATGTATCATCAGCTATTACTATTATCATTTGAAATTACATATCAAATGAACTGAGATTAAGTTAATAATATACTGAAGTTAAGAACTCAATTTTCTTGAATACTGTTATGATTTTTATCATTGTGTTCCTTTGTGACAGTTACTAAACAATATTATGAGATCTTTGGGTTAAAGATTGAATAACAATGCACTACATTAATAAATCCTGTATTTGTTAATTGAGGCTTACACTTTTACTTATTAAACTTGTTTTCTCCATGGCCCCACTGAATACAAGTTTGACCAATCTGAAGAAGTTTGTTAAAGGGCTTAGATGTCATGCTTATACCAAAGATACTAAACTGCAACCTGCAATTTCAGAAAAGATCAAGGTGATTTGACTTCATGTTAAAGTTGAAGGTTCCTACACCCATGAAAGAAAGCCCTGTTCTCTAGTTGTAGCAGGAGACAGAGAAATAATTATGACCCAATCTGAATATATAATATGGAAATGCCTTCATTATTTGTTTATTACCTGAAAGGCAATTTTATAATTATCTCCTAAGTTCCACTAATGCTAATAGGTATCTTTAAGTAGAAAACATATTCTGAAATAAAATAAAATTATTTTATGTATCTTAAAGATATATGCCTTTAAAAGTTATCATAGTTCTGCTAACACTAAGCATAGATAGATATTATTTTAACTTTTTAATTTTATTTTTATTGAAGAGAAAGAGAGGCAGAGAAAGAGAGACTGGGAAGAGAATGGACCTGTCAGGGCCCCCAGCTGCTGCAAACTCCTGATGCGTGTGTCACCTTGTGCATCTGGCTTACATGGGTACTGGGTAATCAAACATGGTTCCTTTGGCTTTTCAGACAAGCACCATAACCACTAAACCATCCCTCCAACCCTAGATAGCAAGTTTTTAATGTGTATATGTTCATGTGTGTGATAGACAAGTGCTTTATCACTGAGCTACATCCCCAGAATGCATAATTGATTTATGATTACATAAGATGGGTATTGTGAATTAATCATAATTTCAGTTATACACACACACACACACACATATACATACATACATATATATACATACATACATACATATATATGTGCGTGTGTGTGTATGTATGTATGTATATATACATACACATATACATATATGTATGTATGTATGTGTGTGTGTATGTATGTATGTATGTGTATATATATATATATATATATATATATATATATATATATATATATATATTTCCCAGTATCTTAAAAAAAACTCCAAAAGTACAATTCCAAAGCCAAGGTGAGAAAGAAATTTATATGCTGGGAAACATTAATTTTCCCATTCCTGGAAAGTATGGCTTTCTACTTATTGCATTTTATGCCAAACCCGCAAACATACAAGAAGATGTGATGGGTATATACTTTCAGCAGCTGAGTAAAGAGACTGGACTGAGACTTTGTGGGAAGTTTTTTGACCCTCAGAATGATAAACCCAGCAAGTGGTGCACTTGCTTTGTGAAGAGACAGTTCATGAACAAGGGCCTGCCAGGCCCCATGCAATGAATGTAGCCTGGGCAGCCACCTTTTGCAGAGCTGCAGGCAGCCTTCCTCAGAAAATTGTTTGTGGTCTTTGCCTTTATTCTGCAAGGTTTTATACAGGAGGGAGAAGACAGCCTGTCTTTACTTGAAAAGTGCTTGCTAAGAATTTGGGTGGGGAAGGGCTAGAGAGATGGCTTAGTGGTTAAGCGCTTGCCTGTGAAGCCTAAGGACCCTGGTTCCAGGCTCAATTCCCCAGTACCCACGTTAGCCAGATGCACAAGGGGGTGCACGCATCTGGAGTTCGTTTGCAGTAGCTGGAAGCCCTGGCATGCCGATTCTCTCTCTCTCTCTCTCTCTCTCTCTCTCTCAAATAGATAAATAAAAAAGAATTAATAAAAAAAAACTGGGGTGGGTATGGCTGGGGGGATGGCTTAGCAGTTAAGGCATTTGCCTGCAATGCCAAAGGACTCAGGTTCTATTCCCCAGGACCCACGTTAGCCAGATGTACAAGGGGGCGCACACATCTGGAGTTCGTTTGTAGTGGCTGGAGGCCCTGGCACGCCCATTCTCTCTCTCTCTTTCCCTGTTTCTCTGTCAAATAAATAAATAAATAAAAATGAATTAAAGCAAAGAAAAGTTGGGGTGGGGAGAGAAGAGTGGATCTTCAGGGTGAGTTCTACACTTTTAAGCTGGTACTTAATAAGTAATAATAAATTTCTAACATTTCAAAAGAATCTAAGAGCAAATATATAAACAGACTTTATTTAAAAAGTATATAATTAACAGCAAAAGTTCAGTTTTATAGTACACATAAAGCATTTTGTTTATTCTTTAAGCAACACAATAAACTTTGCCATCATACAATATGAGGATATAAAAGGCTCTTCATGATGTAAATGTGTTCTAGCCTTGTTTCTCTATTTAATTCTGTGAAGAGTCATCAAGTAATACTGTAAACTTGACTAACATTTTTAAAAATAAGCATCATTAACATATATTCTATATAAACTTTCTTTTTCTTTTAAATGACAGTTTTAGCCACACAAATATTTAAATCTGTTTTCTTTATATGTAAGTAAAATAAGCAATACTTAAACACTACAAAGAAACATTATCAAACTTCACCTCATTGCACAGTAGAAAAGCACTTGGAAAAAAAAAGACAGCAAACATTATTTTTGTATTTTTTATACATTTTCTTAATTGAGAGCAGTCAAAATATTGTCAGAGAAATTTTCTGAGTTTCAAAAGTTTTCAGCTCAGAAATAACTAATTTTGTCATTAAACATGTCCTTTATCTGAGCACACAAAACACCTGAATTTGAAAAGACAAAGACCAAAACAAAGAGCAGGAAACCACCAAAAAAAAATAATAATAAAAAAATGAGCATATTATTTCTCAAAATGTTGTGAAGCAAAACACATTAGAGTCATAGGTTTGTACTATATAATGTGCAGTATATGCAACAGACATAGAGTTAGAAGTATTATGAAGAGTATCAGAAACTTCAATTCTAAAATCACCTAGAACTATATGAACAGCTAGTAAATGTTTTTTGAACAAACTAACCTGATACCATGTTTATAACATCTGCTTTCAAGTACTTATAGTACTTGAACTTCAGATTTTATAATTGTCACATTATTTACAGAATGCTTAAAAATTATACTTTATGCCGGGCATGGTGGTACATGCCTTTAATCCCAGCACTTGGGAGGCAGAAGAGGTAGGAGGATCGCCATGAGTTCAAGGCCACCCTGACACTACATAGTGAATTCCAGGTGAAGTAGAGTGAGAACCTACCTCAAAAAAAAAAAAAAAAATCCGTTAAAGAAAAAAAAAATAGGGCTGGAGAGATGGCTTAGCGGTTACGCGCTTGCCTGTGAAGCCTAAGAACCCTGGTTCAAGGCTCGGTTCCCCAGGTCCCACGTTAGCCAGATGCACAAGGGGGCGCACGCGTCTGGAGTTCATTTGCAGAGGCTGGAAGCCCTGGCGCGCCCATTCTCTCTCTCTCCCTCTATCTGTCTTTCTCTCTGTGTCTGTCGTTCTCAAATAAATAAATAAAAAATTTTAAAAAAGAAAAAAATATATATATACATTTTCTTAATTGAAAGCAGTTAAGATATTGTCAGAGTAATTTCCTGACTTTCAAAAGTTTCCAGCTCAGAAATAACTAATTTTGTCATTACACATGCCCTTTATCTGAGCGCGCGCGCGCGCGTGCGCGCACACACACACACACACACACACACACACACACACACATATATATCTCAAAGTTCTATCAGCTTCATTCTTAATTTCATAGTTTTTGAAGAAGGCATTGGCCTTGAAATAATATATTGCTTCACCCACAATATCTATATATTTTTTTGTTTTTCTAGGGGAAGGTCCTTTGTACTGACTTTTGATGGGCAATAGCACCATGTGTACAGTGAGTTTGGTGTCTGGGTCTCTAGGAGAAGAGTGGTAAATAGGCATCCTGCAACCCTGTAAACGATGTGTCTGAAGTGAAACACTTCCCGCCTGGCTGCTTTTAGAATTTTTTATGAGAACATTTGCAAATGACAAACTTAATTTAACAAAATACTTTAGTCTCAAAAAATAAACAACAGAAAGGGCTAGAGAGATGGCTTAGCACTTAAGGTACTTGCCTGTTGAGCCCAGGGAACCAGGTTTGATTCCCCAGTAGCACAGTTAGCCATATGCACCAGGTGGCACATGGGTCTGGAGTTTGTTTGCAGTGGCCAGAGGCCCTTGTGTGCCCTTCCTCTTTCTCTCTCTCCTTCTATCGCTATTTCTATCTCTCTCTCTTTCTCTCTTCCACTCTCTCTCAAATAAATAAATAAAAATGTTTAAAACATAAATAAAAGTACAAACATGAAACAAATATTTTTCAACAACTTAGTAAAGTGGCAATTACTACTGTAAATTTACAAGTTCTGTTGCTCAGTTTAATGTGGTACCTTTTTTTTTTTTCTCTTCCAAGAAATGGCAAATTTTGACCATGTGTCCCAAAGACTTTCTTGGTTTAGTTAGTAGTTTTTGTGACTAACTAGGCAAGATCTCATAAATGACTTCTATGCAAGACTAATAAAGAAGGCATTAGTATTCATTATGTTTATAGGAATACTGTTTCTAGAACACAACTGAGCTTACTAAATGCTATGGAGATAAAATGAAATGAAAGTTTGTAACAGATTTTTGTGTATTTATGTATATTAGTGTGACCTGACAGAATTGAAGTTTCATTTTATTACTTGCTACAAAATTAAAAGTATATTGGCAAGCCATACTATATACAGTCAATATAAAAAAAGCTTTCAAAGTATCTTATCAACCTTTCCTTGAGAGTTAAATATGTTCCCAAATATTTAATTTGACATAAGACTACCAACTTTTGGATAATGCTACCAGCACACATGCACATAATTTAGATATTTTATTTTCATATAAGTAAGCTTTCTTTCCATTTATTGTTTATTTAATGAAAAATCTTCACTGTAAAAGAAACTAGTTTAAACATTATTGTAATTTCTCTTAGGAGATGTTTAAACATAGATTTATTTGCACCATCATCATTGTTTTAAACTAATGCATTTAAATATGACTATATTGTTAGACAGTTCACTGATAGTAGAAGGAAAAAGTTGACAATGAAACAGAAAATGAGTGGAAATCCTTTGCATATTCAAAGTACATTTCAATTAAAAACAACATATGTTCCAATTGTGTGTCTTCTTTGATGATAATTGTTAACTAAAGAAATCATTCATCTGTTATTAGTCAAGAGATGAAATGAAACAAATCTCATCTGTGTTGTTTTATGCGAGTTTACACCTTGTCTTTTTCTCTTCCAATATTAGAAATATTTTGTGATGAGAATGGGCACAAGTCAAGAGAGCTATGTGATAGAAATAACTAAAAATTAAAGGGAATGAAAACAGTTGTTCAAGTGAGTGAAACTGCTACTTTGTGTTTTCTGATTTTTCATTAGTTTTAAGTGATTGCAACTTTTTAGGTAAAGTCACAAAATCAAGCACATTTGCAACATATGAAGAACATCAAAGAGAATATGATAAAAAATGTGTCCTTTACTGATATCAGATACATCAATACTCCAAGCAAAATGTGTCATTTTAGCAAAAACAAAAGAGAATAATGATTGCAAAGTTAGTCTGTGGCTAAAACCTCTCGAATAGAGAAACTTCAGAGTCTGTTATCTCAATGTTTGTGTGGGAATTTTCTATAGTAACCAGCTTAATGTTTTGTTGTAGGAATTGATATTAGATATATTTGAAGAAGAATCCATTATATGTTAATTAATTATAGTAAATTTATGCTATTTCATTACCTTGTATATTTTAAATAGCCATACTACATTTTCTAGGTGTTCAATTTAGAATCATGCCTGTTGAAACTATAATTCTCCAGAACAGGGTTTCATGGATCCAATACCCTGCATAGATATGAGGGTGTAGCCTGAGGCAGAGTATGTTGAGGACCATCGTCTGGCAAGAGAAGGGTATATCCATATCTCATAAAACTGATGCAGTTGAGTTCCCCCCATCTTGCCCACAGTGTCATTAAGACCAACAAACCTGCAATGGCATTAGAGATATTTTAGTTCACCAGGCCCGTTTATAGTGGGGTTGTGCTTTTAGTGCTGTTTCTATTTCTTTGCCAACACTTTATTTTCATTGTCAGAGAAACTCTTTGAAACAACTATTTGTGTGTGTGTGTGTGTGTGTGTGTGTGTGTGTGTGTGTTTCCAGTGCATTCTCCTATTTACAATTAAGAATAATGAATGAGAAAGCAAAATACTAGCCCATTAACACACAGCAGTAGTCATTCCTTTAAATTAGATATAAGAATGAGTTGTTATTGGGCTGGAGAGATGGCTTAGCAGCTAAGGAACTTGTCTGCGAAACCAAAGGACCTCAAGACCCAGATAAACCAGGTACACAAAATGGTGTATGCATATGGAGTTCATGTAGAGTGGTTGAAGGCCCTGATGTGCCTATTCTCTCTCTCTCTCTCTCTCTCTCTCTCTCTCTCTCTCTCTCTATATATATATATATATATATATATATATATATATATATATATATACACACACACATATGCCTGTCTCTCTCTCTCTCTCTGTCAAATAAATAAAATTAAATTTAAAAGCCATTTTAGAAAAGCATGAGGTGTTATTAACTCCTAAAAGGAACAATAAAAAGGGAATATTTGACACTGCATGGAAAATATAGAAGTACAAAAGTGTGTTTAGATTTTATAAGGTGTGCATCACATGGTGCTGTCCCATTTAAGAAAGTGCTTCCAGCATTCCAACAGATTACCAGATACTCAGTTGATGAAAGGCTAATAAATCTCTGCTGAAGCACTATCCAAAATCTTTGCTATAACAAGTACTTGCCTTTATCAAGTCCTGACTTCTGAGCCTGACTTCTGGATCAGCACATGTTTTGTAGTGGTGCAATGGATATAGGCACAAAAACATGGCAGAAAAACACACTGGTGGATTTTATAAAGGATTTGCTCCCCAATTTGATTGGAGAGTGTCCAGATTGCTCTATTACCTACCTTTGTGGTTATGAAAATGATACTTTTCATATTCAACCTTAGAGAGAAGAAAGTAAGCTAAAAAAAGATAATTTCAATGTAATTAAAATTCCAAGGCAGACACATGCTCCTTTGTGTCTGACAAACAAAACTTGGAAGAATGCTACACAATAACATGGCTCAAAAATCCAAATCAACAAACTACCCATGGTTGCTTTCTGCTTCTCCGTGTATGTGGATTTTGACTGACTCTAGACCTATAAAGCTGCTGTCAAGATAAAAATGACAGCAAGGCCAAGCTTCACAAATTTCTCCATTTCACTGTAGAAGTAGAAACTAATTTGTAGTATTTGTAAATAGATTTGATGAATGATCTTTTTCAGAACATGTTTTATTTATTTTTTTCCCTTCTGGATTGGCTTTCACACTGACCTTTGTACAATTGGAAAGAATAGCATTCCACAAGAATGTCATGCTTAGTTCAAGGGTAAATTAAACTTTTGAGGGTGTACTGTAAAATAAAAAGAAATTAGTGTCTCAGACACAAAATAAAATTAGATTAATTATCCCAATTTTAAAACTGTACAAAATGCGTTTAAAATGGCTTAAACTATCCCATTAATACTGAGTGATAAATGAATTATTCTACACTGACATTTTCTCTTGAACCTAATTTTAGGTAGCTTTGGACCAATATTTCATTCATTTTAAATGTAGTTACATTTTTATATTTGGAATACATCTGATAATTAAAACAACTAAATTCCTATGTGCTGAATCCAAGACCAAAACAAACAAACAAAAAACAAACAAGCAAACCCAAAATCTTCCCAGAAAATTAATCTAGCCCATTCTTCCAAGTGTAATCATAACACATAAACTGTTTCCTTAAAAAAAGTGTACACATACTATTTGGTGAAAGATTTCTGAATTTACATACATGTTTTATTTCTTGTATTGTTACAAACATCTGCTTCTTCAGTATCTGCCTGATGAATATGGTACATATATGGAAAATTAAATTTCAGAGGTATTTCCTACAAACTTAATTGCATATATTACTTAGGGAATACATTATTATTGTTGTTGTTGCTGTTATTTAATCCAGTCAAGTCTATTTAACATGGCTAATTTGCTTAAGGATTTGAATTCAAGAAACGTGTTTTATTAATAAATATTTATGCTAATTTTGTGTTATTTTAAAATAGCACAATATTTTTAATTCAGGATGAATAAAGGCTTTAAGTAGAACTCTTTATTAAGATGTATATATTTATTATCTTAAAAAAAAAAACACATTTTGGGGACAAGAAAAATGGCTCAGATGTTAAGTGAACATCTTGCCCAAGCATGAAGGCATAAAGGGACTGATAGGCTGCCTGAGTTTGACACTTCAGAATCTATGTTAAACAGCTGAGCATGTCCATGCTGACCTATAGCCCCCATTCTGTAGGGAAGCAGAAACCGAGGAATCGAAAAAAAAAAAAAAAAAACCACTTTTGAAAAACATTGGAAAGCTCATTATTAAGAAACTCCAGCTTAAATAGCTGGGCATGGTGGCGCACACCTTGAATCCCAATATTCAGAAGACAGAGGTAGGAGGATCACCATGAGTTTGAGGCTGCCCTGAGGCTACAAAGTGAATTCCATGTCATGCTGAGCCAGAGTGAGACCCTACCTCAAAAAAAAAAAAAAAAGGAAAAGAAAGAAAGAAGGAAAAAAAAAAACTTCAGCTTAAACAAAAATATGCAAACACACACACACACACACAAAACACAACACAAGCAAAGTCATGATATTTTATGTTAGTTAGTACTTTATTTAAGGAGAGTTTCATTTATTTGATAGATCAGGATTATCAACAACTCTAAAATAATTTTCATGAACTATTATGACATGTTTTGTTGAAATAAGTGCTTGGCAAAACATGGTGACACAAGCTTATAATTATTGTATGTGGAAGGATGAGGCAAGAGAATTGCTGCAAATTCAAGGCCAGCTTTGGTTGAATAGTGAGACTCAGGTAAGCCTGGACAACACAGTGAGGCCATGTCTCAAAACAAGAATAAGTAAATTTGGTTTTGATTTTATTTACACATTCAAAATATTCATTTGGTGGCTATCCTAGGTAAAATTATGTGATTACCTCACTGTAAGAAATAAGAATATAACAGAAAAAATATTCCCAATATTTTGTTATAAAGTTGCTTTTTTAACATTTTTACACAATCCTAACTTTCAATTTTCTCCCAAGGGAAATTATTATTACCATCTTGCAATTTTAAAAACATCTTAATTGTAAATATGTTCTTAAATTTTTATTCTTATAGTTTATGTTGCCTAAGAATAATTCCTCTATATTTTGTGACAGAGTCTCATTTAGTGCAGACTCTGCATGAACTACCTATGTAGCAATGGGAGGTTGACATTGAATTTCTGATCCTCCTAGGTCCACCTTCGAAGTATCTGCCACCCTTGAGGGCTTACCACCAAAACTTTATTTGAATGCATTGCAGGAGATTAAACCCAGGGATTCCTGCATTCTACTGAAGCACTTTTCCAACTGAGCTGTATACTCAAGCCCCTAAATTATATATTTTTATCAACAGAAACTTCAAAATTCCGAACCTATATTCTTTTTTAAAATAAATTTATTTAAATTTACATTTATTTATTTATTTCAGTGAGAGAGAGAGAGGCAGATAGAGATAGAGAAGCAGAATGGCAATGACAAGGTCTCTAGCCACTGAAAACAAACTCCAGACATGTGCATCACCTTGTGCATCAGGCTTATGTGGGGCCTAGTGAATTGAATCTGGATCCTTAGGATTTGCAAGCAAGCACCTTAACCACTAAGCCATCTCTCTAGCCCAGAAACTGCACTCTTGAATATAATATTTAAGATACATTATAATAAATGGTACTGGTATGCTTATATTTTGCATGCTTATTAAAGAAACATAAGTTGCCATCAATTAAAATTATCTACAAGATGTAAAAACAGTAAGTCGTAAAACTGCCCACCATAGGGCAAACCTATAATATGTAACTCCTTCATCATACATACTTCCATAGCTTTTTAGAGAAATGACATGGAAGAGAACATTTTTATCTAGGGCCATGAAGTTTTACATCAATGACTGGAAACAAGTTTGAAATCAACACAATTAAAATTAACAATTTGCTTGACACTTCTAGGTAATGAGAATAATGCTAAATATGTAGTCAATAAATGCCATGGGATAGACAAAAATGAAACTTAATTTGGGATATTACACATTGATGAGTTTGCTATTTCTCCTTATGCTTCTTATAGCTTGTCATTCATAAAAATGTGAAAGCAAGCTGGGCATGGTAATGCGCACCTTTTATACCTTTAATACCAGCACTCTGGAGGCAGAAGTAGTAGAGTAACTATGAGTTTGAGACCACCCTGGGACTACATAGTCAATTCCAGGTCCGCCTGGACTAGAGTAAGACCCTGCCTTACAAAATCAAACAAACAAATAAACAAACAAATGTGAAAGCACAGTAATCTATATTAAAGGAATTTTCTATACAAAGGATAAGTAACCATTCTTTTATTTGCCTTAATATAAATCCACATTATGTACAAAGCATGACAAATATTTAATTGATTTAAATAACAATACATCCATACTTCTGTATATTTAATTTGAACGATATATTACTTATATTGATGACACATTCATTTAATTGGTTAATTTTTATAACATGGATCTCAGTCCCTGCAAAATGCAAGAAGCTATTAAATAGTCTATATTCAACTACAATGTCATTCCAGAAATACCTTACAGTTTCCCATTGATTTCTTTATGTAAATTTAATAAACATATCTAAATATTAATTTTAACATGATTAACTTTAAAAATAATATCTATCAGTAGATGATCATATTAATAGGTTTATTATATTCATAATATTATATTTCTATGGCTCATATTTTCTGATGATACAGTTTGTTTAATACTGTTTATAATCATACTATATGTTTGCATGTACATACATGTGGTTATATATTAGAAGACACAAAGCATATACATGGAAATATCAAAAATCAAATACACATAAATACAGAATCATCTACTTATATTTAATGTAAAATATATTAAACTAAATCTAATGATTTTATTTTACTTATATCTATGTATGGACATTTACCTACAAATATAATTCGTTTAACAGAAAAGAAAACTGTTCACATTAAATATATTTTAAAAATGGCCTGAAGAGATGGCTCAGAAGTTAAGGTTCTTGTCTACAAGACCTATGGAACAGAGTTCAATTTCCCAGTACCCACAGTCAGATGCACAAACTGGTAGATGCATCTGGAATTCCTTCGCAGTGGTAAGAGGCCCTTAAACACCCCTTCTCTCTCTCTTTCTCTGTCTCTCTCTACTTGCAAATAAAAAATAATATTTCAAACAGAATTGAATCTCACTTATATAAATCATGTTTATATTTATATATACATAAAATGGAGTTACAAGAAAAATCAACTGGGATTTCAAAATAGGTACAGAAATATATCATACGTCCATATATACAAAATAGTACTAGCTAAAAGATGCATCAGTATTCTTACGAATAACAGTCGGTCACATATTAGAAGTATGGCTAAATCATTTCAAAAAAGTGTTTTCTTGGTGATTAGCAATGGAAAATATTAAGTGCATATAAAGACTTTGAAATTCCACAACTTACTTTGTTTCTAGTGATCAAACTTGTACTTTGAAATGACAAATTATTCTATTTGGTTGTAGGTACTAGTGAATATAAGTATCCAAGTAGCCCAAATAAAATCTTATTAATTAATATAAGAAAGTTGCCTATGTAAGATTAAGAAAATTCACAGTTACTGAACTAACCTAATTCAGTATGTCATAACAAAATCTTTTCAGTTCTGAGCCTATGTCTAGCAATGCTCAATTCAAATGAAAAAATAATCTCTAAAACTGCTCATTGAGTTTCTTGGCCTTTTTTGTTAAAAGAACTCTGGCTTGGGGCTGGAGAGATGTCTTAGCAGTTAAGGTGTTTGCCTGTGAAGGCTAAGGACCCAGGTTCAATTCCCTAGTACTCATGTAAAAGCCAGAGTCATGAGGTGGTGCATGCATCTGGAGTTCATTTGTGGTGGCTAGATGACTTGGTGCAGCCATTCTCTCTATATATCTGATCCCCTCTCTCTTTATCTTAAATAAATAAATGAAATACAAAACAAATGTTTAAAGAAGGAAGTCTGGTTTGTTTAGGCACCAAGGAACACTACTCATGAAATGTACATATTACAGAGAACACATCATGATTGAAAAATAAGATAGAAAAATATGTCATTGGTCAGAATGTAAGAAAATTAAAGCAGCTAAAGAAATTGCAGAATGTGGACTATGGAGGAGCTCAATAAACAAAATATTCTTCTTTGTAAAACCTTCATTCACTTGGCATTCAGGTATATGTCTTCATATACAATAGATAAAGGTCAATTTAGTTTGGTATAAAGTGATAGATTTGTAGACCATTTCAACATTATCCAATGCTTCTTTTTTCTGAGGGATTCTGGGTATATTTAGAGTTGGCATTGCAAATGGTTTATAGATCACCTTTTGGAGAGACAATGTCATAAAAGTATTTTAGGAAAACATAAATTAAATGAATGAAAATTCATTAGCTTATCTTGAAAAAGTGGTTGGCAGAGTATGTAGCATGCATGAAGCCCATGTCCCAGGGCTTGTATGAAAGGGTAGAAAATCTTAACTTTTGAAGATAGGAGCAAATGCTACTGTGCGAAATTTTCCCGGACCCCGCCCTTTCATAACAAACCCATTGAGTTTGTCTAAGCACTTTACAACCCTCATTCACCTGTTGGAAAGGAACAACTGAAATACTTCATTAATTAACAAGGCATTTCACAAGTGTTCTACATTTTTAGCTTTAAAACTTGGGACAATAACATTGGCCTTCAACGGGCTAAGTTGTTTTTGAGCATTTCAGGGAATTTATGATTGAATGAGAGTTCACTTCTGATGGACTACAGAGGTCGTACCTGTGATAATTTATAAGCAAAAAGAGGATATTAAATTGTTTTCTGAACTTTTTAATAACACAACATACACAGGCAAACTTAAAAGTATGCTAAAATACAACATCTTTTTTGGATGATTTAAACTTAACAAGGTATTTCATTGGAAGAAAAATAAATTGTGAATAGCTAGCTATGTATATTTATACATAAATGCAAAAGATATTCCTTGCATGGTCATATTTAGACAAGAACAATACTAGATTTCTTTGTATTAATTTTAGTTAGTAATAGATTGTCCTTATTATGATTTAGTTGGATAATTCTGGATTACATATCAGTTTTAAATGAGGACGGACATTATAAAACCAAAACCCCACCTAAACAAAAATATTGAAAATTGAAAGAGGATATACCTCATATTTGTAGATCATATATATCAGACACATGCTACAACCATTAGTTACTTAAAGGTTTTATATGGACCAAGACTAAGGAACAGAAGGCTATCTATAACTATATTCAGAGTTACTTGGACTAGTTAAAATTTCAAATATTAAAGATATAGACAATTCTAGTTATTACAATAAGAATTACTGAAACCCAAACTATGCTGAAGGTGAAGTAAAATAATTTAAAACAATCCTTTGCATTAAATTTTCAACTTGATTAGTTTATCAATTTAGAGTGAAACAAAAACAATTCAACAAAGAACTTAAAAAGTACTGAGGACTATAGGTGTTGAAAGTTTAAAGAACATATGCTTAACTTTCATTATGATCCATTAACCAGAGCATGTGCTTAGCAAAAGAGTAGCTTAGATGGATTTCAAGTCCCCAGCCTAAGTGCCAAAGTTCCAGTGGAATCTGGACATTTCACAACAGATGTCAGCTGTCACAAAGCAAAAATATCAGCTTCTCTAATAGTCTTCTAATGAAGGGACCAAATGCATACATAAAGTACTAAAGGCTTTTTCAAACTCTATTCAAATGTTCATGTTTCCTACTTGTCTTGTTAATTTAATAATAGTAGTTTATTCAGAGACAACCATGAATGCCCATCATTAATTAGCAAAGACTTCTGATTAATATTCTGATCTACTTTAAAAACAAATTCTTAATTATCTCATAATGTTTTTCCTTTAATGAGAAACTACACATTAAGAAGTGGATTATAGTATTTCCATAAAATGGGCATTATGTTAGAAAAGTTAAATAGAAAATATTTCTAATTTTCTCATTTAAGTATCTGAGAATATATTAAAAGTATTCTTATGCAGCTTATAAATCTTACTTCAGCCAAATTGGCAAGGCTTAATTACATATATTTTGCTTTATTTCTTGCCAGATGTGTCTTCTTCTTGTCTGAAACATACATTAATATGTCAGCAGCACATCTTCTAGTTTAGATGCTTTCCAAATTAATTTTAAATACTTATGTTTAAGTTATTATAAAATCATAAACTTTAAAAATGTGGCAGATCAAAGAAAAACAATGAAAACAAAAGCCTGCAAGTTTTATGTTAAGGTTTAGGAACTAGAGAAGATTTGATATATATAAAGGTAAGTATCAAAGTTTTGCACATGCCATAGAAAAACACATTTTATGTGCTTGGGTTTTTTTTTGGCATTTCCTCTTTGAACATTTTAACATAGATTTGATAATATATGTAGACAATATGTTAATAAAGAGATAATACAATGTACTTGAAATCAGTTTTATTAGTCAATAATCTTTCCTTTTGTTACATGATAGTACTCTTCAGAGAGAGGTTGAATAAGTGACAAAAAGTTGTCAGCATGCTAAAATCAAAATATAATATAGCTTCTTATTTACATGGAGAGAAAAATGATGCAGCTTATTAAAACAGTCTTGGGAATTTTTAATGTTTAGACAAGAATACATAATTTGGATAAGGGTGCTATTGAATGAAAAAATTGGAAATTTTTCTTCATTCTTGTGGCAAAACTAGAAAATTTATTGAAATAATTATGTTCTTTTAAAGGATAAGAACACTTTTAATAATCTAATGTTCTATCTGAGGAAATTGCTCATGGAAAAAGTGCCTGTGGCAGGCTCTGGTAATCCTAGCATGCTTGTGGTGAGAAGAGACACAGAGACAAGAGAATTTAATGGAAACTCGTGGACCAAGCAGCCTTGAAAATGGAGTGATGACAATCAGATACCTTGTCTCAAAAACAGGTGGAGCAAAATAACACCATGGTGGTTTGAATCAAATGTCCTTCATAAACTCAAAGGTTCTGAATGCTTCCTCCTTATCTGGTGGCGCTTTAAGAGATTATAGATATATTGCTGGGAGTGGACCTTGGTGTTTATTAGCTACTACCTTGTCTGTGTTAATCTGCTTACTCCCTGATGCTGTAGGAGGAATGTGGAAGGTTTGAAACTTTTTCCTAAGTAATGTCTTGAAGTTCTGTAGGTGCAGCTTAATGAATTCTTGTGACAGTTGAAAGATAATTCTAAATGCATGAAGGAATATCTATGGACTGTGCAGGCTTGGCTTATAAGCAGAAGAGAGAATTTTGTTCACATTGGGCTAGAGGCAGCTTGTGAGATAGGCTAGTTATGCTCTTCCTGTGTCCTGAGAACTTGAGCAGTAATGAATTTAGAAGGAATGTATTGGTGTGTGAAGTGTATGGCACAAAAGAAATAAAAATTTTGGACTAGAGTCAACATTTCAGCTCAGCCACAATTGTTTGAGAGATTACCACCACTGGGATTTTGCCAACTATTCTGCATTGGGACAGCAGAAAGAATGCTGACTTTGGGAAGTAAGGTTCTGAATGGTGAAGGATTGCTTGCTCTTCAAGGTTGGCTTAATTTCCCCTGGGTTAACAAATTAAATCGCCAGTTTGGTACTAAGGATATATAACAAATACAGGAAAGAAAGCATCATTGGATTTGCAATATGGTTGCTTTTTTGGCAAAGATCACTGGGTGATGTGAGGCAGGTTGTTGTAGTCCCTGAGTGGAGAACCAATGGATCCATGGCGGGGATGAACCATAAGTTGCAGCAATGACCTTGGGCACTTATTGAGATTCCATGACTGTGGGAAGATTTTCATGGAGAGCTGGATGCTAAAGATAGACTTCTCCCCATGCTGTGAGAACCCCAGCTGGATGGGGTAGAATTAGAACTGCAGAGACTGTTAGTAGTTACAGATGTTTGAACAATATAAAGAATGAAAAACTAAAACTATGGAGATTTTTTAAATTGGACTTGATGCATTGCATTATAGATCGTGGATGCTCATCAGATTATGGGGGCCAGATGTGGAATGTGGTAATTTGAATTAGGTGTCCCCAATAAACTCATGTGTTCTGAATGCTTGCTCCCCAGCTGATGGCAATTTGGAAGGTGGAAACTTACTAGAGAAGGTATGTTGATGGGGGTGGACCTTGAGATGTATTAGCCCCTAGTTTGTCAGTGTTAGTCAGCTCACTCTCCTGCTACTGTTGTTCACCTGATGTTGGCCAGGTAGTAATGTCCAGTATCGGCTCATGCTTGCTTTTCCTTCCCATCAGCTGCTTTTTGTTGGGTGCCTTGTCCCACCATGGGAAGGTAACAAGAAACACAAAAAATATTCTCCTCTGACTTATTCTCCCCCTACACACATTATAGACACACCAACAAATGGAAAAAAACCTGATCTTACATAAATATTTTATTTAATAAGTGGCTTCACTTATATCCTAAATCATATTATTTTAATTTCAATTTATTATTTTACATATGATCCTTCCATATAGGTATACATAATGTAGTCCTGTGGAAAGACTTTATTACTTTTAAATGTGTTTATGTAATAAGTGATATCATTTGGGGATATATTGGCATTTTATTTAAAGTAACATTTTTTTTTTTTGCAAAACATAAGTAAGCATTTACTATCAACAGAACATACAAGTTGGCAAATGCCACTATTTATGCCAGTCATATTTAACAAATGTAAAGAAATGCTCAGGTAAACTCCGAATAAATATTACTACTGTATGAAATCAAATGAATAGATATTATTATATCACTTAAATTAAATTAATATATGTGTTGATTTTTTAAAGTTGGGAAATTGCTTCTTATTCTAAAATAATTGTAACAAAATAAACTGCCACTCTTATTTTATAGGAAAACAAAACCATAGCATTTGTCTTTCTAACCACCAAATTGATTGAAATTAGTCTAAAATATGACATAAAATATACACAATAAAATGTAATGATATCAGAAATATACATTATTTTTAAATCTGCAGGGAAATAAAAAACACTCATAGAGAGATTAAGAAAATGGGATATGTCACTTGTTTTAATGCTACAATAAATTACAACTCTAAGACAGCTCACAACTTCTCTGTCCACCCAGTTTTCTCATATGTTATGAAGGTGGAATGTCTCTCAAAAGAATCCCAAAACTAAACTATGCTTTTCTGTGGTCTCCACCCTAAAGAATTCTAAATTTAAATAGAATGAGTCTTTCTGCTATTACATTAATGCACTAAAACAATTGAAAAGAAAACAAAGTAATAAAAGTTTAGGAAAATATCACTTTTTTCTTATTGATTTTTAATCATCTGTGCTATTATAAAAATAGTGGGACTTGGACTGGAGAGATGGCATAGCAGTTAAGTACTTGCCTGTGAAGCCTAAGGACCATTATATGAAGCTTGATTCCCCAGGACCCACTTAAGACAGATGCTCAAGGTGATGCAAGCATCTGGAGTTCATTTACAGGGGCTGGAGACCCTGGTGTGCCCATTCTCTCTCTTCCTGCCTCTTTCTCTCTCTGTCTGTCACTCTCAAATAAATAAAAATAAACAAAAATAAAATAAAAATGGTGGGACTTAATGCACCAACTAGTGTAGTTTTTAGGCAGCGATTAGGTTTGGAGGTTTTGCAGGTCATGAAGGTTGGACACCATCTTCTGTTTCCCTGATAATATCAGAATGGAAAATATCAGAGTTACTCTTTTATGGGATTTAAAATCCCATATGACAGGGATGACCCACTCCCTTCTAACCTGAGGGAAAAAGTCACTATAAAAACAAAAGTCCTCCAGTGCTAGATAGAGGCTGTCAATCACTCATGTGGCCAATTGACCACAGCTAAACTAAAGACATGTTAAGGAATTTGGAGTAATAGTTATCTCCTTAATGAGATAAGGTACTATAATCTGAGAAGCCCCTTCCTTGGGGCATTTGCTTACAGATCTTCACTGTTTAGTTGGCCAGTTTTTCTGAGTTCTAACTCAAAAAGAATACATTTTCTTTCTCTCTCTCTCTCTCTCTCTCTCTCTCTCTCTCTCTCTCTCTCTCTCTTTTCTTCTTCTTCTTCTTCTTTTTTTTTTTTTTTCTAGCCATGCTTGCCCTGACCTTTTGGGGCTATTTCACCTGTTTGTTTGTTTGTGTTTTTTCAATAAACTTTCTTTGTCTTCCTAACTTCTCACCATTCCTATGCCTATTTTTTCATGGACACAAGAAAGAAGACTTGACAATATGACAATTTGAAACACTAGGTTAAGCATAGCTACTTTTCTATGAGGTCATTATACAAACTTACTATTGGCAGTATTCACTATAAAATATGGATGATACTAAAATCCTAAATCTCTACTATCTTCAATCTATGCTACCTACTTCAGATCCAAAAGACTTAAAATCTCCATTGTACCCAACAGATTTTCATTGGTTCATTTCTCCAATTCTATAGTATTTATGTTTAAAAACCATATGATATTTAATACTATATTATGCCATCCCATATAAAATACATGTTACCAAAAGATATATATATCTTTTGATATATATATATCTGTCTGTTCAAAAATAAGCCAAAAAATTTAAAAAAACACACAAATTGCACTATAATCTCTATATACAAAGGGGCTTTTCAACTAAGAGTGTTTTCTATAATGTTCCAAAAGAAAAATATTTTAACTTTTATTTTAGATATACTCATTGACTAAATTCTCATTTTGTTGATTTGTCAGAACTAACAAGTGGTTTGAGAAATTAATTTGCAAATATAAATCAGCACTAATATTCTTTATCAAAATATTTGTTCTAGGGCTGGAAGGATGTCTTAGCGGTTAAAGTGTTTGCCTGAAAAGCCAAAAGACTCAGGTTCCATTCCTTGGGACCCACATTAGCCAGATGCACAAGGGGGCGCAAGCATCTGGAGTTCATCTGCAGTAGACGGAGGCCCTGGCGCGCCCATTCTCTCTTCTCTTTCTCTCTCTCTCTCTCTCTCTCCCTTTCTCTGTCAAATAAATAAGTAAATAAAAATAAAAAAAATATTTGTGCTGGAATTCATTAAATTAACCATCAGTGCTTTATATTTTTAAATGAATAATACACTTTTATGACATTGTTTTATGACACTATGGCTATTCAGACTAATCAGTTTTATTTCTGCTAGATGGATGTGTATATATATAATATGAGATAGATGAAAAACATCAGATCGAGAGTAATAGGTATGCCATTGACTTCAGCAGCTGCAAACAAACTCTAGACATATGTGCCACCTTGTGCATCTGGCTTATGTGGGTCCTGGAGGAATAGAACCTGAGGCCTTCAGCTTTGCAGGCAAGCACCTTAACCCCTAAGCCATCCCTCCAGCTTGTGACTGATTCTTATAAACTACTTTCTGTTTGACATTAAAATATTCCATATGTGGTGTCCTTACAACTTTTATAGATATGTAACTTAGCTGAATAACATATTCCCAATATCATTTTACAATATGTGTAAAATTTTTGGAATTTCAAAAATATATCTTACTTTCAATTGCTTTTTTCAGGAAGCCATATTTGTTGTGAGTATGCATTTGTTAGAGAAAGAGAGAGAGATCAGGAAGATTATGGATACGCAGATGGGAAAAGTAGCTGTTTTTGAGAATCTCTAGCTGCAGAACAGAAAGTGCTCATTGCATTTAATGTAAATAGCACTTTGATTCTCTTTAATTATAAAAAGGAAACACAAAAACATTCTGTATTCTGAACATAAAAATAAAACTTGTTATTAATATGGTATTTGATTCAAAGAGACCATACTCTATATAGAGGTTTTCCTTCTACCAATTATTTTTAGCATCATGCTATTTTCATTTACAAAGGTCATATCAGCCCTTTCCTGAAATCAATGTGATTTTCATAATAAGCTCACCATGCTAAGTGATCCAACAGAATTGCTCTATATGTTAATGAATGGAAATGCCATTATTTAACAGAGCTGTTTTTGTGGTTCGTTCTCTGATATTTTGCAGTTTTCTCCTCATATATTACTTATTCTTATTTTATCACTGTTTGAACAGAATATATATGTTATTCATTATGGTGATGAGCTTTTGTCATCCTCTATTAGAAACAGATCCAAGATATGTGAATCATGTTTACCTTACTCCATAAGATGAGTTACTTCCAAACCTGAATAGTGATAATTTTTCCAAGTCTCTTGTCTTCCTTCACATTTACTTAAGGTCAACTTACTGTTATAGGAATGTTTCGCCCCTGAGCACTAAGAATAAGTAAAATAAAATTAGTTATCACTGAAGATATGATATCCTCAAAAGCCCTCTTGCTGCTTTTGCATTTATATAAATTCCTAGCATCATGAAGAATCAAAGTATTTTATCTGGAGATTCATCCAGAATACATTTCAGATGTGAGATACTTCATGCGACATTTCTTTCTGTTTCCAGTTTCTAGATAAGTCTGAGGACACATTTCTGTTATTGCCTATGGTTATTAGACTGTTAGTTCTAATGACATTATAAATACATAATTCAATACTGTAACAGCACAATGTTTTATGCATGATATTTTAAGAACTGTATAAAACACAACATTAAAATTCTAAAGTGAAAAATAATAGCATTATGGCTCATTACATTCTATATTGTGGCAGTTTGAAGTATGAGTAAGTATACTTTCATTCTGTCACCTTGCTTTAAAAGATCTACTGTAATGTTTCACATGGCATTATTTATTTCACAGATATAACTACACCAAAGTGTTCAATTGAAAAGCATACAGTAAATATTTAAAAATGTTTTCAAACAGCCACCTGAGATATAATTGAATGGAATGTCATCATCAATTGCCACAGTACCAGTAAGAAAATGTTCAAAAGATGAAAAAAAATTACTAAAAAACTTTTGAATGAGCATGGTGAATCATAGATTTAATCAAATCGGGGGCAGAGGAATGAGGTTCACTGTGAGTTTGAGGCCACCCTGAGACTACATAGTGAATTCCAGGACAGCCTGGGCTAGAGTGAGACCCTATATCAAAAAATAAATAAATAAATAATTTTTGCCAATTGTGCTCAGAAACATGATTTCGAATATTTCCTTTAAAATTAGGGAAAGATGATGTAAGCATTTATCAAAACTATTGCTTTTATGATAAAATGACTGATACATAAATGACAACTGAATGCTCTAGAGATGCCTTTGTCCACTTTAGCACAGAATGTCATTAGACCACTTCTGTGGTTATACCATAGGATGTTCTAAAGTCCTTTGCTGTCACTCTCTTATCATCTCTATACAGTTGCCTGCACGGAAGATATGCTAATAACTGATGGATCATCTGTCATTGATTGTCTGTTCTGAATTTAATTCTACTAAATGCATATTCAGTAAAGATACATTTCTGGCCAAGACTCACTTGCCTTTTGCAAGTGCATATTAAATAGCCAAGATATTGTATTAGGAACTAGTGTCAATTTAACAAATGTGTATGAGATTTGAATAAAAGACAGAATACAATAGGAGTGAATTGATTGCCATATTTAAAAAAAATGCAGAAGGGAAAAATAGCTGGTATTTTATAGCCAAAGTTTACATAAACATATGCCTGCTCAAAGATAAGTACTTTCAAATGACTTATTGTATACTTATGAACCTATGATGGGATATATAAGCATGTTTTAAATATTAAGCTTAAATCACATTTTGTCCTAAGTAAATACATATATAAAAATAAAGTCTTAGTATGCATTTTGTTTTGTATCAAAATCAAATGAGAAGTGCATAGATTACTCCTATACCCTGTGGCCCCACACTCTCTCAGGTTTTCCCTATAGAGACACAATGCCATACTACGGTAGGATATTGATTGCTATCTATAAATCTACTACATATATATAATTAAATATAATCACTTAAAGTTGATAGATTATAGTAGGCTTCACTTTCAGTTTGATGCATTCTGTGATTTTATACAAATATACAATAAAAACTATCTACCATTATAATAACATATAAAGTAATTTCATTTTCTCCAAATCATCTGTAATGCCCTCCCTTTCCTCTGACCACTGGTAACTGACTCAGCCACTAAACTCTTTACTGTCTTCAAAGTGTTACCTTTTTACAGAATCCTTTGTAGTTGAAATCTAATAGTATGTTGCCTTTTCACATTAGTTTCTAGTACATACAAATAACCTTCCTTTATCTTTTATTTTTGCATGGTACTATAGTTCATTTTAGTGTTGAATAATATCTTGTTGTGTGTATAAGTCTCCCATTCTCCTTATCCATCTAAATACTGAAGAACAATATGGTTGTTTTGTATATTTAAAATGAATGTTTGAATGTAGGTTGTTGTGTGTCTGCATACTTGATTCATTTGGACATATACTAATGGATGCAATTGCTGAAGTACATGGTAAAATATATTTTATAATAAATAACCAAGGTGTCTTCAAAAATAGACTTAACTTTTAGTATTTCCAGTATGGATAAGAGTTTGGGTCACTCCATAATCTTGTTAGTATTTTACTTTATGCATGTGTGTGTGTGGTGGACATATAGCTCAGGTTTCATTTCTCTATAATGATGGCCAAATATTTAAATCTGACAAAAGTGTATCTTCTTGGCTCAGAGCTTTCCAATTAGCCTTTACTGGCTGTCAATGAGCCCCAGGGATCCTCCTCTTTCCACTCCCCAGTGACAGGGTTTTAAGTGCATGGTACCATACTTACCATGTTCGTGTTGGTACTGAGGATCCAATTCAGGTCTTTATGCTTGTATTACAAGTGCTTTACCAACTGATGTATACCCCAGCCCCACAAGAAGTTTTTAGACAGCAATAAGAATACTTTCCTAAAAACTTTTTTTCTTGTCTTTCAAGAAACTTTGATACTCATAAAACTCAGAAACTTATATTCTTCTATCCACATTCTTCCACTAAAATAAATAGCACTGTTCTACTAAGCATCTTAAAATTGTGCAATTTCAAAATACTATCAGAGTACTAAGAAAGGGAAAAGATCAGAGAGCAAAACTAATTTGTGAATTGAATGAGAGGGTTTAAAACATGATCCAGAAACTATGAATAAATGCAGGCTTAAAAAGGATTTTGGAGGAAGGGATGAATGAAATTGGGGGAGGGGGTGAGAATCATCTATAACAAATTGTATTTGAAAATGTCATAATAAATGGCACCTAATCTCGGTAGGCTAAAGAATTAATTAATTAATTAATATATAAATAAATGCATGCTAAAGTAGGAGTATCAAGAGCTCAAGGCCATCTTCAGCCACATATGAGTTTCAAAGGAAGTGTGTTGGTTTGCCTTAAGTGTTCTCCGTAAGTGCATCTGTTCTGAAAGCTCCCCACCTGATGGAATTTGGGAGGCAGAGCCTTGCTGGAGGAGGTGTTGGGGTCCAGTTTCTGGATGTTATAGCCAGGTTCCCCTTGCCAATTTTTGGCACACTCTCCTATTGCTGTTGTCCACCTGATGCTGTCCAGGAGGTGAGGTCCAGCATCTGCTCATGCCATATTTTCCACTGCTATCATGGAGCTTCCTCTTGAGTCTGTAAGCCAAACCAAACTCTTTCCTCCTATCAATTGCTTTTGATCAGGTTTTTTGCCAGCAATGAGAAGGTCACTGCAACAGCCATTCTGGGATACATGAGACCTTGACTTTAAAAAGACAGAAAATCTGGAATCAACCCAGATGTCCATCATTAGAAGAATGGATAACAAAGATGTGGTATATCTACACAATGGAATTCTATACAGCAGTAAGAAAAAAACGACATAAAGAAATTTGAGGAAAAATGGTTGAACCTGGAACAGATCATTCTCAGCGAACTTACCCAATCACAGAAAAAAAATCGACACATAGTCTCACTCATCTGCAACACCTAACCTGAATCTGCCCAAGATGCCTTACATACCCAGCAAGCACCTCATGGACTAGACAATAAGATGGATGGGAGGGTGGGGAGGGAATCAAAGGGTGGAAAACAGTAATCCGGACCCAAAAGGCAATGGTACCATAAAATTCTACTTCCTAAAAGACAGACCAAATGACTGAACCTTCACTAGACCCTTACAGGAAACACCTGAACCACAAGACACTGGAGAGGGTAGGATCAAGACTGACCTAAATCTCCTACATCTTCCCTCCCTCCCTCTCCCCCTCTCCCCTCTATCTCTCTCCTCTCTAACTCTTGTATATTAGTTATGTTTTTCCTCAATTTCTTAGTGGACACTGACCTGTAACCCCCACTTCCAGCTTGGGCCTACCATCCACAATGAGCTTTTTTTTTTTTTAATTTTTTAAATTATTTATTTATTTATTTGAGAGTGACAGACACAGAGAGAAAGACAGATAGAGGGAGAGAGAGAGAATGGGCGCGCCAGGGCTTCCAGCCTCTGCAAACGAACTCCAGACGCGTGTGCCCCCTTGTGCATCTGGCTAACTTGGGACCTGGGGAACCGAGCCTCGATCCGGGGACCTTAGGCTTCACAGGCAAGCGCTTAACCGCTAAGCCATCTCTCCAGCCCCACAATGAGCTTTTGATCAGAGAAACCTACAAGGTTTCCCAAAACAATGACAGACTTCTGTCAGAGTACTTGATGACCCACCAAAGGCCAGTGGTAAGACCCTATTGCTGAAGACTCCATACGCAGCTGACGTGTAAAATGGAATGACATGGCTGGAAGCCAGGAGAGAGTCAGTGCCCAGACAGTCAGCGTGTCTAGTGCCAGAAGGCGCTACATAGGCCACTGGGGGAAATGACCAAGATCTGTCCAAGCAACACATTGTTTAACCTAATTAGCAACAAATAACCGGATGTGATGCCCACACAAGTGCAATAGTGGTACACAGCCATGGTGAGGAATCAATTGCTCTTGATTTGGCTAACTGATCCATTCAGTGGTACTAGACCCTTAGCTGGAGCTGGGAAACAAGTCAGAACCATACCCAAACACAAGCCCACTCTACAATATCAAGCTACCATCAATCACAGGGTATAAGAGGGCCTACACCTATCAAACTCTCTATCAAAAAAGTAAGTGTTATCTCAATTTTCTGGGTGGTAACTTACTCTCCGTTGGAGAATCTGCTTCTCTTTTCCAGATAGATGCAGATCCTAAGAAGAGAGCTGCCCCAACATACCTCAAAAGGGGCCCAACTGAAACTAAGGACAACTGGCGAAATAAGCAAGGGTGATGTTTTCCTGTGAACCGGATACCAGCACAAAGGGGAAGGAGATCAACACAGAGAAAAATCAACTCCTACCAAGTCAGAGAGCCAAAGCCTCAGAGGCCCCCAACACCTCAGCACTGAAGCAGACCAAAAATGAACCCAACATGGCTCAGGGAAATCTTGCGGAAGAGGGGGTGGAAAGAATGTCAGAGTTACATGTTGGGTCATGATTTGCAGAGACATTTATCATACTAATAACTGGGGGCTAACTCCACAATGCACGACCCATTTTCATTAACAAGGAGGGTCTAATGGGAGGGAGTAGATCACAGATGAGCCTAAATAATGGTACCAAACTGCCTGTATGTACTGAAAAGAAAACTAATAAATTAAATTTTAAAAAAAAGACAGAAAATCACCACCCCAAGAATTTAACCATACATTGCAGCTAGGTGAAGTTATTCTCATAGAAATTTCTGATAAGCACCTTAAGTCATATGTTTAAAATTCATATCACTGAAATTAAAGAAAAAATATATAGTAGAAAAAAGTAAAAAGAACATAGAGTTCTATAACAATATCAGGTGTAACAGGGAATATGATTTTGTGCATAAAAACAATATCTGTCTATCTATCAATAAGGAAGTGACAAATAGGTTAATTTATTTTAGTTCAATTTAGTAGTATTCTTAAAATAGTAATGTTCCATTATGTTCTTCTCATGCATGTCATTACACACTCTTAATTCATCCCTCTCCACTACTCAGCCTCTCATACCTCTCTCCTTGATGTCCCTTGCATCCTTGTGAAATAGTGTCCTTTCTGCTTTTATGTCAAATATATTCTATTACCCTCTGTTTCCACCTTGCTCCTTGCCTTAAGATCTTTTCTTTTCCCCTTGCAATCCTTTTTTTCTGCTTGTCACTTGTGCACACCACATACACCTCTACATACACACATTTGCCACTCCTATGATGGATAAAATGTATATATGTGGCAAAATGTGGCATTTGTCATTTTGAGTCAGGCTTATTTCATGTAACATAATGAATTCCAGTTCTACCAAATTTTCTGTAAAATAATTGATTTCAGTTTGTTATTCGATATAAACTTTGTATGGACACATCATGTCTTGGTACCATCATTTCACTCCTCTCTGTCCACATTCTACTGGTGAGCCCATCCTCAGTAGGACCACTGGCATTCCCAGTAGGACCTGGGGCTGCAGATCATGAGATATGAGAGTATCAGCTAGTGATTGTAAGGACACAGCAGTGCATCTGGACATTTCACTCTGTGGCTCTTATATTCTTTCTGCCCCCTCTTCTGCAGAATTCCCTGAGCCATGGTGGGTATGTTTCAAGTCTACTTTAGTGTTGTGCTCCCAATAGGTTCTGAATTTCTGCTTTGGTGCATTATGAGTATCCTCTGTGTCTGTCTCCATGACCCTAGTGCTGGTTGACAGGCTCAGGACTGAAGCATTACTCTTGCAAATTTATATCATATGCATATGGTACTTTTCTTTATTTATTCATCTGTTTTGTCATCTAGGTTGCTTCCATATCTTTGCTATTGAAAATTAATACAGTAACAAATGTGAATGTCTAAATATCTTTGTGATATATTGATTTAGAATCTTTTACTTATATATCCAGAAGTGGAATCTCTGCATCACATGATAACTCAAATTATAGGATCTTTCTTTAAAGGGATTTCTAAAACTTCCATTTTTTTTAATCAATTTACCAGTCCAACAGCAATGTATAAGTGCTACTCTTTTTCTACATGCTTACCAGCATTTATTTGTTTATTTTTTGATATTGCCATTCTGACTAGAGAATAATGGAATATCATGTAAGTTTAACTCACACAAAATGATGAATGTGCTAAAAGAATCACTGTTTTAACAGAATGAACACATACTGTGAACAGACACATAAGATTAGTGAGATTGAAGATACTGATAAACAACTAATCTAGCAAACATCACCAAGAAGTCAGTATGTTTTAAGTTTATAATATATGAAAATAGGATAGTATGATTCAACTATTGAGTACTCAAGAAAATGGGTAAAAATGCAGATTAGGAAGAATGTAAAATAGTAGATGAAAATTTTACAGGACTGAAGAGAAAACTTAAGGGAGTTTATTGAAGTAAGTTTGAAGAGCAAGCTTGGATTCTCTTCCGTATGCGTCAAGGCTAATTATAATCAATTCTAATTGAGAGGTGGTATTGGTGCAGAGAATTGAAAATCAAAAATAGAACAGAATAGGATTTCCAGACAGGAATATGTATGTATTAGTCATTATCTAAGCCAAAAGTGGCAATAAAGATGAGTAGGAAACATAAAGATTTTTCAAGTGACTATAGGATGATATTTAATTCATCATAAACACTAGGACAATTGTTAAGCCATAATAAATACTCCTCACAAAATATTTAGCAAAATTCCCAGGTTTATTAAGATTATGGAAAATAGAAAAAAATAACTTTTGGTATTTTAAATGAAAATATATGTGAACATAATACATTTATCATTATATTGAAAAACTTATAATGGTCCTTGAATGAATCCTAGAAAAGGAGATTAAAGGGAAGGTCAAAATTGTATGTATGTATGTGTATATATATATATATATATATATATATATATATATATATATATATACACACACACATATACATACATACACACACATATATATATGATAGAGCATATATATATGATAGAGCATATATAATATATACATATATACATATGTATATATATATGATAGAGCATATATATGTGATAGAGCATATATATAATATATATATATATATATATATATATATATATACATATATATATATAAAATAAAGTTCTGCTAGGCAATAGAATTTCACATACCTTCACATAACTTTCAAGGGAACAAGTGCTCAACACTTTGCTAGAATAACAACAGAGAGCAGCATGTAATACACACACACACACACACACACACACACACACACATATATATATATATATATATATATATATATATATATATATATATATATACATATATATATATATCATAGAATACAAAATAGTATATGTTTCTTACTAATATGACTGAAAGGTATTATTTTATAAGTATCTTTTTCACCTTGATGTAAAAAATAGAAAAAAATGTATGTATACCACTATTGAAGACATAATTGATACAGCTATATGAAGAATAAGTATGGAAAATGTTATATCACCTTAACTTGCTCTGTTTGATATATTCCACAATAGTCAAAATGATATTATATCTAAAATTAGGTCCATTTTCATTAACAAAAGAACAGATATGATCTATTCTTAAGACTTAGTCCATATACTCATCAATTCCTTGTGAAATTTCTTCGTACATTTTTATATAGATTGTGATTAGTATGCTCTTGCTTTCCTTGTTAAAGCTAACATTTTGATCTATTACAAGTGCCTTCTCAACATGCCTCATTTCAGATACACAAATGACCTTGCTAGTGTTAGAGAGGATTTTCTTTTTTTCTTCTTTTCCTTACTCTTGTAAAACTGATCCTTATTATGTTTTCAGTTATGGACTTAGAGTTAATTGTTTCTTGGTCATGCAGTATTTCTTTCATACATTTATTCCATTCCTTTGATGGCATCCAGATTTCCATTAATATATTTTCTATAATTTTACAATTTTAAACAAATCACTAGGATTAAGTGCACTATTTATATTACTATCATTATACATTAGATATTGCTGTCCAAATATCAATAAAATGATGAAAATTTAATGTAGTGACAAAATGTCATTGTTCTACTGGGCATGGTGGTGCATGCCTTTAATCTCAGCACTCAGGAGGCAGAGGTAGAAGGATTATTGTGAGTTCAAAGCCACTCTGAGATTATATACTGAATTATAGGTCAGTCTGAACTAGAGTGAGTCCTTATCTTGGAAAACCAAATAAAAAAAAATGTCATCATTCTGTCTAAAAATTATACCATGTATTACTTATTTTTTTAACTGAAGTGAACTTTAATCTATTCCCCAAAGTAATAAGAATGCCATTATGTATTTTTGAGTAATGATGGTAAAATGAAAAGAAAGAAATACTAAAAAAAAAAAAGAGATTGAAAGAATTTAATAGGTGTAGGCACTTTTGTAACCCATGATTGGTGATAGCTTGATAATGGAGATTGGGCTCATGTTTGGATATGGTTCTGACTTGTTTCCCAGCTCCAGCTATGCGTCACATTCACTGAGAGAATCAGTTAGCCAAATCAAGAGCAGTTGGTTTCTCACCATGACTGTGCACCACTATTGCACTTGTGTGAGCATAAATATATATATATATGATAGAGCATATATATATGATAGAGCACATATATATGATAGAGCATATATATATAATATATACATAATATATACATATATATGTGTGTATGTGTGTATATATATATATATATATATATATATATATATATATATATATATGATAAAGTTCTGCTAGGCAATAGAATTTCACATACCTTCACATACTTTTCAAGGGAACAAGTGCTCAAAACTTTGCTAGAATGACAACAGAGAGCAGCATGTAATGAAATAGGAAGGAAGGGACATTGTCCCTATAGAACAAAAACAAGAAGGATCTCTTAAAAAGAAAGAAAAGCCCTACCCTTGCTACCATCCAAGCCTCAAGATGCTATTCAGTCAGAAATTTGTGCACAAAACTAAACCTAAATTTAACTGGTACCATGGATTCCTATATCCTGGAAGTCATTCTAAAAGGTAGAACCCTCAAGAGAACCTTGGGGAGCACCTGAATCCAAGGGCCCCTGAGAGAGTGAGATGAAACCTAACCTCAAATTTCTCCTATTTCTCTTTCTCCTCTGGCTTTTCCTTTTTTTTTTTTTTCCTTTTCCTTGGTCCTGCCCTGTAATTCCCTGTACTAGGATGTGGTCTACATCCACGATGAGCTGATGATCAGAGAGACCTACTAGATCACCCAAAACAAACAAGACAGACTTGTGTCAGAGCACTTGAATACCCACCACACGTTAATGATAAGACCCTACTGCTGAAGACACCAAATGCTGTTGGCATGGACCATGAAGAGATATGGTTGGAATCCAGAGGAGGGCCAGTCCCCAGACAATTAGCTCATATAGTGCTGGAAGATGCTACATGAGCTACCAGGGGAAAATGGCCAACATCTATCCAAGCAGCTCAAAGTCTAAGCGACTCAGAAGCAAACAACTTCATGTGATGCTCACACAAGTGCAATAGTGGCAGACAGCCATGGTGGGCAACCAACTCCTCTTGGGTTGGCTAACAGATCTGCTCAGTGGAAAAGAAACCATATCTGCAATGGGAAACCAGTCAGAATCATATCCCCATAATGATTCTGCTTTTCATTGTCAAGATCCCACTAACCTTAGCCTGTAAGTGTCTAAACCCTTTTAATTCTCTCTAAATTAATAATGGTTATCCCATTTAACTGGTGCTGACTTCACTCCTCCCCATTGGAGAATCTGCTTCTCTTTTTCAGATGGGAACTGGACTTGACAAAATAAAGGACCCAGCTACTCCACCATAGCCCAAGCTGAAACCACAGAGGAACTGGGGAAATGAGAAAGAAAGCTGCTTTCTTAGTTAAGCCGATATCAGCACAAGAGCGATGGAGAAAAATACTGAGGACACTCAACACCTACAGAACCAGAGATTCAGGTGCTCCTAAGGGCTCATCAATGAAGTAGACTTAAAATGCTCCCACATGGCTCAGAGAATTTTGTGGAAGAGGGGACAGAAATATTGTTATTGCCACAAATTGGGACATTTTGCACAGAGACATTGCCTCTCCCCCATAATTGAATGCTGCCCCATAATGCATTACCCACAATCCCCATAGGATTGACCTGCATGCCAAACAATGATGGCCTTCTCAGAAAAGGGACAGGGAGGACAGAAAGGATGGTACCAACATGTGATATTTACATACAAATATGTTCTTATCTAATAATAAAAATAAATAAATTAGAAGAAGCTAAAATAAAATAAAGAAAACCTATCTAGTTTGCTGTTATTCATTATCACCAATATTAGCAGTCATGTCTAAAATGAACTGGCAGTAATTCAAATTATAACCATACGTACTGTAGGTTAGAGTGTTAAATCATCAGATTGTAAAATATCCCTAAGGATAAAGTCAATTGAATAACACAACTTTCTGATTTTTTGCTTTTATAAAAAATTTAAATCTTACATATATTGAATTGATACTGTCTTTCTACACTATAAATTATTTCAATGACACCCATAAGTATCAAATTTAAATTACATTTGCATGGAAAGACTAAAGGGATAAGTCAAAATCTCTATATAATCAAAGTATGCTATGACAGAGATGTTGACCTCTAAACCCTGAAAGGCAGTGCTTGGTATTTTAGGATAGAAAAATAATTATGATTACCTTGAATTGTTTTCATTATACAGTTCATTAAGTCTTATGTGTAAAATATGGAAATACAGAACAATGTGGTACCAGAGGTTGAGAATAACAACAATCCAGAAAGAGGCATATTAACTATGAATTCTTTCAGTCTATGAAAGAACATTTGAATAAAACAGAAAATCTTTAGTCTTAGCTGAGAAGTCCCTTAAAGTTCAGAAATGAGTGATATTTCAAGGGACTACAATAGTTCTATATGGAAAATATCCTGGTTATCAAATTGAGAATATGTTTTCCTTACCAAGAATGTGGAGCAACTTAGGGTTACTGATCCCCAAAAGTAAAACTCAGGAATGTCTTGTTCTACCCTTGTAGGCTCCCTATAGCTAGAGACCAAAGAAGAATGTGACTTCTCCTTATCTCTTGCCTAAAGGAGTTCCTTAGACCTGCTTTTCCATGAAAACCCTGAGTCCCTCTTTGGGAAAGTTTCCCTTTCCAAACATTAAGGTTTAAATCTGAACCTGGTGTCTGTTTGGATAAGCTCAGCCCTAAACCTGGCAACATGGCTTGTCTCTTCCTTAACCAGCTCCTGAGCCCTAGAATCAGCTCTCAGACCCACCTGAGTCTCAGTGTAAAGCCCTCCACAATATAAATAGATGCTTACCAGGTGGACAAGGTCTCTTATTTGGCTTTTCACCTCTCATGTACTTTCAAGTCTTTACTCTGGTAATCCATTTCATCTTGGCCCTGCTGGGCTGAACTGAGGGGATCCCCCATTCTCAGGTGGACTCTATACCCTCCAGACTTCCACATTGCAGGAGCTCTGTGCACTTTCTTCTCTTTTCTTCTTTTATTCTAATAAAGTCTTCTAAGCCTCATGCTCTGGTGTATGGATTTTAATTCTTTAAATTAATAAGACAAGAAACTGGGAGTACTCTAGATTTATTGATTGATGCATTAGTGTATTGGCAAGAAACCCCAAAATTCCTATTTTAGATCAATTTCCTTTCAGTTTTTTCCATGATTTTTTATTTTTTTTTTAAATTCTATTTGCAAGCAGAGTGAGAAGGGTGGGAAGAGAAAAAGAGCACACCAGGGCATAGTACCACTGCAAATGAATTCCAGATGCATGTGCCACTGTGCATTCAGTTTTACTTGGGTGTTGGGTCATTAGGCTTTGAAGGCAAACTCAGCGATCTTCCAAGCCCTTGTCTTATGTGATTTCTGCTTCTATCTTGGTGGTCATTGGTCTAGATTTTCTTCTATCCAATATTCTTCATGGGACTCCTGAGCGATGTCTGGAAATGTATAAAAACTTGAAAGATGTCATTATAAAAGAACTGCATTATAATATTCAAAGTGGATGACTTATTTTTATAGTTGAAAATAAAACCAACACACAGTTTTAATAGATATATTTTATATAATCTAGTGTAAATATATTTCAGTATCTTGGATTTCTTCATGCATTACTTTTGGTGGGATTCCTAGCAAATAGCAAGAAAATATCTAGTGTTGGACTTGAAGCCTGCTCCACAAAAGGGAATTCCTGTCTGGTATGGAAAACCTAATCAAAAGCCTATAAATGGGAAGATCATAAGCCCTAATGGGGAAACAATTTCTGTTGTCTGGCTAAATGGATATATTATGCCCACCAAACTGCCCTATAAATAGTTATGATTATGCCTATGTATTAATGCTACTCACACCTTTGGTTAGTGAAACTTTCCTTTTCAGATGGTGGTTGCTGCTGGGGTGACTCAAACCCAAAATAGTGCTAAGAAGTGAAAGCTTAGTGTTCAGCGGTAAATTACCATTGTAGTCAACTCTATGTTGCTGGGACAAACTTTAAAACTGACACAATTTTGGGGAAGAACAGATTTATTACAGGCGTATAGATCCAGAGAAAGTGCCATCAATGACAGAAGAACCTGCTTACTTTCATACATCCAAACAGAGAAAAACAACAACAGCAAGCAAACACCAAGAAGCAGGCAGCAGGAACAGCACCAGAGCTCAAACTGCTATTTTTCCACACCTTTGGGCTTGAATCTGATGTTCCCCTAGTGGAAAACCTCCTAGAACAGGCTGCTAGAGACTTAAGCAGGGAGATTAAGTACCTGAGGCTGTGGGAGAGATACATTCACATTCAAACCACCACAATGAGACATCTCTATCACACCTTCCATGGTTAAGCTTCCATTGTGGAAAAGATAGTAGAAAGAATGTAAGAGTGAAAGAAAGAAGGTAAACAGTGCTTACAATATTATCATCCCGACACAAAGTGGCTTTTATATTCAATATTGCACTTTTAATTAATTATATATGGCATCATAGTGGCTAATGCTACTTACTAAAGACCTACATAATAGTATGCAAACTTGATGACATAGCTAGACTAGTTGGAAAGAAAAAGGGATTCATTTGAGACGAGATTTGGGAGGGAAAAAAGGAAGTGGTGGAAGGGTATTATGATACATACATATATATATAATTTGTCAATAAAAACTTAATAAAGATGAAAAAGATCTAGCAACTTATACTCAATTTGATATGTGTGTGTACAATATTAACAACTATATTAAATTTGAATACATTATCTAAAGATTCAGTTAGCTAAATCTAGTAAAATAATACAGGGAGAAAGAAGTAGCTAAAGATAGACAAATGGAGACGGGGGGCACAAAACTGGACCTAAATGGCAATGGTACCATACAATTCTGCATCCTAAAAGACAGACCAAATGGTTGAACCTTCACCTGGCCCTTAGAGGGAACACCTGAATCACAAGGCCCTGAAGAGGGTATGATGAAGACTGACCTTAATCTTCTCCTGTTTCTCTCTCTCTTTCTCTCTCTCCCCTCCCCTCTCTCTCCCTCCCTCCCTCCCTCTCTATCTGTCCCTCTTCTCTCTCTATCTCTTTCATATTACTTATCTTTTTCTTCCTTCTCTTCTTGGGCACTGACCTTTAACTCCCAGTACCAGCATGGGGCTATCATCCACAATGAGCTCTTGATCAGAGAGACCTACAAGGTTTCCCAAAAGAAGACAGATTTCTTTCTTAGTACTGGATGACCCACCAAACATTTCTGGTAAGATCCTATTGCTGAAGATGCTACATGCTGTTGGCATGTAACATGGAGTGACATGGCTGGAAGCTGGAAGAGAGTCAGTCTCCAGACAATCAGCACGTCTAGTGCCAGAAGTTGCTACATGGGCGACTGGGGGAAAATGACCAATATCTGTCCAAGCAACTCATGGTCTAACCTATTTAGCAGCAAATAACCTGTCATGATGATGCTCACACAAGTGCAATAGTGGCGCACAGCCATGGTGGGAAACCAACTGCTCTTGATTTAGCTAACTGATCTACTCAGTGGAACAGAACCCATAGCTGGAGCTGGGAAGCAAGTCAGAATCATATCCAAAAACTAGCCCACTCTCCACCTACACATGTTAAATTTTCTCTAACACAAAATGGTTATCCCCTTTATCTGGTGATAACTTTACTCTCTGTCAGAGAATTTGCTTCTCTTTTTCAGACAGACATAGATCCTAAGGAGAGAACCACCCCACCATACCTTAAAAGGGCCCCAGCTGAAACTAACAAAAATCCGGTGAGCAAGCAAGAGTGCTGTTTTCTTAGTGAATCTGGCACCAGCGCAAGGGTGGAGATAGACACAGAGAACAATCAACTCCTACCAAAACATAAATCCAGAGACACAGAGGCTCCCAAGACCTCACCACTGAAGTAGACTTAAGAGGAACCCAACATGGCTCAGGGAAGTTTGTGGAAGTGGGGGTGGAAAGAATATCAGAGCCACACGTTGGGTCATGACACACAGAGATACTGCCTTCTACTCATAACTGATGGCTAGCCCCACAATGCACGACCCATATTCTACAATAAGGAGGGTCCCTGTGGAGTGGGCAAGGACAGAGAGGAGGTTAAATATTCTACCAACTTGACTGTATTCACTGAGTACAAAACTAATTAAAAAAAAATAATTTACCCACTTGCTAAAAACAGATAGACAAATGGAATTATGGTATTATATTTAAATAAAGTATGGCAGTCATGTGTTATATGGAAACTCTTGTTAATATTTACAATATAGTTATTGTCAAACATTTGAGCTCCTGGTTAAAAAAAGTGATGTAATGTAATGCTTATTTATATGTTTATTTTAATTGCTTTACACATAGCATAAATGTACACATTTATGTGGTGATTTGAATGAACATATATATTTTACCATAGCTTCAGGTATTTTTTAAAATAATTTTTATTTATTTATTTGTGTGAGTGTGTGTGTGTGTGTGTGTGTGTGTGTGTGAGAGAGAGAGAGAGAGAGAGAGAGAGAGAGAGAATGGGCACACCAGCCTCTAGGCACTGCAAACAAACTCCAGATGCATGTACCACATTACTTGGTTCCTGGAGAGCGGAACCGGGATCCTGTGGCTTAGCAGGCAAACACCTTAACTGGTAAGCCATCTCTCCAGCCTGCCTCTGGTATTTTTGATTAAGATTAAGATTTCTACTTAAGTCTCTAGTAGGCAGATTCCTGCTAGAGGTGTGCCATTAGGGAGGATGTGGAGTCCAGCCCTAAGAGATATGTAGAGAGATAAGTTTATGCTCTGTTTGTGCTTGCTAGTGTTGGCTTTTCTCTTTTATTGATGTATTGAAGTGAGATTCTAATAGTTGCCTCTGGTCAGGCGTTTGTCACAGCAAAATGCAGGTAACTGCAAAAGATCATTAGAAGTCTGATGTGGTCTCCATCAGTTCAGCTATTTTTTCTACATTTCATGAGAGGATGATGTGCTTTGTGATATTTTTAAATTTAAGTTTTGCAAAGGTCTTACGGAGTGTTTGATGCCTTGATGTTGGAAGGCTGGCCTGGATTCCAAAGAAGTTAAACTAAGGGTAAATACAAAGGTTTAGTTTTCTAGAGTAGTGGGTCCTTGCGTTTTCAGAATATAAATAGAGACAAATTGAAATATTAGAAACATATTTTAGCTATTTTCTCTTGCATGTAGTAGGTCCTTCAAAAAAAATCCCTAAACCATAAATAATTAAAGCAAATACATATGAATTATCATGAGAGTAAAGATGGTTATGTATATTTCAACACATCATAGTATCTAGCATTTTAAATATCTACTTAATGATTGAGGGTCCATTCTTAAAGAATATACATAATCTTACACCTAAACACATTACCTAGGTATTATATCTACAATAAATAAATAAGTGCAGCTGGTCAGAATCACTACATTTACCCACATACTAGAGCTCTGAAAAGCAGTGGAATATCAAATAGTGACCCTATTGTGGAAAGTTTTGAAGTTGTTCAAGTTAAAGATCAATTATACCTGAAACTTTGGTTACAATCTCTAAATGATTCATCTGATAAATGACAATTGATTTTTTTCAAGAAAGATTCATTTGCAAGAAAGAGGACACATGTTCAAGAATAATAATTAGTTGGTTACACACTTCTTAACGATAGCATTTATAGCTCATTGTTTTCAGTTTAAATGTCAATGTCTACATACATATAAACATTTGGAGAAACAGGTTTAAGTAGATCATGCTATGTAAAGGTCATACAAACCTGGCAAATATTGCTGTTTCTCTAACTAATCCAATCCAGTTCTTGAGTTCAAATATCAAGTTATATCCCTTTCTGCCTCCCATAATTCTGAAATTCTAATATTCATTGGATTTGCAAAGTTTCGTATATTTAGATGGTTAACAGCCCATGTTCAAGCTTATGAAATTACCTGTGCTCTACAGTGGCAAGCTTGGTGAGTATCAGAGCATATTAACTGTTGAATCATCAAAATACTACAGCCGTATTTTATAACTTCAGTTCTGCATAATGTGAAGTAATATGCATGCCTGAGCTCTGTAAATATGAGAGGCAATTTCTTTAGCTCCACATTTTATTTTGCTTTCAGGATTACACTACTCACTATCTTCAACAAAAGCAATACAATAAGAAATATTGCCTCAAAATAGCACAGCTTCATCCATCAATAGCAAAATTCCCAATCTTAACACCAGTTCCAGAACATGAATCTCATTATAGTAATATTGTGATTGTATATGGATTCACATTTTCAAAGTATATAAAGAGAAGAAAGTAAACACGGTAAGTTACTAGGCAACTGAAGTTTTGTTAAAGATATTTATTTACTTTTATTTTTTAATTTAATTTAACTTTTTGTCAATTTTTTAAACATTTTCCATGATTATAAAAAAATATCCCATGGTAATACCCTCTCTCCCCCCCTTTTCCCCTTTGAAATTCCAGTCTCCATCATATCCCCTCCCCATCTCAATAAGTCTCTCTTTTATTTTGATGTCATGATCTTTCTCTCTTCTTATGAATGTCAAAGATATTTAAAACTATGTTGGAAATCATCTAATCTCTCTTCATTAATGAAACTATGGAATCTCCAAGTTTATATAATTAGCTCAAGGTTACAAGGAATCTTTGTGTTTAGTCACGCTGTCTTCTGTCATCTGCATTTTGTTTTCTGAGGTAGGGTCTCCCTCTAGCCCAGACTGACATGGAACTCACTCTGTTGTCCCCAACTAGCCTCACAATCACAGAAATTCTCTTATCTCTGCCTCTGGAGTGCTGGGATTAAAGGAATGTGCCACTGCTCTAGGCCTCTATTTCTTAAATGGTATTTCCATTATTCCTTACACATTGTACTGACATTACCAGTCACCAAATGGGCACTAACTTTAAGAGAACTATGCTGAAAATATTAAGAAAGATCATCTTGGAAATCATTGAGAAATGATTTGAAAGTCAGAGAAACTACATTACATGTAAATATAGGACATGTAGAGTGTTTATGAGCAAAATAAATATTTGAAAAAAAACAGATTTATAGTGAAGTTAATTTGTTATTAATATACAGGGTGAAAGAAATAATAGAACTATATATACAAATTTAGTAGCTAACATGTGGTTCAGTGATTTGCGATTTCTGCAATAAATGACTTCCCAGATATCATGCAAATACTGAAATCTACCTTTACATATAATTTGGGTACTACTTAACTAAGTATGGGAATTACTATGTAGAATCTGTGTGGCTCAAAGACCATTGATGGACTTTTACATTTAAGATCCCATAACTAAATTTCTGGACTGATAATCAGTTGAATCTGTAAATCTTTTACCTCCAGGATAATTCAAAGCTTTGGAAATATTGTTTCAATTGTCTATACTATGACCGTTGCTTTCTTAACAAGTAAATCAGCCCGGGGGCTGAGTTCTTAACAGTGTAAAGGCCTCTGACATTACAATGAATTAGATCAACTTTGGGACCCCATTTACAGAGCCTTGATTGATCACATAAATCTACTCTCCTCCCTTGTGACCTTGAGCTAATCATATAACCCTAGAGATTGCTTCAGTTTTGTTATCTTGTCTTCTAAACAAAATATAGATGCCTATCTTATTCAAATATAACATTTAGACTATATGTATATATTTAAGGTACTGTGCCTGTTACTTGGTTAAAATAATTAATTAAATGCTAACACCTAGAATATACTACAGTTTTATGCATCACAAAGAAAAAGACTAATTTTTTTGTTCATATGCAATACCTAAAATTATTAATATGCACAGGTGAGCCAATTTTGGAATTGGAATTGGATTAAAAGAGTTAGCTCTAAATAACAAATACCTCAGCTATGTCATTGAGTAGCTGAGGTATCTATGTACTTAAAAATTTTATCTTGTTCTTTCAGTTTTTCAAGATAGGATCTCTCAGCTGTTTGTACTTTGAGCTGTTCTCATTTTAAAATGGACTGTGGTAGGTTGTTTTAAGAAATAGAGTTAATACTAGATAAAATGTCAAACTGAGTGTTAAATGTCAGCATTTCTTCCTACTTAAAATCAAGTATAGTGTTTTCAGTGTAGCAAACAAACACCTTTCTAAGACATACTAAGACAGCATAATTAACTGCCAACACCAGTGGTATATGCAATTAGTGCTAGAAAAAAACAGAAAGGGGTAACAGATGTTGTCATATTGGTGTTTCAAAGAAAACAAGGAGCTTGGCTGGAATCTGGAACTTGGCCAAAATATGAACTAAATGAAAAACCTGTCAGTAAATTAAAAATTAATAGAGGAATGAAGCTGGGCATGGTGGCATATGCCTTTAATCCCAGTACTCAGGAAGCAGAGGTAGGAGAACTGTTGTGAGTTCAAGGCCATCCTGAGACTACATAGTGAATTCCAGGTCAGCCTGGGCTAGAGTGAGATCCTACATTGAAAACCCAATAATAGGGGCTGGAGGGATGACTTAGCAGTTAAGGCATTTGCCTGCAAAGCCAATGGACCCAGGTTCGATTCCCCAGGACCCTTGTTAGCCAGATGCTCAAGGGGGCGCACGCATCTAGAGTTCATGTGCAAGTGGCTGGAGGCCGTGGTGCCCATTCTCTCTCTCCCTCTTTCTCTGTCAAATAAATAACTAAATAAAAATAAAATATTAAAAAATAAAAACCAATAATAATAAGAAGAATAAGAATAATAATAGAGGAATGAGCAAGACAGGCTGAGTAGTAGAAATATTTCATAGAAATCTAAGAAAATATTGAAATATCCATATGTGTATGGGAAAACATGTAAGAAGTTATGTATATTTCCACTTTTATGTTGATATTATTTATAGTTAAAAACAGTGACTTCCAGTCATATATATATATATATATATATTTTTTTTTTTTTTTTCTTGGAATGTCACTGAAATCACATATTATTTAAAAATCCAATTAGAGGGCTGGAGAAGTGGCTTAGTGGTTAAGCGCTTGCCTGTGAAGCCTAAGGACCCCAGTTCAAGGATCGATTCTCCAGAACCCACATTAGACGGATGCACAAGGGGGCGCACGCGTCTGGAGTTCATTTGCAGTGGCTGGAGGCCCTGGTGAGCCCATTCTCTCTCTCTCTCTATCTGCCTCTTTCTATGTCTGTCGCTCTCAAATAAAAATTAAAAAAAATATATTTTAAAAAATCCATTAGAAACATAGTATTTCATTTCAACAGAGATGAAATTCATAAGAATTGGAATTCCCCAAATCTTTTAATACATGTAATAATTTTATCCTAGTCAACTACTACTAGCCAAGTTTCTTTCAAGCCTCTGTCATTTGGATCCCACCATTTTAAAGTTGTTAATCACATTCTTAAACATGGTTCTCTAGTCAGCTCCCTATTAGTCTTGGTACTGATAAGGTGTCTCTGCTTATATTGCATACTAAGAGTCCTTATATGACAAAGAAAGAATCTTACTCAATATGGGTCATTTAATTATTTTTTTAATTTTTTTTGTCTATTTTTATTTATTTATTTGAGAGTGACAGAAAGGAGGAGGAGGAGAAAGACAGACAGAGAGAGAGAGAGAGAGAGAGAGAGAGAGAGAGAGAGAGAGAGAGAGAAAATGGGCATGCCAGGGCTTCCAGCCACTGCAAACGAACGCCAGCCTCGTGCGCCCCCTTGTGCATCTGGCTAACATGGGTCCTGGAGAATCGAGCCTTGAACCGGGCTCCTCAGGCTTCACAGGCAAGTGCTTAACCACTAAGCAATCTCTCCAGCCCCTTTAATTATTTTTAATCTAAATAAATCATTTTAATGTGGCTTATTAATAAAAGCTAAGAATTGGAATTGCCAGGTGTTACCATAGACAAAAGAATGGTTAATGATGTGTTACATATATAACCTAGAATTTCACTCAGCAGTATGTAAAAATGAAATTTCCAGGAAAATGGATGGACCTAGAAAGAATCATATTGAGAGAAGTGACTGAAACCCAAGAAAACCAAAACTGCATGTTATGTCTGAAATGTGGGTCTTAGCTTGTAATATCTATAAGTGTGTACACACAGGGCGTAATGTAGAGGAAACCCAGAAAGGTAGAACTGTAACCAAAAGTTAACACAAAGAACAGGAGGGAGGAAGGTACTGGGGGAGTGAATTAGTAAGCAGGGGAGTGTGGGATGGAGGAGGGACACGAATCAACAAAAATAAATTGCAGTGAAAATGCCAGAATGAACGATATCTAAATCTCTGCATGCCAAATAAAGAATTAAAAATAATGAAAAATAAATAAATCACACAGTCCACAGAGCAGAAACTAAGCTATTAGAATGTGAATACTTTATGTAAATTGTTCTAGCATTTCTGCATATTAGATGTTTTATATGGATATACTCAGCTAAATTCAGCAAAACTACTACTATGATAAATGGAATAGAAAGGAAATATTTATTAAATATTTTGTCTACCTAAAATGTATGTTCTATGAGCACTTTATGTTAATTATGGCTTTCTTCTCCCACAACACTGAGATAAAATAAATTTTCTGATAGCATTTGTTTTCAAAGTACATGATAAAATTCAACTAATATATGCATATATACATAACACAGAGGTTTGATGAAACTTACTTCATGACCTATTCCATATCTTCCATATATTTTCATAGCTAGACACTGTTAAAGAAGAAATATTATGGTTATATCAAAATATTAATATTACCTATAGTTACTGAAATGATAACTTGGAATTATTTAGGATTAGATTTTGAAAAAGGACCTAAGTCTGTTTATAAAAACCTGTTTGTGTTTCTGCTTATAATTTCACAAGAAATTTCCTAAGTATATACATTCTGTGTTCCCTTTATCAATTCACTCAGTATAACATATTGAAAAACTATGACAAAATATCAAAACTCATGCCAACTAATCCATAGACTTACATTTCACGTGTGTATAACTGTATTTTATTTCATTGCATACCAAATTATATGCTCAGGAATGTAAGCAGGAATCCTGAAAGCACCTTCGCCAAGATGCTTTATGTTAACCTTTAAAGATATGCCATGCATCTTCCCCTATCTAAGCACCATTACACTCAGACAAGAAGTGAATCATGAATAAACAGATAGTGTGTGACCCCATTTATATGGAGTTCAGACTGGAAAATTTCCTAAAGACAAGAAGATTTTTTTTTTTTTTTTGCCAGGGTCTTTGGGGGAAAAATGCAGTGGCTACATAATGGGCACAGCATTTTATTCTGGAGTGATGAAGATATTTTGGAACAAAATTGTTGCATAGCTTTGTGAATTTATTAAATGCCAATGAAAAGTATACTTTTCAAAAAAGTTTACATTTATATTGAGGTTACATGAATCTCACCTCAACTTTTAAAAAAATCTGAATTCTGACTATTATGGGACATTTCAATAGTTTTCATAGAAGTTAAAGGGTATCTATTCTTATGAGAATACACATGCCTACATGCCTGTCAGATATGGATCACCTAGAAATTCCCTTCCATGATGTGTTTGTGATTGCTGGATATTTCTGGTTGATCCATGATTTTAAAAAAAAATGTGTTTTTTGTTTGTTTGTTTGTTTTCAGGACGGTTTTTTATGTTCAAGCTCATATTTAACTCACAGTTACAAATAAGTGTTATCCCCGAGAATGCAACTTTCAAACCTTCAGGATTTAAAAAAAAAAAAAAAAAACAAAACATAAACTAGTATCAATTCATCTATGCTATCTCTACTATTATGCTACTTCACAAATGTGATATAGTGGCATACAATGTACATAAACTCCATGCAAGAACTCATAGTATTGTTTTTCTTTTATATTTGTGTGTAGTATTTTTCCAACATGTATGTATCTGTTTCTCATATTCAAGGACATGAGGACAATAGTCCATGTTTTTGCTATTTTGAATAAAGCTATAATGGATATTTGTATGTAATCCTTAGGGTGAATGATAGTACAATTGGTGAGTCATATAGAAAGGTTAGTTGTGGCATTGAACTGATAAACTATCCCAAACAGTGGTGGCCTCATTTTACATTCTCTGTCACAATACATAAGTGATATAGATTCTTCTGTGACCTTACAGGTATTATAAATTATTTTATTTTTACTGTATTATTTTTAGTGATATATATGATTTCTCATTTTGGCTTTAATTTCCATTTAACTAGTGGGTGAAGGTTTCAATGTTTCTTAATGCACTTGTATACCTTTTGATGAAATATCTGTGCATATATTTTGGTTCTTTCTAAATGTTGTGGGTATTTTAGACATTCAAGGTACTAGTAAGTTAGATACGTGGTTTGCTAATTCTTTATTTCAAATCTTACATGTGTTATGGTGGAATACCTTGTGTCTCTGTCATTCAACTACCTGAGAATTTGCTGGGGTGTTAAGAAGACAGTTCCTTTAGCCCATGCTCTTCAGGACAAGAAAGTAATTTTGGGCTTTGAAGGCAAGAGAAATCCCACTGGCTGTTCAGAATTAGCAGGATTCCCGTTCAAAGGTCCTTATTCTTCTATGATTTCCACAGGAACTTCTATTAAGTTCACTGAGAAATATATGTAGCCTTGCTGCCTTCTCTTCAAGGGTTTGGAGAATGGAAAATGCCAGCTCTTCATAATTACCTTTGGCTGGATAGGGTAATAGAAAATTACCCCATATTGGTTATTGTTTTACCTTAGTCCTGACATCTCAAAACAACTCGGTTCTTCTAACCATCTTTCATAGTTCTCTTTTACTTCTTCTAATGTTGTCAATAGATTTGATAGTTGTTTTTAGAGAAGAGGAGAAAACCATTGCATGCTAATTTGTCCAAACTGTAAGTATCTATCTTTGTTTTAATATGTTCAGTGAGGAGTACATATGAATGTGGCTGTTGAGAATACAGAGCTAAAAAATAAGATACTATAATCCCCAAAATTATAGCAAGCTGTATGAACTTTAGCTGCTATTTGTTGCAAATAAATATCAACCTTTGAAGTTAACCACAAATACAGTATCAAGTGTACTGATTGATAAATGGAATAATTGTACTAGGAATGTTCTTTTCATTATATATTTAGCATTTATAATACCAAGTTAATTAGAGTACTTGATGACCCACCAAAGGTTAGTGGTAAGACCCTATTGCTGAAGACACCATATGCAGCTGACAGGAAAAATGGAATGGCATGGCTGGAAGCCAAGAGAGAGTAAGTCCCCAGACAGTCAGCATATCTAGTACCAGAAGGTGCTACATGGGCGACTGGGGGAAATGACCAATATCTGTCCAAGCAACTCATGGTCTAACCTAATTAGCAACAAATAACCGGTTGTGATGCCCACACAAGTGCAATAGTGGCACACAGCCATGGTGGGGAACCAACTGCTCTTGATTTGGCTAACTGATCCCCTCAGTGGCACGGGACCCATAGCTGGAGCTGGGAAACAAGTCAGAATCATATCCAAACATAAACCCTCTCTCCAATATCAAGCTACCATCAATCATGGGCTACAAGAGGGCCTACACCTATTAAACTCTCTATTTAAAAAAAAAAAAAGTAAGAGTTATTTCATTTCATTTGTCCTGGAACTAACTTACTCTCCGTTGGAGAATCTGCTTCTCTTTTTCAGATAGATGCAGATGCTAAGGAGAGAGCCACCCCATCATACCTCAAAAGGGCCCCAGCTGAAACTAAGGAAAATTAGCGAAACAAGGAAGGGTGCTGTTTTCCTGATGAACCAGATACCAGCACAAGGGGGAAGGAGATCAACACAGAGAATAATCAACTTCTACCAAATCAGAGAGCCAGAGCCTCAGAGGCCACCAACACCTCATCATTGAACCAGACCAAAAATGAACCCAACATGGCTCAGGGAAATTTTGTGGAAGAGGGGGCGGAAAGAATGTCAGAGCCACATGTTGGGTCAGGGTATGCAGAGACATTTATTGTACCAATAATTGTGGGTTAATTCCACAAGGCATGACCCATATACCTCAACAAGGAGGGGCTAATGGGGAGGGGGTAGGTCATGGATGAGCCTAATAATGGTACCAAACTGCCTTTATTTGCTGAATAGAAAACTAATTTAAAAAATGTTAAAAATTGTCATCAATAGCATATCTCAATATATGGTTACATGTAAAATAATATGCAGATTAATTTTCACAAGTATAAAACTATTAAAAGATATATCAAACTACACAAGGAAAAATTCCTACCAATGTGAAATTATTCACTACCCTATTTACTACTACATTAAATGTCAATACATAATAAATACATATATACTTTATGATGAAATACTTATTGTGTTAGTTTGAATGTATACACCACTCAGGTGTTTTATTAAAGCTTGTAACTTGGGTTTCTAGCCACATGGCTGGAGGAGTTGTCACTGGGGGTGCATCTAGCCCTAAAGTGTGTTTGGAGGTGGATCTGAATAATTGGCAAAAGTATGCAGAAAGTTCTAAGCACTGTGGGTGCCCCCACTGCTTGTTGCATTTTTAGTGTGTGTGTGTGTGTGTGTGTGTGTGTGTGTGTGTGTGTGTGTGTGCATGTGTGTGTGTGTTTGCATGCACATGCACATGCACTTGTCCTGGTGTTTTGCTGGCTGCAGTTTTTATAGCTGTTTGCTTCAGTCACCACAGATGGAACTTCCCACTGGATCTGTAAGCTTCAAATAAATCCTTTCCTCCTCTATACTGTGCATGCCTTTGTTCATCCCAAGATTGTGTAGCTGTCTACAACATTCACTAATCATGTATTATATGCAGTTTTAATAGTTTGTGGAGTTAAATATTCACTTTAAATATAACTTTAATATTTATGTAAATACTTTAGGATGTTTATCCATCATCTTACAACTCTTGGCTATGTTGCTAAGATTTTGCTTTTATAAATCTCAACTTAAAAGGTAAGATTTTAGTAAATATTTGTATTTTTTTCTTAATGGTTAATAAGAATAAGACATACTATATTACATTGCAATTGGAATAAATATACAGGTGAAGTAATTAAAACTGGTTTTTATTTGAAAAGATTTTGAAAATCAGAGAAGTAAATAAAGAGGTGGTAGAAATAATGTAAGAGCCAAAGGAAGGGTAGGACTCCTTACAACGTGCTCCCTATAGACATAAAATGGCCTGGATATCCATGGCCTCATATTGCCTGACACTACCTACACAAGACCATCATAAGTGGAGGAAAAGATCATGGCATCAAAATAAAAGAGTGACTGATTGAGATGGGGAGGGGATATGATGGAGAATGGAGTTTCAAAGGGGAAAGAGGGGAGAGAGAGGGTATTACCATGGGTTATTTTTTATAATCATGGAAAATGTTAATTAAAAATTGAGAGAAAAGAAAAAGAATTCTTGCTATCAATAGTGTATGGAACACATCAACAAAGAGCAAAAATGTTAAGCTCATAGATTTGCATACCTTCTTTGAAAATTGCTACTTATTCCAATGAAACTAATATGCTTAGTCTCTGGTATCATCTTTATATTGTATGATATTGCTGAGAGAAAAAGGCTGACTGTACCAAGATCAAACAATGTGTCAAAATGAGACAAACATATGCTCTTTCTGGGGGTTATATCCTGAGATTCACAAAATGAGGCATGCTCTGAGTGACTATTAACAGCATATAATGAGGGAGAAGGCAAGTGGCCACATCATTGGCATAGGCTGATTATTGGAATTTTCATCCAATTCTACTATTATATGAAGTTCAATATACAGACATGGGATACTTGGTATCCTTCTGAGAGTCGATCAACTATCCATAACACTATATATGATGCCATTTTATAGTAAAGAAGTATTGTAGATTGCTCAGTCCTTAATTGAATTTCATGATTCTCTGTGAACCAAAGTGTAATTGTTTAGTTTCCCCAGTGGAATAGGATTATAAGTGATTTATTTCAATTCTGGATTTGAGATTTTTGTTTTTGATGTAGATAATGGAACAGAAAGCTGTGTTGTTTTAGTCAAGCACTATATCTCAAGCCTGGGTTTGATAATTTGTGTTTTATTTTTCTCCCTTCTGTTTTTCTTTCTCCCCACACTTCTCTATGGGTTATGGTCTATGATGATTAAGTTCTGTTTCAAAATTGATGTGTTTAGGAATCCAAAGCCATTCCTGTTGGTTAGTTCTCTAAAGTTGCTTCCAGGAAGGAGGATATTCATTTCCAACACTGAGCAGCCCTTCCTCCAGAGTGGGTGGACCTCCAGGAGGAGGCTCTATGACAGGAAGAATTTGAGTTAAAGAGCCCCTTCCTCCCACTTGCTTGCTGGCACTACTTGCTGGTGAGTGCCTTCACTTGTGCTTGTATCTATCCTGTATATCTGTCCTTTCTTGGCCTTGGAATCAAGTTTCTGCAGCCTTACAGTGTGGACTAAACACCAGCAGCTATCCAGGAAGCTTTTAGGCTTTCAGTGCTGAATTGGGACTGCTGAGTCATCCAGCCACATGGATGGAGGAGTTTAGGGGTTCCTTGACTTTAAAGATTACAGACTGCTATTATAGGACTACTATAAACCAATCCAATAAATTCCCTTTAAAATACAATTCATTATATCAGTTCTGTTCTTCTAGAGATTTATGATCAATACATGGTCTCAATGAGTTACCTAGGCTACCCTGAAACTTCTGATACTCCAGCCTGAGACATCCAAGTAGACTGGACTGGAGTAAGATAAAAGGAACAATCCTCTGTTTCTAGCTTCCCATGTGTTTTTCCTAATGTTACTCATTGTGGTAATTTTAATCTATTTCCCCCAATATACTCAGTTCTCACTAAAATTGACTTTGAGGTTTAGGTCCCTACGAGGCAGAGTGCCAATTTGGGGGGAGGAGGTTTCATTGTGGGCAGATCTCAATTCTAGCCTGAACTATGCAGAGTACTTGAGCTCTGCCTGGGATTCCAGAGTGCGCTTGTTAGGGTTGCTGGTGGTGGTTTTTCTTTCTTAATGGATCTGGAAAAGGAGACCAGCTTATTCCACCATTGTGGAACTGCAGGATCTATAAGCCTGAAATAAATGCCATTTCTTCCATGAACTGACAGGATCATCCCAGCTACATGGAATTGACCACACCAGAATTTGGTACCAGAGAGTGGGCTGGTACTGCATAATGAATCTGACCATGAAGATTTTGATCTTTTGGAGCTTTTCTTTTGGAGGGATGGGCTTGTACTTGGTGCTTGCAACTGAATATGCCTTCTAGATTGGTAAGTCAAGTTTGATGAATATTCTGGTGAGAGATTGAAAATGCTAATTGCATACAGAATTGTATTAAGAGGCTTTGCTTATGGACTTTTCTCAAGGTAAAAGAAAGACTGATGAGAACTTTGTTGGAGACAAAGAAAATGAGAGTTTGGGGCTGGAGAGATTACTCAGCAGTTAATGTGCTTGCCTGCAAAGCTAAAGAACCCAGGTGTGATTACCCAGTACACACATAAGCCAGGTGCACAAGATGGTGCATGTATCTGAAGTTAATTTGCAGCAGCTGGAGGCCACAGAACACCCATTCTGTCTCTCTGTCTCTCATATATATATATATATATATATATATATATATATATATATATATATATATATATTCTCTCAAATAATAAATGAAAATATTTTTAAAAAAATAAAATGAGAGTTTTGTCAAGGTTAAATATGTAATAGATTAATATGCATGGCTAAAGATATGGACCTGAAAATATAAAATTTAAAATGAGAGAAATTCAAACAAGTTTAAAGTTTAAAGGCACAGAGACTGGTTTTAGGTTACTGAAGCTGTGCTGCTATTTCAAATTTATTACCAACTACTAGGAAAATTACCCAACTCTTTACGTTGAAACAACATAAAAGTTGCCTAAGGAAAGACTGAATGGTAGAAATGCAAATTCTTTTGAAAGGATACAAATTAAAGGAAGTTCATGATTTCTTTCATCCCATGGTTTTATTCTGCACACATGCTACTGGTTTCAGAAGCATGAATAAATGCATGGATTGGGTCATGAGTTGCAAATGTTTCCAGGAGTCAATGGTGAGATACAGCAAGTGAGACAGAGCATGATGACTCTGATAAAAAAAAAAAAAAAGGTGGTCAAATCATTGAAAAGTGGACTTGTGATTTGCATGGAGACCCAAAGGTATTTTGGATATACCAGGACTTTGGAAGGTCTACCATGGAGTACTGTTGGTTCAGGATGGAAGTTTGCCCTCGCTACTCAGTCCAGCTGGAGTCTTGGCACTGGTCATTGGTTATGGACATTGGAATTGAACTGCAGATATTTGCCTAATGACCTTTGAGTTTGCATTGGCCCAGTCTTTCCTTGTTATTCCTTACAGAAATAGAAACAGTTACTCTGTGCCATTATATGTTGGAGGTATGTAACTTATTTGGTTTTACAGAACTCAGAATTAAGAGACAGACTTCAATCTCAGATGAAACTTGGGACTTTGAAATTATATTAAGTTGGTAAAGACTTTAGGAACTTTTTTTAACTACATACATTTCACAATGTGAACAGATCATGATTCTATTTGGGTCAGGGACAGAATGTGGTAATTTAAAAATGTGTCTGCCAGTAAACTCTGGTGTTATTATAAATCAGCTTCTTTCCCTTGCAGGCAGACTCTTGGGGGTATATCTCTGCTACATGGGTGATGTGTCACTGGGTGTGGATCTAAATTCCAGTCTAAATTATGCAGAATGCTTGAGCTGTGCCTGTGGTGTGCTTGCTTATGATGATGGTGGTAGTTTTTCTCTCTGCATACATTTGGTACAGAGGGCCAGCTTCTTTTGCCATTATGGAATGTCCCCTGGATCTGGAAGCCTGGGATAAATTCCATTTAGTACATAAACTGTGTCTGGTTTGGAGGTTCATCTAAGCAGCATGGAGCTAACTACAACACTCATCAAATGACAAAATACAGAGAATTCAGAAATGAAAGAAATGTAGGGGTAATAAAATAGAATAAGTTCAGGCTCTTGCATGTAAAAAAGCCACATACTACCATGGGATGTGATGGAATTCAACCTAAACTAGCAGTAAACAATTATTTTTGTAAGCCACTGAAAGTTTGAGTTCTGCTTGCTATTTTACTGATCACTAAAATAACCAGTATATTATCATAGTTTCTTATCACACTATAGCATTATTTCAATAACAACATTATGTATCTGATACTATCTTTATTTTTATATGTAAACACTGGATACTTCTTTGTTGGGAGAAGGAAGTTTTGTTTTGCATTGTGGAAAGTTTAGTATCATCTCTATCCTGTGGTGTCACAGGCCTCTTGATAGAAATAAAAAAAAAAAACTACACAGTAGTTCTTTTATATATGGAGAAAGAAGTCAAGGAATCAAAATGCCTTTCATAATATTCTCAAATGAAGTTGAACTAAAGCACGGAAGTGAAAAACCTCTACAATTAAAACTTAAATAACTGAAGAAAGAAACTGAGGAATAGTGTAGAAGATAGAAAGACCCCCCCCCCTCAACTCATGGATCAGAAGAATTAAATATTAAACATCTTACCAAAAGTGATATAAAGATTCAATATATTCCCAGTCTAGTTTCCAGTGCTATTTTCCACAGAAAATAATCCTTAAATGAATATGGATACAAAAAATAACCCTAAAGGGAAAAAATGATTATTTTTGGAGGTATTAGCCTACTTGATTTCAAGCTTTACCAAAAAGAGCCCTATTAATAAAAACAGTATGATTCTGGCACCAAACAGACACATTGATCAACAGAATGGTGTAGAGGACCCAGATACCAGTCCATGCAACTATAGTCACCTTATTTTTGAAAAACTTGCCAAAAATCTTTATTGGAAAAGTGATAGCACCTTCAATAAGTGGTGTTCAGAAGCTGGTATCTATATGCAGTATAATGAATATAGACTCTTATGCCTTATTCTACACAAAAATCAATTCCAAATTAATCAAAGATCCTTAATATAAGACTTGGAACTCCAATATTTCTAAAGGAAAATTTACGAGCTATAATATGAGATATTGGAAAATGTAGGGATTTTTTAAAATAGAACCCCAGTAATTCAGAAAGTAAGGGTTAAAATGTAACAAACAAATGGGAAGGCATACAGTAAAAAAAAAAAAAAAATACTTCTATAAGGCAAAGGAAACATTCAACCAAATAAAGTAGCAGACTATAGAAGGGGGAAAATCTTTGATGGCTACACATCTGTCAAAATTAATATATAGAATTTACCAAAAATTTCAAAAATATAACCCTGAAAAAAATCTCAACCCCAAAATAAGTGATGGAAATGAGCAAATTTCACAAAAGAAGAAATAAAAATTACTGATGAATATTTTTTTAAAAAGTCTTTAACATCCGTAGCCATAATGTAAGGGCAGATTAAAATGTTTTGGTATTCTACCTTACTGAGAATATCTAGTGTCAAAAACCATGATAAAGAAATGCTTGCAAAGGGTATGTGAAAGAGGAAAATATATTTGCTATTTGTGGGAATGCACTCTGGTACAGCCATTATGGAAAGCAGTGGAAGTTGCTCAAAAGGCTAAAAATGGACCTTCTGTATGACTCAGCAATACCACGCCTGGAATATACACTCTTCATGTTTCTATATATGTACTCACTCATCAGTGTTTATTTTGTTACATTCTAAAGTTTGGGCAGAAGAACCCTGTGGGGTAGATAATGCTATGCACAGGAGCAAGAGGTGTTAACAGATTGTTACAATTAAATTTCATAGTTAGGGATGGGATACCTTCCAATGTTTTGTTGATCAGGCAGGCCTATTACAGCCCCACAGCATCCCAATAATACAGGTCATTCCCAAGGCTCTTGGTTGCACACCAGAACTACATGTTATGACACTATTTCTAAAGATACCACACATGTTGGATGCAGGGCCCTATGAAATAAAGATAAAGCTCATAGGGAAGTCTTCTCCCTGCTTAATAGCTACCATGTGCTCAAAATTTTTATGCAGCTTGTGCAAAGAGAAAATTTATCAATAGTCTTAAAGCAGTGGACCCTAAAGCTACACAACAGGCCATATAGGCAAGAAGTGACTACTATCATGGCATGCTGTTAAGGAGGAAACTATCTGTCCTCTTGTATTTGAGACTACCTCCGCTAGAAGAAATTCAGTGCTGATACTAGAAATCTAAGAAAAACTCTATGTCTAGGAATGCCAACTAGTGTTCTTTGTGCTAGAATGTGCTATGCAAACCAGTGGAGAAGAAAAACAATAAACAATCCTACTCAGTTGTAGAACCTGTATACTTCACAAACTAGCTGCTAAACAAAATGCACCTACTAGTGCAATAATGTGTGTGTGTGTGTGTGTGTGTGTGTGTGTGTGTGTGTGTGTGCACGCGCGCGCGCGTAGTGGCAAACAGCTTCAGGTTTGCTGACAAGAACTTCCATACCATGCACAGTTATGGAGGAAGGGATATTTACTGAAACTTACAGATCCAGAAGAAATTTCATAATGGAAGTAGAAGATGGCCTGCTTTCCCAGATCCAGACAGAGAGAGAGAGAGAAGCCAAAATCCAAAAAGCCACACAGCCCACTCTTCAAGAGCTCTAGGCAGAACTAGGAACACTTTGAATATATTTAGATTGGAATTTTAAAGTCACCACCACACCTTAGGGCTCGACCCTAATACCCACCTAGTGACACGACCTCCAGCCAGGTGGTTGCAGATGCAAACTACAAACTAATAAAACACTGGATATATTTGGGGCCATCTATTCAAACTACTATATATGTACATATATATGTATGTATGTATCATACATACATATATATATACATATATATATATACATATATACATATATATATATAGAGAGAGAGAGAGAGAAGAGAGAGAGAGAGAGAGAGCTCATAAAATTTACAAGAATAATTGCTATATACTATGCTTCAAACAGAACTTCTAAACTACCCCTACAAGTCTCAGTGAATCTTGCAGAATAGAGGACAAATTAAGAGCAAGAAGATGGGTAGGATGGCTGTAAATTCTGTGTTCTAGATAATACATGGCTTTTATATTCATGAACTCACAGCATCAATGGGTTTCTGCACAAGACTGCACCTGTCAGCACTTCACCTCTTCACCCTCTATGGGGGAAGTATACAGGAAACCACATGTCCCAGAATAGAGAATGGCATCTAATAGCTTTTGAGGGAGGAGGAGTCAGGCTTATCAAAACTGTAGATACAGGAAAGTAAATAGCCTTCCACATATGGCTATGAAAGCAATCCTAATTTAAGTCACCAGCTAAAAAAGAACATGAAAGTCATATGAGGATTAATGGGGAAAAGAATGGAGCTAATGGGAGGTGAGAGAGATAAGAGAAAGTAATTAGCATAAATAACATCAAAATGCATTGTTCACTTGTATAAAAATATCAGAAATGGGGCTGGATTGATGGCTTAGCACCTAAGGCACATGCCTACGATGCCTAGGGACCCAGGTTTGATTCTTCAGGTCCCACATAAGCCAGATGCACATGGTGGCACATGGATCTGCAGTTCACTTGCAGTGGCTGGAGGCCCTGGCACACCCATTCTTTCTTTCTCTCTGTGTCTCTAATACATACATATATATATATATATATATATATATATATATAAAGTTTACAAGATAGATATTCCATAACTACATTTCCTTCAATTTTAAATAACTCTTAATCACTACTTAAAGTAAAGATAAAATTCTTTTGAGACTTAGAAATTCCCAGTCAAAATTCCTTATCTCATGTCATGGTATTTAACACAGCCATACTCTGAGTTACACCAATATTGATCTCATTTACTCTCATTAGCTCATTATCTCATCCACACTGAAAAAATTTGTATATATATATTTCTGTAGTATAGAGTTTCTGAATATACATACCATCTTTTCAAAAGGTTATTAATTCACTGAGGACAGTAATTACTTCAGTAGATTGTAAGCTTGTTTTCTTTATTTGTGACATATGTCAACTATCCTGTACAGTGCCCAAAGCTCAAAAGCATGTATATACAAGGAGATATGATCTGACCTTAAAGCAAACTTGCACCCATGAGAGAGGTGGGAATGTGAAGTTTCCAAATTTGCAGAATTACAGTCAAACAAGGAAGCCTTTGGACTGTTTCTCTCAATGTTGTCTAAGTTATTTTTATTTTTCAGCAACAAAACATGCTTATGATTTTTTTTATTATTAAAGGGTCTTCATTGTTAAAATGCTGCAGAAAAAACAATTTTGTATTAAAATCATATATAAGGTTTTCTTGGTTCTAATTTGTTTTCCCCCTAAAACCATCATTTTCATTACATGGCATTTGAAACTATTTTGGGAACAGCTATAAGTTATTCTGTAATAAATATGTGGACAAAGGGCTGGAGAGATTGCTTAGTGGTTATGCGTTTGCCTCTGAAACCTAAGGACCCCACTTTGAGGCTCAATTCCCCAGGACCCACATAAGCCAGATGCACAAGGTACTGTATGCATCTGGAGTTCATTTGCAGTGGCTGGAGGCCCTGACATGCCCATTCTCTCTCTACATATATACGTATATCTCTATCTGCCTCTTTATCTGTTACTTCAAATAAGTAACAGTTAACAAAATTTTTAAAATAAGATATGGGAAAAACATGATTCATGAGTAATTCTTTAGTAAGAAAAATTTCAAAGTAAACCATGTTTGGAAATAGCCAGTTCAATATTTATTTTAGTTTTATAAAGAAAGTTACTCCCCATAAAATATGTGTATTTCATTATTACATGGTCTTCAACAACTTTCATACTAAAATTAACTGGTGTTCTGTCAAGGAGTAATAACCTTTCACTATATGAAAAATTAAGATGAATTCATAATACATTTTTATATTTGTCAACGACGATGCTTTTGTTGAGAATAGTCTTCAAGGCTTATAACTTCAAATACAGGATGCCAGGTAAATATCTATTTTACTGTGGAAACTTTGTATGGGTTTTCAGTGATAGTAATTAACAAAACAATAGTTGACCTTAGACAATTGGTTCCTGGTACAATGTAGTTTATATGCCTATCATTTCAATATCAAATTGTCTTTGAAAGAAAATATTTATTTTTGAGGAAGAAGAGAGATGAAAGAGACAGAGGCAAAGCAACAGAGAAATTATGGACATGGCAGGACCTCTTACCACTGCACAGGACTCCATCTAGCTATAATTGGATACTGGGGAATTGAACCTTTGCAACCAGGTACATTAACCATTAAGCCAACTCCCAAGCCCTAAGAATGATTTTTGAATAAACAAAAATAAAATTGTCTCCTTTTTTGAGTCAGTACTACTTTTCTGCAGAAAAAGCATTGCTTTAAGAAGGAAGAAATATACATTCTTTTCTTTTGCTTATTGAGTAGTTCAATTTCAAACTTAGCAAGCCTGAAATAAAAATGACAAAAAAGGTCTGGAGAGGGCTTAGTGGTTAAAGCACTTGCTTGCAAAGCCAAAGGACCCAGGTTCAATTCCCCAGGACCCATGTAAGCCAGTTGCACAAGGTGGCAGATGTGTCTGGAGTTAATTTGCAATAGATATAGGCCTTGGCATGTGCTCTTGCTCTCACTTTCTCTCTCTCTGTCTTTCTCTCATTCTCATTTTTCTGCCTCTTTCTCTCAAATCAATAAATAAAAATAAAATATTGAAAAATAACAAAACAGCCTACATTCTTTCCCTAATCTCATTTTCTTGTTTCTGAATTTCTGTTTCCCTCTGTTTTAAAATCAATTTTGTAATGTATGTAGATTTTATTACCTATTATATTTTTGTAAAATATTTTCTATGGCACTATTCTAGTCAATATCAAAACACTTCCATGATTTGAGACAGCCTCCTCGGTTTTCCTAACTGTTTCCTTTCCATCTTCAACTCAAGAAAGTTTTTTTTTTTTTTTTCCTCTCTATGAGACATAATGAATTGTAAAAGATAATGACACTCCACTTGCTTAAACTTTGCCTGTTAGAATAAAATTCACAGTGGTAAACATAATCTGTAATATGCTACATGAGATGGTATGTGTTTTTTATCATTTCCACCCCAAGACACAAGCCAAAGTACTCATCTTTTTTCACAGCTTACAGATGGTTATCTTTAGTTTTTCAATGATACTTTCTTCTTAATGTCAGAAGTTTGTAATACATGGCTATTTTATAAGTTAGAAAACATCTTACCCCCAGGTAATATAAACTAGATAAATGTATCCTATGATTTTACTCTGTGGTCAATTTTTATCTTCCATTGAATTCATGACTATCACAAACTTTACTATGGTGAAAGCTTTCCTTTGCTTAGTGTATAATATAAAACTGCCAAAAAGTTGAATCCTTTTCTACTGGGTGTAAAACTACATGTAAGCTTTGTAAATTCATAAAAAGAAGAAATGTAGTTTGCAAGCAAAAATGTTACTTTCTCTAAAGTAAAACTGTTGTTTTCAAAGCCATGTTAAATTCTTAATGCATATAATTATTCACTTCATATAGATATTTAATCACAATGCTATTCTTTGTGAGTTCACTCAATGTTTTGTCTTGAATTAAAATTTCTTTGTATTGAAATAATTATTTTATAAAAAATCAATTAAAATTAAAAACAAAAATTCCATAATTTATTCATCCAGAGTTATGCATTGTTAAATAAGAACATATCTTTTTATGTGCATAGGCTTACTTCCTTCTTACTTACAGTCTATGTCATTTTTTCTTATTCTGAAAATCAGACTAAATAAACTTTTGTAACATATTTAATAATTTAAATAAGTAATGAACAATTTTGTATATTTATATATAGAAACAATTCAACATTTTGACATCAATATTTTGTTAACTATTCTACTTATTTGTCAATATGTCATAATTTAATTATTCACACTTAGTATATGACTCACTTATATGCCTATTCAAGTGTCAACTTTAAAATTTAATAGCTATTATATACATCATTTCCAGAAAATTTATATTTGCATATATATATATATATATATATATATATATATATATATATATATATATATATATAATTCCTCTCAACACTACAGAGAAAGTCCTAGTTTAGAAAAACTTACAAGTAATGATTACTATGGGTCTGTTTCTATTGTCTTTTCACACCAAAAACAATCTTTAGCTTCTTTGACTATTTTTTTTTGTCATGATACAGGCCTCTAATCTCAGGAGGAAGATCCTAAACATGAGGTCAGTGTGAGTTTAATAGTTTCGGGATAATGTGAGATATAAAATGAGAACTTGTACAAAGTCTCAGAAACACAAGTGTCACATGTTCTCTCTCACATATAATTTATGATTTGTAATGGTTTGATTTGTTTATAAGCTATCATAGACATCAATAGTATTGGCAGTGAAGGTATAATGAGGCTTTGAAAGAAGGGAAGCAGGAGGGATAAGAGGAGGGGATACTTGAAAGGCAAGTGGAATGATAGAATACAGGGAGTACAAGGTTCTTAGGTTCATGCTGGTAGATGCTAGTGCCAGAAATGGGTAATTCCCTCACAATAAACTGTTGGTCAGGAAGGCTCTGAGTGACCCCCCTCCCCCAACAATGCAGGCAGTTGCCAAAGCACTTTGATACTCACTGGATTTAAATAGCATTACTCTATGCTGAAAACACCACAGTCTGTGGTCACAAGACATGGGCAGATTATTGGAGAACTGATGTGGAATCCAGCTCCTTGATTTCTGGACCTCATAGTACTGGGAAATACTATGCAAACTGCTGGGGGATATAATGGTGACCAATAATAGAACAAACAGGAAATACTCGAAGCTACCAAATCAACCAGCCAGGCAAATTTTACACATCTGTGCAATAATGGAACACAGGCTATGAGGGTAATCAACTGTTTTCTGACTAGACACAGGACCAACTTAGTGGGAAGAACTTTATATTGAGAAGCAATTCAGAGACCTATGGCTTAGAAAGTCATAGACATAAGTGGTAAGTTTCCACTACTCTTTCACTAAAAGGAGAGTGTATACATGTCTAAAATTCTTCTAAATGTCTATGCTTTTCTTCCTTGATTCAAGTTGCTCTCATTCTTGGTTAGAGAATATGACTTTTATAGATGGCAGCAAGTACCCGAGAGCCCCTCCCCACTTCATAATTTTACTACAAATTTCAAATTTCTAATTCACAAATTAGTTTCTAGAGAAGAAACAATATATTTGTGAAACTTTTGAGCATGTATATGTGGATCTTTTTTCTCTTTTGTTTTATTGTTTATTTATTTATCTGAATGAGAGAGAAATAGGAAGAGAGAGAGAGAGAATGTGAGAACCAAGGCCTCAAAACACTGCAAACGAAATCCAAATGCAATTGCCACCTTGTTCATCTGGCTTACGTGAGTCCTGGAGAATTGAACCTGGGTTATTTGGCTTTGCAGGCAAGCACCTTAACCATTAAGCAATCTCTCCAGTCCCTATTTTTCCTTTGAAAAACAGATTTAATCTATGACTTATTAAAAAGAATAACTACTTTCTTTCAAAAGAACTAGAAAGTATTTTTAATAATCTCCATCTTAAGTGAGTAGTGGATATAAAAGACAGACTCTGAGCCCTGGAAGAAATTTCAAAGTAAGTCACAAAATTACTTATTTCACAGTTGATGTAGAGATGATTACACACTGAAAATTAAATAAATAAAACTGTTATTGGTTTTAAATTTTTATTATGTATATATACATATGCATGTGTGTGTGTATTTGTATGTGTGTGTGGAAGGGTATTAAGGAGTTGTGCATGTTACAGCATACATGTGGGGGTCTTAGAACAACTATGGGATGTTTGTCTTTCTCTTCTTTCTTGCTTGAGAGAGGGTCTTCCTTGTTCGTTTGCTTTTGTGTGTGTGTGTGTGTGTGTGTGTGTGTGTGTGTGTGTGTGTGTGTAAGAGAGAGAGTTTTACAGTACTTATTGAGATTATTTCTTGGTTGGGACTCCAAAATAATAGATAAAGACAATGAAACTGTACTTCTTTTTCAATTAAAATGCAATTAAAAGCAAGTCCAGTGACTCCATAACCCATAAGGGCATGGAAATGTATGCTGGTTATCTTCCTTGATATTCAATTTTCAGGAAATCCAGAATGTTATTTTAACCCCAGATATCTCACTGCCACTCCAACACAATGGAAGAAGAACTAATATAGAGGAACCATATCATGACCTGTCTCTCTAGAAGTTTCACACATAATTTTCATTATGTGTCAATACTCAGAAAAAGGTTATGTAGCTAGCTGCAACACAGAACAATAAATGTAGACTTCATTCTTGGAAGCCAGGGGACCAATTAAAGTCAGGAGATCTATTTCTTTTGGTAGGTCAAGATGGATCTTGGAATGATACTTATAACCTCTACCTCATTTACTGAAGGTTAAACAGATTACACTCTTTAATGGTTTTCTCACAGTAATGATGCTGCAGACATCCAGAATTTGTAAAATATCCTGAAACACGGTTCTATGCTAATTACACATAAAAATGAGCTTATTTCTCTATATCTTATGCTAAATATATCATCATATTATAGGTAATATCCAGTCATTGTCCAAATGACAACAATCTGCCAAAAAAATCACATTCTTCCTCACAGTGAAGAGATCCAATTTCGTTTTGTGATTTTGCATATGATGTTCAAGTCGTCTCAGCATTAGATATTTTAAAGATTATTATTTCTCATTTTCATTGTCTTGACCTCTCACCCCACCCCATGAGACAGAAAGAATCTGTACTTAGTATTGCCAATCCGGCGATTCACATGCATACAAAATAACTTCAGCTTCTGCCCGAGGTTGACACACTACAACACACTTTGTTGAAAAGGAGGGAGAATCACATGGACGTACTACCCCACCATTTGGCCATGACTATAAGAATAAATTAGAAGTATGTCTAGGGTGACGGCTCAGCAGTTAAAGATGCTTATTTGTAAAGCCTAACTTCTGGGATTCAGCTGATAGTACTTTACTTACAAATGTTTGCTATGGAAATATACCTAACACCACTAATGCAAAAGGCATAAGAAAAGAATCCTCTAAAAGTAAAAGCCATGGATTTTTAAAATTATTTTAGATGTTGAATGCAATAAAGACTTTGAAATCAAACTGGAGTGGAATGGTAGGCTTTTAGTATAGCTTGTGAGAGCTAACTATTAAATGTAAAGATTTTTGCAATGTATTGAATTGAATGCAGATGTTCTTAAAATCAAATAGTAAAAACTTGTGATAAAACATTTTGTTATAGCAACTATAATACTTACTTAATAATCAGCATTTCCTAATTTTATCCTGTCTTACTGCTATTTTCAAGCTATATCCATCATTATATCAGTGTGGCAAAATGCTATATGAAAAATGTCACTATATCTCTAATCTCAACCCTACTCAGCAACATTATGTTTGTACTTTTAAATTAGGTGCTGCTTAGGTATAAACACCACAATCAGAGCTCAACATGTTTATGTGATCTGGCTATTAAAATCATACCAACACATAAAAGAGAGAGACAGAAATACTGAGATCTAGAGACAGGCATAGGTGGTGTAGATATACAGAAAATAAATATAGAGCCAGGTGTTGTGGCGCAAACCTTTAATCCCAGCACTTGGGAGGCAGAGGTAGGAGGATCACTGTGAGTTCAAGGCCACCCAGAGACTATAAAGAAAATAGAGATAGGTAAATCAAGCCAGGTGTGGTGGTGCATGCCTTTAATCCTTGCACTCTGGAGGCAGAGGTAGGAGGATCTCTGTGAGTTCGAGGCCTCCCTGAGACTCCATAGTGAATCTTAGGTCAGCCTGGGCTAGAGTGAGACTCTACCTTAAAAAAAAAAAAAGATAGATAGATATATCTATAGCTTTGCAATTCAGGTAGAAATACAAGAAACATTAAATAAAAGAAAACTGAAAAATCATTAGAATCAGATTAGTTTTGAATAAAAATTAATAATAAATAAAAATACAGAAACAAGCGTAAAGATTGAGAAATGAAAACAAAAATGTCATGCAACAAGCTGACCCAAACCTATGTCTATCTGCATGGAATGTTAGACAATACAGTCATTGTGGAAACCTTAATTTACTGACTAATCTCTATCAGTTTCTGTATTAGGCAAAATGCATTAAAAACTAGTTGCCGTCTGTCATAAATGGCTAAAATTTCATAACCGAACATAAAATAAAAAGGCTTTTTTCATATGAGTTGGTAATATTCCTGTTGATGCTGCTGAACAGTAGTTCTCAGGGAGTAGGACATAAGGGAACTGAGAAATGTTCATAAACATATACTATCTTGGGCTGAAGGGATGACTTAGCAGTAAAGGCACTTGCCTGCAAAGCCAAAGGACCCAGGTTTGATTCCCCAGGACTCCTGCAAGCCAGATGCACAAGGTGGCACCTGTGTCTCAAATTTGTTTGCAGTGGCTGGAGGTCCTGGCACACCCATTTTCATTCTCTCCAGCCCCCCTGTCTCTCTGCCACTTTCCTTCTCTGAAATAAACAAATAAAAATACAATATGAAAAAGAAGTATAAGCTTGTAGGCACATTGGTAACATAATGGACACCATGGTAAATGTGGTTTCTAATAATGTATTATATATTTGCAACTACTTAAGGAAATACATCATAAATATTCGTAATGCAATAAAATTGTTAGTATGTTGTAATATCTGAGAGAAAAGAGAACATGGTAAAGCATCCAGGAGCTCTTAGAACACCAATCTAGAAGTAGCATAAGTAATTTCCATTCAAATTTCATTGTTTCCATGTGACATAGCAAGTAATTCCATGTATCAGAAATGAAAAAGTGGAAGGGTATATGCAAATAAACTTCATGATTACTGTCATAAATTTGTTCCTTGCTGCATAGCTATGTCTTTCACTGTGCTGTGGATCAAACCTACAGTCTTCCACATGGTAGGTTAACACTGTGTCACTAAGCTATTCTCTCAAATCTTAATACCTACAACTTTTTACAATATATTATATTTGATAATATTGAATATATAATTTAAACCAAGCTCTACATTTAAATATCTAATATTTTAAAATGCTTTTAAAATGATGAACTAATTTTATATCCCTGTTATACATTTTTATTATAATTTTTCCAATAGATTTTAATTTTCCTTAATACCAATTGGTTGCTTTTTGGGTGAAAACTAGCATAAGAAAAATTTAAAACGAAAATTACAAAGAATCATATATAGGTAAATATACTGGTATTTTCTTTTGATACATTTTCAGAATATTTTCTATTTGAGCAACCTTAAATTTCCACAGGAAAATGGGTATAATATGATTTACTTTAGATACTTTGTTTCCTTGATTAAATGAGACAAAAAGTACATGGAAAAATGATCTATAGTATGTGATCTTTCAGAGTTTTCTCATATTGTGTTGCAGTTACCTTCTTACTGTTTGGACAAAAAACCCAACCAAAATCAGCTTATGGAAAGAAATGGTTTACTTCAGCTTTTGATTTTGAAAGGAAGGTTCACCACGGCAGGGAAAAGAATGGCAGAACAGAGGCTAGACGCCATGTTTTGCCATAGAAGCAAGGGAGTGAGGTGCTAGCACTGGCAAACTGAATTAATAAGTCTTCAGGTCTTCCCATATTGTAGTTTGCTTTACATTGCTCACAGAAAACACCCGGCCAAGAGCTGCTTGTGGGAGGAAAAGGTATATTAAGGGTATATTCTGGCTTACAGACTTGAGGGGAAGCTCCATAATGGCAAGGGAAAATGATGGCATGAGCAGAGGGTGGACATCACCTCCTGGCCAACATCACCTGTGGACTAAGCTGCAGAAGAGTGCACCAAACGCTAACAAGAGGAAGCTGGGTATAACACCCATAAACCTACCCCCCAAAATACATTGCCTCCAGGAGGCTTCATTACTCAAATTGGCACCAGCTGGGGGACCTAGCATTCAGAACACATAATTTATGAGGGACAACTGAGTAAAACCACCACAGGTTACATTTATACACCTCCTTCACTAATGCTCTACTTCCCAAAGACCCTGCCAGCTGGAACATTGGTATCTGGCTTAATCATAAACATGTGACTCTATGTGGGACATTTCACATTCCAACTACCACATATTGTTTTCCCTTTTAGCTTCTTCTTAGGGAAATTTAGGTTTGATAAAGTACTATATCTTTTATAAGAGACTATAAATTTGATCATTTGAGTCACTTACAAGGAAAGCATCATGGTGGAAGAAAAGGAGTACTCCAGGGAGCTTTCAAAGTAAAGATGAAGGAAGGTAGAGTGTAGGGGTGAATAGGAAAGTAAAAGATATTAGGAAGGCTAGAAGAGCTAAATGTATACCCACAAAATGTTGCATAGTTATATGGATAATTAGTGGAGTTTTATTATGTGTAATTTTGTTTGAGAAATGCTCTCATTCAACTTGAGCTTTTCTAGAACTCTCCATGTAGTTGAGGATGACTTTGAACTGATTCTCTTACTTCCACCTCTCAATTCTGGACTATAATCATATGCAAATATGCCCATCTCTAACTGGTAGACATTTTATATTGTCAGTTTTCATAAACTGTTGATATTTTGCAAAAATTGGCACAAATATTTTCAAAAACTTAAAGATATAAAATGTTCTCTTAGAATTTTCCTTATTTCAGTTTCCAATTAACTTCAATATTTCCAATGACTGGAAATTAGACAGGTACACTTAACTAGCATGTTGCAAAATCTACAGTATTAAAGATTTGTCTTACTCATGTTGAATTCAAAAACAGGTTATATTGCAGACAACTCAAAGGATACAGTAAATACTAATCTAAACAGGAAATATTGTTTGTCTGTGGTCATGTCTTAATAAGAATCTCTTTTCCAAAAAAAAAAAAAAAAAAAAAGAATCTCTTTTCTAGAGGAGAAATCTGTTTTGATTGTTGTCTAAGGAGTGTTTCCAAGAGGAAACAATCTTCTCTCAATGAGTACAGTATACATGACTAAAAGGTATTTATAAATTTTATAAGTTCTGCATCTGAATTCATCTAGAAATTTTTATCTTTTGGCAGCCATCAACAAGTACAATACCCCACCTAAAACCATTCTGCTAGTTTAGAGCATTATTGGTAAAGGTCACCAGAATTCCCTGCTTTTAATGATGAAAATATAATTCAATAAACTTAAAACTATTAAGTATGTCAATCAACATGAACAAGTAAATATTTCTGGTGCATCACTCCTCTAAAGTCCTCCTGTTTTTCCTATATGAGGAATTTCATATTAGGCAACCTGTGGGCATAGATTATTGAAACCTCAGATGCTTAGCTATTGTGATGTGATGGTTTGACAACATCCAACTATCAATATCTTATATTTAAATATAAGTGTCAATACAAGACACTGATGATGTAAGAGAATATAAATTGTTGGGTGTTATTAGGTAATGAAGCTTTATTCTCATGAAAGGCTTAGTATCTTTATAAAAAGAAACTTAAGCAAGCTTGTTTTTCTATGTGAGAAGGATAAACAAGAAGTTTCCATGTGTGAGTAAGTAGACCTCTATCATAACACTGGTTAACATCCTTATCTTAGACTTTCTACGCTCTAGAACTGTAATACATTAATTTTATTATTTCAAGCCAAACTATTTATGATATTATTATACAAGCTATTATATTTTATATTTCCTGTCAATCTGACAAAACATAGAATCTCCCTGGTGAGGGATTATGTAAATCAGGTGGGTTAGCCTCTGTCCTTTTTTGGATGGGAAGATCTACCTTAACTGTGCTTGACACTGTTTCATGTGCTCATGTGCTCAGATCCAGAATTATATTTAAAAAGTTGAGTGTATATGTAGATCGTAAACTGATTGTTTAGATTTGTATATAAATTGGATCAAAAGTTAGAAGTAAAGCCTAGGAAACTAGAAGGGGGAATAAATGTGCAGAATGGAAGGCTTCAATGAAAAATATAGCAGATATGTAAATAGAGTGGCAAAATATTGGGGGGGGTAGGAAGGACTAAGGGAAGGCAGGAGAGAGGGATAGAAGAGAAAAGGGGTGAAGATAAGATTAACTAAAACTAATGATAATAGGAATAAGCCATGTAGGAACTCACTTCTTCCTTACCCAATTAAAATATAATTAAAAATAAAGATATGATTTGGATAGCACTGGACTGTGGGGATGGATAATTCTGTGCTCAGAAGGTTCCCAGTGCCAGGGGCAGTATATCTCCCACATATTTGTTGGTCATGGAGGCCCATGAGCTCCGCTAAACAATACAGGCTATTTACAATTCTGTTGGTCTCCCATAAAAATGAGATGTTAAGACCTTACTGCTGAAGATACCACATGACTCATTTGCAAGACAGTGACAAATCAAGCTGGAATAGAGCTGGAAGCTTCCTCCCTGCTGTCCTGCTGTCATAATGTTGGAAAGTGCTATGCAGGATTCTGAGAGATGAAAATCATCAGTGGACCCTGGGAACTATACAAATGGCCTGGCAGGCAAGATGTGCCTACTAGTGTAATAACAGATGACTTTTATAAGGATGGCTAACTGCTATCTGATTGGATCTCAAACATGCTCCACAGGACAGAATTCATGCCCTGTACTGGAAATCAACTCAAATGTTGATGATTAGTAAGATAATAGGCACTAGTTACTATGTTTGTTGGGCTGGTAGGTTTTGATGTATTCATCCAATTGCACTCTAAATATGTATGTCCATTGATGAATGTTGCTTTAACTTCCAGTCACATTACCTTCTTTTGGTAGGTGGTGGTAACTACTGGGGAGACTAAAGACCCATACAAGTGTTAAGAAATGACGAGTGTTTAGCACCAAATGAGACATATTTATCATGCCTGCCAAGGTTCAGGTAACACTGCAGAAGAGGGAGAAGAAAGAATGTTAGAGCCAGAGGATAGGGAGGAGTGCTTAAGAATGTTGTCTTCTGGATAAGAAGTGGCTATTGCATTCATGACTTCACAACAGTTGTTGTTACCTGAACAATATTGGTCCACCAACATGTTATCATAAATGATAGATGATGGCAAAAGAAAAAAAAATAATATCAAACTAGAACAAGAGCTAGTTGGAAGAGAAGAAGAGTTATGTGGAAGGGGTATGGAAAAAGTGGTGGCAAATGAAAATAATAGCAAAAGATTATGATAAAAATATTATGTATATGTGTGAAAATTATCAATAAAATGAAGGAAAATATTTCAAAAAAAAGAGAGCTTGCTGAGCAGAAGTATTTATCATTATTCTCTGCTTCCTCAATGTGGACTTATTGTGACCTTTTGCCTCAAGTCTTGCCACCATGCCTTCCTTGTCATGATGGACCACAAACTGGGATTGTAAGCTTAAATACACCCTTTTGTCCAACTTAAGCTATTGTCAGTTGAAGTGACTAATATACCAGCCTAAACACTGGGTCTGGGAAAATTTTGACAATAACTGTTGCTAGTCATAAGTGCAAATTTCTGCAATCTAAGCAAGGAAATTTGAGCCTCCATCAGAAATATTTGACAAAATCCAATATTTTAAAATTATTTATTTATTTACTTGAGAGCGACAGACACAGAGAGAAAGACAGATAGAGGGAGAGAGAGAGAATGTGCGCGCCAGGGCTTCCAGCCTCTGCAAACAAACTCCAGACGCGTGTGCCCCCTTGCGCATCTGGCTAACATGGGACCTGGGGAACCGAGTCTTGAACCGGGGTCCTTAGGCAGATGCATAACGGGGCCCACACGTCTGGTGTTCATTTGCAGTGGCTGGAGGCCCTGGAGCGCCCATTCTCTCTTTCTCCCTCCCTCCCTCCCTCCCTCCCTCCCTCCTTCTCTCTCTTTCTCTCTTTGTCAGTCTATCACTCTCAAATATAAATAAACAAAACAATTTGTTTTGAAAAAAATAAAAATAAAAATAAATAAATGAGACATCTATATTGTCAGTCTCTTGTGTAATCTGTGTATAGAAAAAGATGTATCAAAATAAAATTATGTTCATGCTATTGGTTCTTTATCATTTTAAATGTATAAAATGTTCTTTGTATATTCTCTTTTAAATATGAATTTTACTGATTTTTTCCTTAAGTCATTGAATCATTTCACAAACATTTATTAAAATATTAATAAATTCTAATATTAATAAACTTTATGATAACTTAACCTCAAACTATATAAAGTAATGTTATATCTTGAAAAATAAACACTAAGATATAAAAAAGATTACCTTTCTGTTAATTAAAGGCATATACCACATTTGGGAGACAAAACAAAAACCTGAAAAAGTTCCTTTACATTTTTTTCTAATGCACTGTACATATATATTGAAGAAATTCCGTTAACTATTGTGATGTAAGAAAATTTAACCCTTGTAGGTGCATGAGCTCATTTACAAGATAAAAGGGATTAATTTAGAGCAATAATTTATGAGTCAATGTTTTCTAACTTTCTAGGAGAGTTAAATAAATCATCTCATTGAAACTTTACACACAAAGGAAAATTTGCAGAACTCTGCCCAAATCTAACTTTCGTAGACTTGAACAATATTAAAGAAAATCTAGTGAGGAGGGAGACAGAGAATGGTTCCTTTGGACTACAACATCAACAGGTTTTCTCAGAATTGTGCTGTGGATCATAATCAACTTGCTTGAGCCATACACAGGGGATAGCTATTTGTGACTGGCATGTTTTCATTGTAAGGCATGACATCGAATTGAGATGGCAGAGCTAAAAATAGGCCATAGAGAGAAGTATCCAGCTTAACCTTTCTCCCTGTGGAGGAATCTCCTTTACTGTAGTTAGGACAGATGGCCATGTAACTCCTGCTCAGTATTCATCATGGTGAGAAAACCTTGTTTTATTTTAATTCTGTGCCATTCAAACAGATGGGTTTTAAATCCACTGGTTTGTTGGGAGTTAAGAGTAAACAAATGAAAACAGGATGGTCCCTGACCTCACACAGTTTCCAATTTACAAGACAGGAAAATGCAATATGAAAGATTTATTGTCTTATGTGATCACAAAAGAGGAAACATTGTGAATTTTTGGCTAAAATTGGAAGGAATTATTTAAGAGAGCACAGTATCTGAAAAAGCTGTATACAGGTAAGGACATTAGATTAAAAATAAATAAATAAATAAATAAATAAATAAATAAATAAATAAATAAAATAAATGAGAGGGGGAGGGTAGATGATGGAGAATGGAGTTTCAAAGGGGAAAGTCGGGAGAGGGAGAGCATTACCATGGGATATTGTTTACAATCATAGAAATTGTTAATAAAAATAAATTAATTAAAAATAAATGGGAGATTGCCCCTGAAGCAGTATTGTAATTTGTGGGTGGTTGGGTGTTGAGGTACAAAAGGGGAGAAAAATAGCACAGATACTTGTAAGGTGATAGATTCCATGGACTGGATCAAATGACTGTGAGTGTACTGTTTGAAAATGACACTGGAGAAGATACAACATATAATAGAAATTCAATTAGGTTTTAAGATATGTCAATCTAGCCTTTGATTTTGTAATACAAACATAGGTAGTATGCAATAAAATGTGAAACAAAGGCACTAGACTGCATAAGACTGAATATTCCACTGAGGCACACAAGCATAGGAACAATCAGTGACCTGAGATTCTGCTCATTGCTTGCTCCTTTCATGATAAATAAAACACCCAGAATGTCTCCTCCAGAGAGTAACTTGAGTGCATGCACATTGTGATAGAATACAAGCTAAGGAAGGACATTTTAGCCATGTGTCAGGGGGAAGCACAGAGAAGAACTATCAGTTCTTGAAGTAAAAGAATAGGAGAAATTCCTATTGACTATCTCATGTATATCCGTGAAAGGTATACATGTAGTTAAAATGATGGCATGTGCATCTTGTGCCTATAGAAATTATCCACAGTTATATAACAGACCATTATCATTTAGAGCAAGGATCCACCGAATCTCCATCACTTGGTATGGGGACATCCCCCGACCCAAACTCACAAAAGAAACCCAAAAATAGAGCTCAGGCACTTAAACCAAGTTTACTTGATTCCATTCCTGCCATTCAGAGTATATTCTTGGTTTCACTGTCACTTTTACCAAATTCATGTTCTCACTACTACTACTCTGAGTTTTGTGCAATTCAATGTTAAAGACGCAAACAATCTGCACAGTTTTTCCAGATACCAAAAGGACCTCCCTGGTAATAACAACTGCATTTTGATTTGGAATAAGTTTTATACTATGTGTGTGCCTCAGTTTACTTAAGTATAAAATGGAGATGCAAATGATTTTTAACTCACTAGAATTTTATGGAACTATTAGATATTGATATAATATATATAAAGTACCTCAGATTACATACTTTAAAATTAACAGTCACTAAATAAATATCAAAGAGTATAAATGGGGCTGGAGAGATGGCTTAGTGGTTAAGTGCTTGCCTGTGAAGCCTAAGGACCCGAGTTTGAGGCTTGATTCCCCAGAACCCACTTTAGCCAGATGCACAAGGGGGTGCATGTTTCTGGAGTTCGTTTTCAGTGGCTGGAAGCCCTTGCACACCCATTCTCTCTCTCTGTATCTGTCTTTCTCTCTGTATCTGTCACTCTCAAATAAATAAATAAATAATGAATAAAAAATATTTTTAAAAAGAGTATAAATGAACAGAGATAAGACAAATGATAAGTCCTAAAATTTCATAGTGACATTATTCCAACCACTCTAGAGATCTTTGAGTGTTGGAAATACCTTTCTCGTGTTTAACCTAAATTTGGTGCTTGTTTTGCCAAAAGCTTACTTTATGTTCATTTTCCTTAGACTTATTATCCACTTTCTAGACTTACAGATAATGCAAATTAGATGCAGCATGTTTCCTTGTTTATAACAAGTGTTCCATTTTGAAGTAAAATATTGAAAATGAAAGTATTTGACATGTTAGTCATTGATAGTCTCCTGAAAAAGAAAGCTCAAAATTGCTCAGTTGAACATACTTGTGGCTAAAGAGAAGCTGCATGCATGTCTGCAAGCCTATCCTCTTGTATCAGGCCAAGTCACAAGCAGAAATGCAGGCATAGTAAGAACAAGAAGTTTTAAAATTTAAAAATATCAATTCCCATCTCTAACACTGTTGTCAAACTGCAATATTATGTATAAACACCAATGGTTTTTTTTTTTTTTGGTTTTTTTGTTGTTGTTGTTTTTTGAGGTAGGGTCTCACATCTAGCCCAAGTTGACCTGGAATTCACTCTGTATTCTCAGGGCATCGAACTCACAGTGATCCTCCTTCCTCTGCCTCCCAAGTGCTGGGATTAAAGACGTGTGCCACCACTCCTGGCAAAACACCAACTTTTAAAATATAAAGCACATTGTATCTAGCATAGAAAATGCTAGATATAATAGATATAATATAATAGATAGATTATAAGAAAACATGTGGCATGTCTCTGGTATGTCAATTACTTCACAGTTCAAATACACACCCATTTTTAGTGGATGACCCATAAACATCAAGCTACTGATGACATTCAAGTAAATTCAAGTAAAGTCTTATCTTCGGAACTACCTCTATGCCAGACGTTGTGCAAAGGCTGATTTAATAATCCTTTTCTTGCCTCCCTGACTCCCGTCTCTATAGCCAAGAAATAATACACTCCAAGGTCAAAAACATGTTAATATATTGGAATTTAGAAATATTTGGATGTACAAAGATAAACAATCCTTATGTTCACCATAAATATTTAAGACTATCTTAAATGCAATAAAATGGTTTTTAATGAAAGCCTGGAATTAAGCTAGGCCATTGTTTTGAAAAAAAAAAAAAAAAACAAACATTCATATAGATTTCTAGAAGTTTCTTATTAAAGTAAAGAAAAACAGTATTTTTTTCAGGCAGATTTACAACAATCTGTTAGTAGAACTATGTCTTAAAGGCTACTCACCATTTATGTGTTTTCCAAAAATACTATTTGGAAACCCTTTATTTCTTATTTTTTCATTATGCCCTTTTTACAAATGATGATCAAACTCATAGAAAATAAGGCAATTAGTTCATTAAGTATTTGTGGATTTTTTTCCTTAGATCTAGGGGAATGTTCATGATAGGTTAATCTGGAAAATTCTAATATTTTATTAAACATTACAAGATGATCATATGTAGCTTAGTCTCACAGCAGGAATATTCATACAGTGTGCCTTTGGTGAGCACGATGTCAGCTTTCACAGACTAATATTAGCATAAAAGAATGATAACTTGGTATAAACAAACATTTGGGACCACACAGTCAGTAAGTATATTATAGACAAAATGCCATCTAATGACACTCGTTTGGCCTTTGCATAAGATACATTTGAAACATTTTTCATTTTATAAAGGAGAACTGAATCCAAACAGTGTTCAGAAGGGAACACTAAAGCTCTAACAGTACATAATAGAGTCAAGTCTCACTTTTTAATATTTATATGTTCTTTTAGGGAAATTGTTCTGGTTCCTGCGGATGATTAATAATACCTGATGCATTTGCATAATTCATAGCTTTAAATAATTAACAGGATTATAATTATATTCATAATTCTTTATCAATAGAAGTTAAAAACTTTGGTGTGCTGTAATGTGCTATGTTACTGAACCAAGATTTATACTTCAAAACAATGACTCTAGTTAATATTAGCAATATACATTACATATTTAACCTTTTGGTTATATGTTCCAGTCATTTATGATAAATTGAGTCTATAGTTTAAAACCTTGATATTCAATGAGAATAATTACATCATTTTAAAATATGGAACCTGCCCGATTTAAAACAGGCAACAGGCAGACAGAGAGAAAGAAATACAAATGGAAAGAGAGACAGACAGATAAACTAATCGTAGATTAAAAAGTAGACCTTGAAAACAAAACAAAAAAATAAATAAATAAACATAGACCTTGACGTGTGCATGGTGGCACACGTCTTTAATCCCATCACTTGGGAGGCAGAGGTAGGAGGATCACTGTGAGTTCGAGGACACCCTGAGACTACATAGTTAATTTCAGGTCAGCCTGAGCCAGAGTGAGACCCTACCTCATAAAACCAAACACCAAGGAAAAAAAAAAGTGGACCTGAGGTAAGTCACAGGTATTTATACATCTCTGCACATATATAAACACACATGTTTTACCAATGTAATCTAAAATACATCAATAAATCATAATTAATATTGGTCCCTTAATTTTACTTTCTTTTTTTCTTTGTTATTTTTCTTGACAACAAGACTTTGTATTCCATATGCCAGAGCCATACGTTGGGTCATGATATGCAGAGACATTTATCCTACCCATAACTGTGGGCTAACTCTACAATACATGACCCATATATCTCAACAAGGAGGGGACAGGGTGAAGGGGTAGGACATGGATGAGTCTAACAATGGTACCAACTTGACTGTATTCACTGAGTACAAAACTAATTAATAAAAAATAAATATATATACATTTTTAAATAATTCATTTTAATTCAGCCACTCAGAATATTTTATAGCAGATACATTTAAGAAATTATGCCTATGAGTTTTAATAATTTTATACTATAAATATGTTTTAATATCATAGGCATGAAATAATTTTTCATTCCCTGTGTCTATACTTGCAAGTTACATAAAATGAAATCAAGCAGAAGTGAGAGTGGACAACCCTGTCTTGTTCTTGTTCTTAATGGGAATTCATCCAGTCTCTCTCCATTAAGTATTATTTGGGCCTTCAGAGCTTTGTATATTGTCTTTATTATGTTAAGATATGAACTAGCCATGCAAATTCTCTCCAAAGTTTTGATCATGACGTGATGTTGTTTCTTGTCAAAGGCCTTTTCTTTCATCTATTGAAATGATCATGTAGTTTTTATGTTTAACCTTGTTTATGTGGCGTATTACATTGACAGATTTCCGTATATTGAACCACCCCTGTGTTCCAGGGATGAATCCCATTAGGTCAAGATGGATAATGGATTTGATGTGTTGCTGGAATCAGTTTGCGAGGATTTTGTTTAGAATCTTTGCATATAAGTTCATCAGGGAAATAGGCCGGTAGTTTTCTTTTCTTGTGGCATCTCTGCCTGGTTTTGGAATTAGGGTGATACCAGCTTCATAAAAGGAGTTGAGTAGCTTTCCCTGTTCTCCAACTGTGTCATAAAAATACAAATATAGATAAAGAAGATGTGCTACATATTCAGAATGGAATTCTACTCAGCATTATGGAAAAATGAAATCACTAATTTGCAGGAAAATGGATGGACTTGAAAAAAGTCATACTAAGTGAGGTTATGCAGGATCAAAAGACAAACATTTTCTCTCATACGCAGATCCTAACATGGAATAATTTAATTTATTTCTAAGTTTGTAATCACCATTAAGTAGTATTGGTAAGGAAGTTAGAAGGAGGATCGCAAGGAGGGGAATCAGGGAGGGATGAGAAGGGTGTTTGACATGCAAGTGGAGGGACAGAATACTGGATGCAAGGGTCTGGAGAGGACTGTGGTAATGGAGGGAGTGGAGATACACAAAGTTAATAATGGTATGAATCAATACCATAGAAACCTTCCTCTTGGTTAGCTCATTAAAAGATATAATTGGGGGCTGGAGAGATGTCTTAGTGATTATGATGCTTGCCTGTGAATCCTAAGGATGCAGTCTTGATTCCCCAGTACCCATTTAAGTCAGATGCACAAGGTGGCACATGTATCTGGAGTTCATTGGCTGCAGGCTCTGGCATGCCTCTCTCTCTCTCTCTCTCTCTCTCTCTCCCTCCCTTCCTCCCTCCCTCCTTCTTTCTCTCTCTCTCCCCCCCCTCTCTCTCTTTCTCTCCCTCCTTCTCTCCTTTCTCTCTCTTTCTCTCTCTCTCCCTCCTTCTTTCTCTCTCTCTCACTTAAATAAAATATTTTTTAAAAATACAAAGATAATTTAATTATTATAAATTAACTGAAATTTAATTCAAAAAATCTGGTTCGATCAGGAAACGTTACAGAAGACAAGATAGAAAGAATGTCAGAGTCACAGGATGGAGTATACTATGGGGCAGTATACTCTGAACACATTCATGACCATATAGTAGATGCCATTACATCCACAAGGACGACATAAAACTGTGCCTGTAAACATTTTTACATAGAGAACACAGAAGGACATATGAATAAGAGATCAGAACAGAGGAAAGACTTCTTGATAAGAGTAGGGAGTGTTGGTGAAGTCAAGAGACTGAGCTTAAGCCCGAAATAAAGCTCCTTGCCCTTGAAAAGAGTAGGGAATTTAGTATAATGAAAGTTTGCCAGGGTATTATGTTAATGTATTAAAATTCTCAAATGGTAAGACATTGCTGCTGAAGACACCTTATGCAGTTGACACGTAAAATGGAATGGCATGGCTGGAAGCTGGAAGAGAGTCAGTCCCCAGACAGTCAGTGCGTCTAGTGCCAGAATGTGGTACATGGGCGACTGGGGGAAAATGACCAGTATCTGTCCAAGCAACTCATGGTCTAACCTAATTAGCAGCAAATAACCTGTTGTGATGCCCACACTAGTATAATAGTGGCACACAGCCATGGTGGGGAACCAACTGCTCTTGATTTGGTTAACTGATCCCCTCAGTGGTACGGGACCCATAGCTGGAGCTATGGGTCAGAACCATATCCAAACATTAGCCCTCTCTCCATTATCAAGCTACCACCAATCATGGGCTACAAGAAGGCCTATACCTATTAACTTCTCTATACAACGGTAAGGGCTATCTAATTTTTCTGTTGCTAACTTACTCTTCGTTGAAGAATCTGCTTCTCTTTTTCAGATAAATGTAGATCCTAAGGAGAGAGCCACCCCATCATACCTCAAAAGGGCCCCAGCTGAAACTAAGAACAACTGGTTAAACAAGCAAGGGTGCTGTTTACTTGGTGAACCGGTGAAGTGGTAAAGGAGATCAACACAGAGAAAAATCAACTTCTACCAAATCAGAGATCCTGAGACCCAGAGGCTGCCAATACCTCATCACTGAAGCAGAGCAAAAATGAACCCAACATGGCTCACGGAAATTTTGCGGAAGAGGGGGCAGAAAGAATGTCAGAGCCACATGTTGGGTCATGATATGCAGACATTTATCCTACCCATAAGTGTGGGCTAACTCCAGAATGCATGACCCATATACCTCAACAGGGAGGGACCAAGGGTAGGTAGTAGGTCATGAATGAGCCTAACAATGGTACCAAACTGACTGTATTTGCTGAGTACAAACCTCATTAATAATAAATAAATAAATAGATAAATAAATAAATAGATAAATAAATAAATAAATAAATAAATAAATAAATAAATAAAATGTTGGAAAAATAATTGCAGAACACTTGTTAAAAGGGAAGATTCATGCAAGGAATTTGCTCCTCTTGGTCTCATAGACTTTGTATTCCAGATCAATAAAAAACAGTGCAATATTGTAAGTATATGCATGCATTTATAAATACATAAATACCCTCATATGCATTACTCATGAATATGTACAGACATACATACATACATACATATATTCATATTACATATCGTATCTTCCTATAGACTTACATGACCAAACACACATGTGGATATGCACATACAGACAAATATTGGATTTTTATTGTTGAAAATTTCATGTTACATTATGGACTAAATGTAACAGAGAAATTTGAAGGCATAATTCGAGCAAAAGTAAAAGAAAACTCCCCAATTGTTCCATATCAATAGTTTCTGGAAACCTACTCTTGTATGGGGCTCTGTTTCACAAATAGACATGCAAAATACAAGAAGATGGATACAGAAGATAATACCATTTTGTAAGTGCCAAATAGTGCACAGAACTGGTGGTTAGGGATTGTTATCATTACTGTGCTAGTACATTAAACATATATAGAAAATCATAAGAACAACATACAAGCAGATGGTCAAGAAAAAAATTCATAGGAAATGAGGAAAATAGTAAAACACACCACTGAATTTGAGAAATCAGAGGAGAAAGACGAGATGATGGTGAAGTGAAGAATTCTTCAAGCAGTACATACCTTCTTTATGGAGACTGTGTATCATTCATTTAAGTAAAATAAAATGGTGCCATCTATAATTCATGACAGTACTAGTTCCAGTGGTACAGTTTTAAATATTACTACATAGTATAAGATTTACACAGTCTGAAGACAAGCCATACATATATTTTAAGTACTAGCATCATAAAATGAAGGAATAAGTGATAAAACTTGGAGTGTTTTACCAATATGCAACTTCACTCATTTCATACAAACCCAAATATAGCCAAATGATAAACCCAAAAAATAATGAATGAATTTTCAGTTCAAGTAGTAAATGTAAACCCAACAGGGTGGAAGTTCATTTTCTTCTTTGTAATTCTGGTTCATAGCATCACTGTGAATGGTGTATTTGTGAATACAGAATCATTCTTCGCAAGAGAAATGCAGCGATGTGACCTATCATGACAGTACTTTGTGAAACAGTGTACACTTCTGTTTTATGTTTGCTTCTGTTTGGAGTACCTTACTTAATATACAGCTAATCTACTAACATAGAGTGCACAGCCAACCATGTGATAAATCATGACTAAGCACACTTATCTAACACAGATATTTTCTTCTCAGACACTTTATAGCCTTCATGAGCTTATGAACCTTAAACAGCAATTCAACATTATGCTTAGGTAGACAATTTTCACAAGATTACCAAAAAAAAAAAAAAAAAGCAAAAAATGGCAGGTACCTTTAAGTAGATACTTAAAGTCCTAACACATTGCTGTGTTTGAACTTACCTGAAGATGTTTGTGTCATATTTCTAAAAATTTTTAATCACTCGTATATTCCAATGAATACTTATGATAGTCTTGTGAATCATGATTTGAGGGCTACGGATAAACTTATTCAGTTGGAGAATATAAAAAATGACAGTAACTTTGGACATTGTGAGACCTGTTTGCATAAACATTTATACAAAATACTATAGTATTTGTTTTCATCTCAAATTATTTTATGTTAGCAAAAAAATTAATGTCTTTATTATAATTTATACATATATATTGTTCTCACTGATGCCCCTTCCTACTCCCAAAGAGTCTCCTTTACACTTTCTTGGCACAAGTATTGTACTATCTTATTTTACCTTTTACATCCCCTTCAACACATTTAGGAGGAAAGCACACTCAAGCACACACACACATACAAACACACTTAAATATAAATCCCACTTATGAGAAAAAACTTGTGGCATTTCTTTCTGATAACATAATTATCTCCAGTTGCACATGGAGGTATTTCTGCAAATATTGTGATTTCATACACAAAATTCCATCATGACTACAGATTTTATATGTTCATGTGTTGTTGGATATCGAGTCTAGCATCATTTTTCACTTACTGAGAATAATAAGGGAATGAACATAGATGCGCCCAGAAATACAGTATAGCCAAGACATATGGTAGTTCTATTTTAAGGGTTATCTTTGCAAAACATTTGTACTGATTTCCATGGTAGCTATGGCAAACTATAGTTCCTCCAGCAGCATATAAACACTATTCCTACTGGAATAAGATTTAATAGCACAGTAGTTTTAACATGTGTGTTTTTGATGGGTAAAGATGTGGTACAATTTTCCAAATATGATTTGTTAATTTGTATTTCTGTTGAGAACTCTCCATTCATTTTATTGATCCACTTATTGAACAGATGCTCTGTTGTTTTTAGATGCAAATGGTTAATGCTTTTTGTCATGTTAAGTGGAGATATTTTTCTTAAACTAAGTTGTAGGTTTATGAGTATTGTTACAATTCTCTAATTATGCTTTTGAATTTTCTGAGCAGAGACCAACTGCTGGCCCAGTTGTTTACAGAAATCATAATATTCTTCTTTTGTCAAGTAATATGATTAAGAAAGAGTGTTAGAAAAAAAGAAATAGTGTTAGGTAATGTGTATTGCAATTTGAAACCAAATATTTAAGCAATAATGTTAGTAGGATAATGGAAAGTGCAAGATACTCCTAAAGCACTCTCATTATCACCTGAATACATGGACTATTGATTGAACAGTGCTTCTGAAAACTTCTGTAACTCATGGAGCCAATGAATGTAAAAAAATGGGAAAGAATGTACCAAATACAGCAAATACAAAGGAAATTTTGGGAAAAATAGAGTTTGAAAATGAACTGCAGATGAAATTTGCTTTCAAAAAGTATGAAATACAAATTTTTATAACAACTGTCAGTTTGTACACAAACACTTGTCCATCAGTGAAATGAAACACCTAGAAATCCAAAATCTATCTGCCTTGAGGATGTTCACCAAGAAATCCATATACCAAGACAAATTCAATGCAGTGTACTAAAAATTTGTGAGCTGTCATTAGATGAATATAGAGTTGAATGTAAGATTATGTGTGTGTGAGTGTACATGAGTATATACATTATGCAAATATGCAAGCATGTGTGTGCATATGTGAATTGATCCATATCAATAATAAGTTTAATGTCAAAAATAATGTGCATTTTTCAATAGTTTGCATTCACTGTGGGCATTACTCTTGTTTCAGCCCAGCCTGATGCTGTCTTGCAGTGGATTCAATATTTTTTTTTTTCCTGCTCTGGTCTATTGTGTGAATTCCTTCACAACCTGCTAGATCCTAACCTACTACTGTTGTGACTTGTCATTCAAAAATCTTCACAATAAAAATGGCAAAATTTTGCTTTCATATAATCCAAAGATATAGATACATATATAAATGGTTCATTTGCATTTGCATAGAATATAGAATACATTTCAGCAGTCCAAATGGATACCTAAAACCATTAGTAGTCTCATGTATGTATGCTATGTTTTTTTTCTTCTACACCCTTGCCAATTTTAAAGTTTAATTTATAAATTAAGAAACTAATGATTGTTTAAAATAATATGAAAAATAAACATTATTGAACTATAATAGAAATTAATTATGTGGATGGTGCCTTTTTTCTCTGTCACAATAAGTTTTTTTTTTTTGTTTTGTTTTGTTGTTGTTGTTGTTTTGAGGTAGGATCTCACTCTAGCCCAGGCTGATCTGGAATTCACTCTATATTCTCAGCATGGCTTTGAACTCATGGCGATCCTCCTAAATCTGCCTCCTTGAGTGCTTGGATTAAAGGCCTGGCTTTCTCACAATATTTTATCATGCTGAATTGACCCTTCTTATCATTAATTGAGATGATACAATATTTCTGTGATATTAAATGAAGTGAATGACATAAAAGAGGTCACATTGTATAGTCTGTTCTCTATGACTTGAATACAAGCATTGTCATACTGTGACAGTTGATTTTGAAACTGAAATAGCTACTGGATGATGAATGAGAAGAGTATGGATACATTGGGCAAAGGGATGATTTATATCTTGGTTGGGACAGAAAATGAATGAGCAAAATTCCATCATATTTCTCTGATCGTTGTGCAATATAAAACCTGTGAATTACATATTTCTGGAATATTCCATGTAATATAAATGATTACAGCTGGTCAAGAGTTAAACTATTAATAGAAAAACTAGGAGGGGTACAGTTTTGAATTCATAAACAAATGTGTCCATAATATTGGTGTTTCCCAAATTATGATAGTTTGAATTAATGATTTTCAAAACTTATGGTGCCATATATATATATATATTTGGTAGACATTTGTAGCTCAAATTTTGGGAGCAGGGAATATAGCTCAGTGGTAATGTCTGAAGTGTACAAAACTCTAGGCTAAATTTCTACTGCTTAGCAAGCCTGTCAACCAGCACTAGGATCATGGATGCAGACAGAGTATACTCAACGTGCAGCAAAGCAGAAATCCAGAACCTGCTAAGAGCACAACACTAAAGTAGACTTAAAACACACATCATGGCCCAGGGAACTTTGCAGAAGAGGCTACAAAAAAAATGACAGAACCAGAAAGTGGAAGTGAATCTCCAGAGGCACTGCCCAACCCTCTTATAATGACTGACTGCTGCTGTCACCTCTCAAAATCCACAACCACAGGGGGAATACTTGCAATCACACTGAAGAGGGCATGTGTCCATAAAACTTTCTTCTTGGACTGGAGAGATGGCTTAGCAGTTAAGTGCTTGCCTGTGAAGCCTAAAGACCCCAGTTCAGGGCTCCATTCCCCAGGACCCACGTTAGCCAAATGCACAAGGGGGCGCACTCGTCTGGAGTTCGTTTGCAGTGGATGGAAGCCCTGGCGTGCCTATTCTCTCTCTCTCTCCCTTTCTCTCTCTCTCTCTCTCTCCTCCTCCCTCCCTCCCTTTCTCTCTCTCTCTCTCTCTCTCTCTCTCTCTCTCTCTCTCTCTCTCTCTCTTTCTCTCTCTCTCTGCCTCTACTCTCTGTGTCACTCTCAAATAAATTTAAAAAAAACTTTCTTCTTAATTAAAAAAAATCTATTGCTGAAAATAAATAAGTGCTAACAGACTGAATTCTGATTTTCATGGGCTAGCAATAAGTGATAGTTTTTTTGTAATGTTTAAAACTCTCAGCATTTGACAGACAACTCAAGCCAGACATATATACACTATAGTAAACAAATGGTATTCTACAGTGTAATGTTGGTCATATAACAAACTGCCATGAACATAGAAATTCGAGTATATATATATACTTTTTAGAATTTTGGACATTGATAATATGACTCTGGGCTAAAAACAATGTGTCAGCACCCTATATTCATTTTGCAGACTCAAGAGAATTTATTATTTTATACTATACAGTTTCTAGAAGCCACCTTATTACCCTGACATGTCCCCTACCCTCCATCTTCAAAGCCAACAGCTCATTATCTCCTATTCTACATCGCATCCTATCACTCAGCTCCACTCTGACTACTTTTCGTTCACACATGTCCTACATTGATTCACTGAAGTTTCTTTGTGATTTTATTTGGCCTATCTACATAATCAAGGAAAACTTCTTTATCTCAAGGGCCTTAATTAAGTCCTAGCTTCAAATTACTCTTTGCTACTGTGCAGTGATATATTAACTTCACTGTCCTAAATTGTCAGAAGCTGCCTCAGTCTGAAGAAGGATCTTGGCCCTCACTAATTTCCCCAGGAAAACCACTAAATCTTTGTTCTGTTATTGTCAGATCTAGTACTACCATTTACATTGTCAGTATGAGTTTGTGAAGTTTTTACTTAGCATTAATTATAGTAGTTGGTATATGCATGCATATGATATATGGTGATCATAGTTACTGTTGTTACTTCCTTTGTGTCCCATTCCCACTCATCTCCAGCTTCTTTACAAATATATCCCTCTTCTCCTTTCAAGTATTTTTATTGTGATTCAATTAGTTTAATTATGGTTGCTTAGATGAGCATGGGCAAATTGCAATTGGATAAGCTACTGAAGTCTCTCTCTTTCTGTTTCTCTCTCTCCCCCCAATAACAATTGACTGACAAGAGTGCCTCAGAAAAGGGTGGGGCTTTGTGATTCCCTCCACATTTAATAATGGAATGATGATAGGTTCAGTCTTGTACAATCTTTGTAGCTGAGAGAGTACAGTCATATATAGTATGGCCCATAAAGTTTGAAAAAGTTAGACAGTAGTTACAGACAGTAACTAAGGCCCAATCTGTGAGTCAATCCGTGAGTAACTGTAGCTATGTGACCTGACCTAACCTTCGAAATTCTAGACAATAAGATTGAGATTTTTTTTTTTTTTTTTTTTTTTTTTTTTTTTGGTGGCAGGGTGCATTTGAAAGTAAGATCTCACTATAGCCCAGGCTGAATTCAATCTGTAATCTCGGGGTGACCTTGAACTCATGGAAATGCTACTACATCTGCCTCATGAGTGCTGGGTTTAAAGGTGTGCACCACCATGCCTGACTTTCACATAATCTTTTAATGTCACTACTTTGTATATCAGACAACATTGCTGGAAGAAGTAAGTGATTATGTGGCTCCATTAGGAGAAGACAACTAGAAGCTAGAAATTGGTATCTCCTGGGCTTTGTTATATACAGCTTTGCTGATTTGAATCTGTATTGTTTTGTTTTATTAAATTTCACCAGTGTTATAGCTCTTCTGAATTTTATAAGTCCTCTGAATAAGTTCTTGATTCTGAAAGTATTCTTATATGGACACCATCCAAATCAACACATTTATAAATTTGTACAATTAAATACTCAGGCTTTGACACAGTAGCAAAGCTCACAGGTCTATCATGTTCAACCCTCAGCACCACATAAAGTTAGACTATAAGTCTACAGAATTATAGCATATATATCATTAGGAGACCAAAATATGAAACAGTGAGCTTTATAAATGCTTTTAAATTCTTTTGAACATGACTTTCAAAAATAGTAGCTACTGGGCTGGAGAGATGGCTCAGCAGCTAATGTACTTGCCTAAAAAGCCTAGGAACTGGGTTAAATTCCTCAGTACCAAAGTAAAGCCAGATGCACAAGGTGGTGCATGCATTTGGAGTATGTTTGCAGTGGAAAGAGGCCCTGGAGTGCCCATATTCATTCTCTCTCTCTCTCTCTCTCTCTCTCTCCTTCTCTGTCATAAATAAATAAAACATATAGTATCCAGTATCAAAAGTGGTCAGAAAATGATATCCTATTTTTGCAAATTAAAAGTAAACTTAAATTTCCATGTTGTACATTGAAGAGTTGACCATACAAACAATGGCTCCCAGTGTTAAAAAAATGTGAAAAAAATGATTCAGTTTTCACCTATGAGAATAAGGGTTAATAAAGAAAAGGGAATGCTCAACTGTCCACCAATAATTGAACTGTAATAATTCTGCAATCCAAACATCTCCACCCATATTAATACTTTATTTTAAATAATAAATACTATTAATGCATAATATGACTGAAAAAATGAAAAAAACACTGCCAAAATCTCCAATTATATTATATTTAAATGAAAGACAAAAATGAATCACACATACAGACACATAGATAGATGATTTGATGTCATAAATTTATGTCCATTATTTATTTTGAGTTTTTAACTAAATATGGTATGCAGTTTACATTGGGGAATATATATATTCTTATTCCCATACTACTTGTTTAAAATGACAGTTTCCATTGACTGGCTTTTATGTCTTTGTGAAAAAAATATTTGCATGTTTATTTGGGTCTATTTTGGGTATCATTATTACATTCTATTACTCTGTTTATCTGTCTTACCATCAATATCACATCAATATCATGTCTTAGTTACTGCAGCAATATCATAGATCATCAGCTTTAGGACTCTTTATTCCAGTTTATTTGGTCTCAGTCATAAATCAAGAGATCAGCTTGGTAAACCTTGACATCGTTTTATGTGGAGACTTCAGTCCATTAATGTGCTATATCTTTTCAGTACATTTAAATCTTGGTTTATCAGAATGTCACTATTTTCAGGATTCACATCCTGTACATGTTATCTCATTTTCATATATTAAGATTTTCTGTGTTGTAGTGGGGGAAAGGTGAAAATAGTATTGTGCTTTTGGCTTTTAAATTTAAGAAAATTTAAAACTAAGATTTCTATTTTTTGTCATTAAAATTTATTAATTTCATCTATTAGAATTCTAAAACATTACAGAACTCACAAGTTAAACCAACTTTTATGTTTGTTTTAAGTGCAGAAAATGCTATTTACACAATTTTATTGCTCATTTTGCCAGATTCTGGTTCTCCAAAAAGTCTGAGCATATGTACTCTTTGAAAATTAACCAAAATGTGTGTATTATATAATTTTAAAATTAAAATTAAAAAGTTAAAAATAGTGTACAATCCTGTTTATACTAATATGTCTGGTGACATAAGAGAATTTTAAGCAATACCTATCATTGACAGTAAGATTTCTACCAAATATGATAGTAATCAAATAATTTCTGTTATTCAGATGCCTAAAAAAAAATCTAAAAATCATAAAGTAAATCTACAATTTTACCAAATATATGGGGCCTAATTATACTGAAAATGAATGTAGTACAAACAGAGGTTTACTCCTCATTTTGAATTGAGTGCTGCACTTTATATAAGTTCTTCTTCCATTTGTCTTTTTTTAGGCATATTAAGTGGCATTTTTGCAAAATTCACCGTAATGATGTGTAGGAACACACAGGGCTTAAGAGTATACTGCCTCAGTTAAATTAAAAAAAAGAGTCCATTTAGTTTCATCCAAGTAATATTTGACTTACAGTGAGGTAAATTTGATAAAATATAGAAAGTTTTATATCCATTGGTTAGCTCTCCATTATTCTATTTTTTTATATTTCAGTTTATCAGTAATAGTATAAAATGACTCAGCATTAAATACTTTGAGCATATACTGGCACAGAATAAATATTTTCACTGGAAAAGGAAGTCACTGGGCATAACAAGGAAACATTGAACTAATGCAAGGTCAAACATAAACAGGACAAACCACCAAATCCTACAGTTCCATCTTTATCATCTGGAACCAGTGACAAAGTCTCGTGGCCAAAATACTATCCCTCCCACGGGGTTGGTTTTACAACACAGAGAAGAATGTATTCCATATTGGCAGCTCCCTTCGCAACCATCCTATAGTCATGGCACCTCCAAAATCCAAGGGTTTTTACTGTAACCCACAGTTCATTCTACCAACTCCATGTCATGGCCTCTCAGGATCTCTATTCAGGAATGATGACCCTTCTCTAAATATAAATGTGTTGAAAATTCACTGGCCATCTCTTTCCTGAACTTGTCAAACTTCCAAAATTAGTACCAGGTTGGTAAGGCTTCTATATCTGTTAATCCAGTGGGAGATAAAGCTCACTTTGATGATTAGGACACTCCTACAACATTTTTCCTTCAGGCCCTTTCCTTTCAAAAGAGAATCAGTACTCTACCTCTTGTTCCAATTCAGAACAGCTGTCCCAATCTAAATAATCTGTCAAACAATTAGAGATGACTGGACCACAGTATCTAGCCTTAAACTTTCATTATTATTGCTCCAATTTTTATCTTTAATATCCTTCTCTCTCCTCTATGTTCTACCAAACACATTAGTCCATTGCTTTTAAATTTAATTTTGTTCAAGTTCTTAGGATATGGAAAGAGCCACCAGATCTCCCATCAACTGCTTCTAGTTCATTCTTGACAAGGCTCTTATAGTCCCTACTCATCCAAGCCTAGAGTCCACAGGTTTTTTTTTTTTTTTTTTTTTTTTTTTTTTTTTTTTTTTAATAATCACAAGAATGGGCCACCAAGCTCTGCTTACAAAATTACAAGATGTCTCTCAGTTCAAAATTTCAAATCTTTCTACGTTATTCTTGCAAGTCAGTTTAAAATGTTCAAAAGCCACAAAGTCGGGTTTCTAGAAGGAAAGATCCCAATGATAATATGTAGAGAATCTAATGCATAATGTACCTATAAATCTATGACCAAATTCCATATACTGCATTCTCTCCTCCACTGCAGTGTGTGTGCAAGAAAATTCACTAGAGAGGGGAGGAAAAATCATCTTCATCACTCTTATCTGAACTCCTATAGGATATATCTGTCATCATTCCATTATTAGGAATTTAACCAGCATATAAATTATGGTTACCTGTTATGAGAAAAATATAAGAAACAATATCTTCTTACTTTCACCATTTCCTTGATTACCAAGAAAATTGTGGGGGTTCTATTTATATATTAGTTGTGTGGTTCCCATGCCAACTCATGCTGAATGGTAGCCAACACATGAGCTAATGAAGTTTCATAATTTAGTACTTATCCTATTTCAGTGCTGGTTTTGAAAATGTATACTATAAGACATTCATTTTTGTTTTCTGTGCATAAGCATTACAAATGTAAATCACCAACTAGCTATATTCTGGCTATTAATTTGTAGAAAAAGTGTTCATTTCTGCATTGATACAACTGTAATCAGATATTATATAACAGAGTTTGGATGCTCAAATTCTATGAACACTATAGCTATATGTATATGTATACATATGTATATATGTATAGCTATATGTATAGGTTATAAGGAAATAGTGGGAATGGATGGAAACTGAGCCATTCTATCCTCTCATATTTCATCCATAATAATTTCATCTTCACTTTCTTTTTTTCATGTTGGGCTTTCACATAACATTTATTTTTAAGGATAGGTTCGTTGTATTTTTAAAACTAGAATTAATGCATTCTAGGATACTGTATGGCTACTAATATATGACATCTTTCCTGTCAATTTCTTTGTATATATTATATATATTTTGTATATATATATATATATATATATATATATATATATATATATATATATATATTTAATATATTCTGCATATATTCTGTATATATATATATATATATATATATTCTATATTTATGGCATTAAAGAGAAACACATCTCCCCACTGATCTAGACAGATATAGTCTCAAGGTCTGTGAACAAATTCTTGGCAATCACTTTTAAACAATTGCATAATGGGTGGTTGTGTTGTAATCTATTCTAGCAACTTTCTTCCTTTAATTATCTGTGGTTTAGTGATTTCTTGTTTAAGAAAAGAAGATAAGACACAAAATGGTTAAGACCAGTTCTGTCAGTTTCCCTAACTGTGCCTTATAATAAGTGACTTCATTTTTATTCAAATATACTTCCTTGTTTTAAAGAATGTTTACAAAAATAAAGGATAAAAACTACTAGAAAGGGCTGGAGAGATGGCTTAGCGGTTAAGCGCTTGCCTGTGAAGCCTAAGGACCCCGGTTCGAGGCTTGGTTCCCCAGGTCCCACATTAGCCAGATGCACAAGGGGGCGCACGCATCTGGAGTTCGTTTGCAGAGGCTGGAAGCCCTGGCGCGCCCATTCTCTCTCTCTCCCTCTATCTGTCTTTCTCTCTGTGCCTGTCGCTCTCAAATAGATAAATAAAAATTAAAAAAAAACTACTAGAAATATTTTGTGTGTGTGTTGCTTTGGATTGCCTCCAAGAGAGAACTTGAGGAAAGTTCTTGATTTCAAGTAAATTATTTTTTCCTGTGATTTCAGGAATCAAAGTAAAGAAGTAGGTAAATAAAAATAACAAGAAGGTGAAGGAAATAATGTGTGTTGATGAGAAGGTTGTCACTCTGATCACTATATATGGTATCATAAGGACATTGATTCATTTCATCTAAGAAGCAAGAAATATAGCCATTTTCCTGTCTTATATACAATGTGCTAGCATCAACTAAGCTTATAATTATTAATTATCAACATTTATTTTCTATTAAATTTAGTCATCGCAAGTAAAATTTTGCTACATTCAAGATATGTTTCATTAGGTATTAGCAAAGGTTTGATTAAAAGGAGATCATGTTTCAATCAGTCAAAAATAAAGTGAGGTCAGGGGAAGAAATTGAGTAAAGGACAGAAGAGAAAGAAAGGGAGGGATACTTAATAGGATGGTGTTGTATATATGTAAGTAGAAGAATAGATTAATGGGGGTGAAAAGGCCCAAAGTAAGGTCAGGGGAAGAGATCAAGTAAAGGAAAGGTGGAGGGAGGGCTAATCAAAACGTAAGAGAATGTAAATAAGTCATATGGAAACCTACATTTTGGACAATGGAACACTCAGAAGATTGTTACTAGAAGATGTTCAGTGGCAGGGGTGGGATACTTTCCAGTGAGTTGTTAGCCAGGGAGGTAACTGATGCTACCAAAACATTACAGGCCATTGCCTAGGCCCTTGGTTGACCACCAGGAATAGATGGTAAGAACCTATTGCTGAAGACTCCACATACTTGAGCTGCAAGGTCACTGAGAAACCCTGCTGGAACTGAGCTGAAAACCTCCTCCATGTATACCAGGTTACAGAAAGCTGGAAAAAGCCATGCTGCATGAAGTTCAATGGAAGAGAGAGAAATCACCCATGAAGATGCTCAATAGTGGACACTGCAAGCCTTATATTTGGCCAGCCAGGCCAAATGAGCCAATGGGTGCAATAGTGGCACATCTGTTATGGGGAAAAGCAACCACCCTCTAATTTGACAGGATGCCTGCTCCATGGGAGGGAATACAACCTTGATACTGAAAACCTACAACAGGTGTAGTCATGAGCCCTAGGGGTGTAATGTCTGCTGCTGTCTGGTTAATGTATATACTATGCTCACAAAAGTGCATAGTAAGCACTTCTCTTAATGTTCACGACCATATATTAATGTTACTCTCACTTTTGGTTAGAGAAGTTTCCCTTTTCAGATGGCAGTGACCTTGGGATGACTCAGTAAGCATAATGGTGCTGAAAAGAAGTAACAGAGGAGTCCTCAGCACTGAAATATCTCTATCACGCCTTCTAAGGTTCCAGGGTTCATTGTGGAAGAGGTGGCAGAAAGAATGTAAGAGCTAAAGGAAGGGTAGGACTCCTTACACTGTGCTCCTCCAGACACAAAATGGTCTGGATATTCATAATCTCACAGTTCCTAACACTACATACATAAGACCATCAAAATAGGAGGAAAACATCATATCAAAATAAATGAGAGACTGATTGAAAGGGGGAGGGGATATAATGGAGAGTGGAGTTTGAAAGGTGAAAGTTGGGGGAGGGAGGAAATTACCATGTGATATTGTTTATAATTATGGAAGTTTTCAATAAAAAATAAAAAAAATCAGCAGGTCAATCTGCATCCACATTATTTTAACAAAATTTACAATTAATTGGTCCTACATTGACTTTCACCATCATAATAGCTTAAACACAATAGAGCTAAAAGATATAATAATTTAATATAATCAATCATCTCATTTAAACATCGTTTAGAACATTATTTATTCTCAATTTTTTGGCAACATTGTTACTTACAAAGCTTTTTCATCATTTAATTGATAGCACAAATTAATGTATGCTATTATATTATGAAATGTAAAGGAGGGCTGGAGAGATGGGATAGTGGTTAAGGTGCTTGCCTGTGAAGACTAAGGATCCAAGTTCAACTCTGCAAATCCCACATTAGCTAGATGCACAAAGGTGAGGCAAGTGCAAAGTTGCACATGAATACTAGGTGGCACAAGAGTTGGAGTTTGATTTCAGTGGCTGAGGCCCTAATGCACCAGTTCTCTCTCTTTCCCTCTCTGTCTTTCTAAAAAAAACTGTTAAGGAAAGACAATTATAAATGAAATGCTCTTTAATGAGTAGTTATAAGTTTAAATTTATTTCTGATAATAATTAGTATTTTCTCTTACACCTTTATTGCCTTTCCTTGTAGAATCTTGTTATACCTTGTGATGCCTAAGTTCAAGATGTCTATTCATAAAATACATAAAAAAGTATCATTATTCTTATCATGTCTGTATTACTTTTGAAGGGTAACATAATGAAATGTATCATCTCATTTGGATAATACAATCACACAAATGATTGTTTCACTTGATAATCAATTAATACTATAATGTGAATAGCTGAATTCTGTCATGCTCAATGTATTTCTTAAGCACAGTACATTCAATTCCACTATTTATTAAAAAGACTGTATATAATGCCAAAAGGATGAACAGAATTGCTGTGAGAAGCATCAAAATCAATAATTAAATGTATGTAGCTACTAGCATGTGGATTCCTGTCACAGAGAATTGTGATTTTAAAGAATAGATATATTTCAGAACCAATTTATTATAGACTATGGATCCTAGAGAATTTTCTCTCCATTGAGAAGATTTAGGAAATTATAAAATAATGAATCTGTTCACTTCTTTATTGTTCATATCACAAATCTTTGCATTAACAGAAATTGATATTAACATTCCATATCATTTGACATGTCTGGTGAGTTCTTTATCTCTTTGCAGCTTCATGGTACCTGTACATTAGCAGACTTTCCAGACTAGATCTGAGGGTTAGGATATAGCCAATCATACATTTGTTCTGGTTTCCTATTGTTGCCACTACACATCTTCTCTTGACAAACCTCAAATCTTTCAAATCAGTACTCATTTTGTGAAGAAAGCTCAGTGTGGGAATAGTAGTGGCAAACATTATTCAGCTTTGCAACACATAACTGATGATTGGTACATAACATCATTTTCTACTAGTGATGAAACAAGATAAACATGAAGAACTATAGTCTTAGCCTGTTTTGTTACAAGCATGTCTGAATTAAATAAATTGTGAAATTTAATACCAATTTATTCTTTGATCTTGCTTTACTAGTGAATAATTGAAGTGTATTAATAGTGTACTGGAAAGTAATATTTGAATCAAGAAGAAAGCACTAAATAAACTATCACAAGTAATTATCCTAACATCTAATGCTATTCAGAAACTAACTGATATGATTATGTGGCCTATCTCATTTCCTTATAACATATAAATGTAAATCTTCAAAATAATGCTATTAATGTACTTTGATTATGTTTGGAGAGAAGATATATGTGACTGACTAACTCTGGTTGGGAAACTCATTACCACTCTAGATAAAACTTGAGCCACTCCTTCATGAGTGCTAAAGATAAAGCGTGAACAATCAAGTCATAGCTCTCAGGTACTATATTCTGTAACTAAATGACCTGAAGACTGCAACAATGCAAGAAAAGTTCAGACATATGATGAAAAGGATATGACTATGGGACTATAAACATGGGTACATGAACAAAAATGTTGGAGAAACACTGAACCTTATTTGGGAAGACAACTAGGCATGTTAGGAGTGAATGTTTGAGAACTGTTTAGAATATGTAAAAGGGACAACTTTTCTTTTTTTTAATTATTTATTTATTTATTTGAGGGCGACAGACACAGAGAGAAAGACAGATAGTGGGAGAGAGAGAATGGGCGTGCCAGGGCCTCCAGCCTCTGCAAACGAACTCCAGACGCGTGCGCCCCCTTGTGCATCTGGCTAACGTGGGACCTGGGGAACCGAGCCTCGAACCGGGGTCCTTAGGCTTCACAGGCAAGCGCTTAACCACTAAGCCATCTCTCCAGCCCAAGGGACAACTTTTCAAAGGTGCATTGCAAAAAAATTCACTATATGCAAAAATTATTTGCATAGCTAAGTAATGTAAAATACACCTAACGTACCCTTTCTTCCATATGTGTTATTAATATCATAACCTAAAAATGAGGAACTATTAGTGAGTTATATAAGCAGGAGAGTAACATAGTTTTGATTGAGAGAGAGAGAGAGAGAGACTTAGTTTGGGAAATGTATGCCAGCAGAACCTTGGTTTAGAAAGTTACAACTACAAGTTAAATTGATGATCCATACAGGTAGGCATTTTTTATAACCATCTATTTAAAGAGAAAATATACTTCTTAGTTTGCTGACCTCACATGGTTCTTATATGAAAATAATTAAACATAAAACAAGTTCATGAATCATAAAGCAGTTTATGATGAAGGAATTAAAATCATCAAATTCTTATGAATTAGAACTATTTGATTTAATAACTTTCCTTTCATTCTTACCTGGTGAAACTATATGATAATTTTATACTGCCCTCCTTTTACTACCAAGGAGGAAAAATAATGTGTACAAAATGATGCATGAGATAACTGGCATGGATTCAAGTTTCTCAATGGAAACACTAGCATGTACCTGCTGTGGTGGGGAAGTTTGGCAAGAGGACTTACTCTAGCCAAGAGCTGGAAGTATGAGATGATAAGGAACATTATGGCCATCAAGCATCTGAGGAAATGCTCTTCCATGGAGTAGAAAGAGAAATATTTGGAAGTAAAATACAGGGAATAACTAGTCATAGAATAGATTTATGCACAGAATTAAAGGCAAAGACACTAGGGATTTGACCTTTAAATGAAAGAAGAGATCAGCTGTTATGTAGTCTCCAGGTATTTAGGTTGTGCACTATGAAGAATTTACTGTAAACAATTTATTTTACTGAACAGCATGAATAATTAATTTTTTTTAAAGTACTTCTCTGGTCTTTTCTTGGTGAACTGGATACCAGCACAAGGGAGAAGGAGATTAACACACAGAAAATTCAACTATCAAATCAAAGAGCCAGAGACCCAGAGGCCGCCAACACCTCAGCACTGAAGCAGACCAAAAATGAACCCAACATGGCTCAGGGAAATTTTGCAGAAGTGGGGGTGGAAAGAATGTCATAGCCACATGTTGGGTCATGATATGCAGAGACATTTATCCTACCCATAATTGTGGGCTAACTCCACAATGCATGACCCATATACCTCAACAAGGAGGGGCCAATGGGGAGGGGGTATGTCACGCATGAGCCTAATAATGGTACCAAACTGACTGTATTTGCTGAGTACAAAATTAATTAATAAAAAATGTATTTCTCTGATATATAATGAACAGGCTATATAATCAGACAACGGCAAAGGGGTATCTCTAGGTCTTACTGATGGCAGAAGCACCAAATGCAGGGAGAAATGGAAAGTTGTTTCTTTCCAGATAGGTAGAATGAGAGCCTAGAAAGACACATCAGAGGTCACTGACACTAAAATTCTAGATCTAAAAGAGTTGTACAGATGTCTCATTAGCACAGTAAGTAGCACACCAATCTCATAAAAACAGGTACTATAATATTCAGTTTCAGGTTGATCTAAGGAATAGCTGAAATAATCCAGTACCTTTCATCTTAAAAACTATGTTTTATAATTTAGTTTATTTACATTAAAAGAGAAAAAAATATAAAATTCACTTTCTTATTAGTGCCCTGCAGAAAGAAATAAAATTTCTTAAATTATAACCAAATTTGGATAGAGTCATAAGAATAATAACAATGAACATGAGGATAAGCTGGAAATAATAATAAAGCTTTGGCAGAAGAAAAATGAAAATACAAGTTGAAATGGAAATAACTGTTTACATCCTGTGGTAACAACTTCTTAGTGATGGTATATTTTGCTAGCAGGATCAATAAGTTTAATCATGCATCACTCTATATTTACTATTACATTATTATATGTCTCCTTGGCTTGCTCAGACAGGGAGTTTGAATGATGATAGTGGACATGCATGATTATATATAATGACTGCTGGATTATATAGGAAAATCAAAACTCTGTTACTTTAGTGTTAGAAAATTTATATTTCCCTAGTCTTATTAGAAGAGACGGGAAGGATATGACATGACATTTGCTCTATAGGTGGCAGCATTTTTACCTGTCAAACTGTGACACACAACTAAATGTTCTTCAGAGCTTCTAAGTTTCTAAATCCTGGCCCTCTTTAATATATATCTCTGTCTATGGGCTTGGGAAGATGGTTTCAAGGGTAGTCTTTGCTGTGGAAGCAGCAGATCTGAGTTTGGATATCCAGAATTCACATAAATATGCCAGTTCTTGTACACCTGAAATCCCTGTGCTGGAAATTCAAAGGCAAGGAATCCCTGGGATTCACTGGCAAGCTAGTCTAGCTGAATTGGTGAGCTCAAGGATTAGTCTCAAAGAATAAAGTGAGGGACTATGGAAGGCACCTGAAATCAACCTATGTCTTCCACATGCATGTGCAAACATATGCACACATACTATACACATATACACATGGAAAAATGCATCTGCATATATATTTTTCAAAACACATAATAAACACAGGGACCATATCCACAAAAACTTAAATAAAACATTTTTATGTAAAAGTAAATTGGTATCTCAAAAATAAATGAACAAGAAGGGGCTGGAGAGATGGTTTAGTGGTTAAGCACTTGTCTGTGAAGTTTAAGGACCCTGGTTCGAGGCTAGATTCCCCAGGACCCATGTTAGCTAGATGCACAAGGGGGCGCACATGTCTGGAGTCCGTTTGCAGTGGCTGGAGACCCTGGCACACCCATTCTCTGTCTATCTATCTGCCTCTTTCTCTTTCTGTCTGTTACTCTCAAATAAATAAAAATAAATGAAAGTTTATTTTAAAAAATAAATGAACATGAGGCCCTGAGTCGGGACTCCAAAGTGGATAGTAATCCATAACTCCAGACATTTTGTAGCTCTCTCAGCATCCAGGTGAACTGCCTCCCCCATGTCTCCACAGGTACAACTCTGGCCCTACCCTCTTTCCAATTAAGGATCAGGCCAATTTGGTACTGACCTCATTCTCTTGCCTCCTAACCTGAGTTGAGTCCCAAGTTGATCGTACTCTAAAAGCTTGGACACTGAAAAGGCCAACTACCCCACACCCAGCACAGACTGATGTGGAAACTGTATATATAAAGAGTAGCCTGCTCAGTTACCAGTATGTCCAGCCCAAACCTCCAGATGAACAGGAAGCTAACCACATCACTGAAGACAGGCTGCACATGAACTGCTATTGATACATTCTCAACAAGACAAAAGAATCATCTGAAGACGGGCAAACCACATTGCACAACAAATACAACAAGAAAGTAAGGCAAGATGTATTTACTATTTGCATACTGAACAAACCTAATGTGGCCATGAACAAATGGCTAAGTGAAATGAAAGAGAAACAACAAAAATAACACAAAGGAACTTACTAGATGGCTGAATGAAATACATGAGACTCAAGGAAAAAAAAAAATGAACTCCACTAAATGAACTCAATGGGGATAAAATCAAATGCAGTAATGAATTCCAAGAAACAATAAGAAAGTAAAATCAGAAATGATGATGGACTTCAGTAAAAAGATGGAAAACATGGAAACCAAAAACATGTAACCCCCGACCCCATGGAGAATACCAGCAACCCCACTGAGAAGTGCCCCTGTGGAATGGGGGCAGGAAGGGAGGGAAAGATGGTACCAACACATGATGTTTCCATACAAAGTATGCTCTTAATTAAAAAAAATAAAATAGCTCATTTAAAATGCTCCTATGGCTGGGTGTGGTGGTGCACACCTTTAATCCCAGCACTCAGGAGGCAGAGGTAGGAGGATTGCCATGACTTTGAGGCCACACTGAGACTACATAGTTAATTCCAGGTCAGCCTTGGCTAGAGTGAGACCCTACCTCAAAAAACAAAACAAATATACAAACAAACAATAAAGCAAACAAAACCTAAAATGCTCCCATGAAGAACTCACCAACAGATTAGATCACATGGAGGTTAGACTATCATGGAGGACAAGACACAGGAAATAGATTTGGAGGTCAAAATCAATGACAAGTTCAAAAATAATATGCAAATAGAATAGGAGGGAAATGTAAGACACATGCAAAATGTCATTTGAATCATGGATATACAAGAAGAGGAAGAACTACAGGCTCAAGATATATAGAATATCTTGAAGAAAATTATAGAATAACATTTTCTAAATCTTCTAAAAGATGTACTTGTTCAGCAAAGGTTGCTGTTGCTCTGTTAACAATATCTAGGTGTTTGAATCAGATCAAATGTCCATCAACTGATGAGTAGATAAGGAAGATGTGGTACATATACACAATGGGATTCTACATAGCAGTAAGAAAAAATGAAATTATGCAACTTGCAGGCGATTGAACAGACAGGAAACAATATCCTAAGCAAGTATAACCAGGCTTAAAAAGACAAACACTGCATGTTCTGTCATACAATTCCTAACATGCAATAGCTTCATGTATATGTAAATTATAGTAAGCATCAGTAGTACTGGGAAGGAAGTTAGAATGAGACCGACAGAAAGGAGAAGTAGGGACAAATGAGAGAATAGGATACTTGATAGGCAAGTGGAGGGACAGAGCACAAGTGGTGGTGGACTGTGAGGGCCTAGATGAGAGGAAGAAGGGGAGAGGTGACATAGCCTGAGCTTGTACTGGATCCTTCAAGCTACAAAATCAACCAGCAAGGCAACATGTACACATAGGGACAATAGAGTCACACAGGATATAGAGGTATCAACTGCTCTTTGAATGGATATGCAGCCTACTGGGGGGAGGGGAATTCATACCTGATATTGAGAAATGAATCAAAAGCTTATGGTTTGGAAGGTCATAAAATCTGAATGGAAGTGTCCACTCTTCTTTGACTAAAAGGAGAGGATATTTCCATGTCATTCTCACTCTTGCCTAGAAAATACACTTGAAAAAAAAAAATTAGAGGTAGAGAGAAAGTGAGAGAATGGGTGAACCAGCACCTTCAGCCAGTGTAAATGAACTCCAGACACATGCATCACCTTGCACATCTGGCTTACATGGGTCCTGGGGAATCTAAGCTGGGTCCATTGGCTTTTTAGGCAAATGCCTTAACCGCTAAGTGATCTCTCAAGCCCCAAAATCTGCTTTTCATAGATGGCAGCAAATATCAGGGATACCCACTACTCATCAACATTACAAAAAAAGAAAACCGGCTGCTTTGCATGTGACTATTCATCTTCATCATAGCTGACAAGGCTAAGGACACATTCCTGATGAAATGGTAGATTAAGTATGAGTGCTGCTCTCACTGCTACCCTGAGAATCTCCTCCACTGAGATGGCAATAGACATTTGAGGAGACTCAAATTCATCAGAATGGAATAATGAAAGCTTCTGAGAACACCACACTAATGGAGACTTATAACATGCCTCCCCGGGCTTGAGAAACATTGCAGGAAAGGGTGCTGAAAGAAGGTCAGAGCACAGGATGGGAAGGTACACTGTGTGGCATTACATCTCCAACAGGGACTGGCTGGTCCATTCATGACCTAACAGTGAATACCAATAACCCCACTGAGGAGGGCCCTCTGTGGAATTGGAAAAGAACATAAAAGTATGACCCACTGGGAATATGAATCATATGCAGTATGCACATACAATAAAATTCTTAATGTAGAAAGGGAACATGTAGCTTCAATATGCTACATAGTATTATACCACATCACAATAAGCCTGTACAAAGGTTCTCGAACTTGGGGTGATGTAAATTAAAAAAAAACAACAATTTGATACTATAGCACAACAACGAAAACAAAACAAAAAATTAAAGCTGATAATAATATTCACAAATTTTATAAATGATTGTAATTAAAAAAAACTTTATGTACTACCTTGAAAAATGATATGGTTTTATCATTTAAAGATGAGCATTAGGCTTTTCATGATCTAAAAATTCTGTTTTTGTCACTTGTATAAAAAGATAAGATGGTCAGAATTGTATGGCTTTTAAGAGCTCCAAAAAAATGGAAACAATCCATAGACTAATGTAGCAAAGATCAGTAATTTGTAGTATATTTATAAATACCTTGAGGCTCAGTCCCCCGCTACCCAATATGGACAGACTGAGGTCTTCATGACCTTACAGTAATTATCATAGTCCCACTGAGAGAGGTCCGCAGGGCAACAGGAGTTGGGGCAAAGGGATAATAGTACATAGTCTGTTATGATATACATCACATGAAATTTTACAAAGGCATATTTTACTGACCCTAAATTTATGGTACTACAAATAAATGCACAAGAATAATATACAGAAAAAGGAGCTAGACAAAAATGAGATGCTTGTGTGTGTGTGGGGGGGGTGCCTGCATACATTTTTATATACAGGAAGAGGAGAAAGGGATGAAAGAAAAGGAATGTATCCCACAGAGAAACATTATAGATAATTTTTTCAAATATATTCTGTTTGGAGTAGCAGTGACTGACTTTTTAGACAATCCAGTTCTTCAGAAAATTCCCTGCTTATTTTGCACTCCAAATTAAAATGTAAATCCATGTCTCTTTACAAAAAAAAAAAAAAATGTCCTAGTCGGGCATGGTGGTGCACGCCTTTAATCAAAGCACTTGGGAGGCAGAGGTAGGAAGATCACTGTGAGTTCAAGGCCACCCTGACACTACAGAGTGAATTCCAGGTCAGCCTGGACTAGAATGAAAACCTACCTCAGAAAAGAAAAAAAAAAAAAAAAAACAGAATAGAAAAAGAAACATGTCTCTTTAATTTCCTAGGAAAAAATTAATCTGAGGCTGAAGTCCATTTAAGTGAAATCATGTTTAGGTTGCATGAAACAATAATCTTAACAAAATTCCCTCATGGTATAGGTCTATATATGGCAAACCTATCCTATAGATCATGCCACTCCTTAACCTCTCCTGTGCAATCTGTGATGGTGTGATTAATTTAACTTTAAACATAGGTGAGACAAGTTCACTCATCTTCTACTGAACAATGGGTACACATGGAGATAAAATAGTGTAAAGATGTCTATAGAGATGACACAGAGAAGTGATTCTAGGGGTAACTACACAAACTACTACTAAGGTGAGGTAATGCCTTGCTTAGCAATCCTCCTGAGACAAACTGTGCTAGGCCTTAGTCACTGTAGGTCTGAAAATATTTAATCACATTGTCTGTAATTGGCTGGTGATAATTCATGGGCTTCCTAATAGGTATGATGCTTGTGAAGGCTTGCAGCAGCTGTAAGGTCTGCCCCTTCTTATTTCAAGTGACCTTCAAATATGTCATTTCACTCTATACTTTGAATTAGTATTTTTCACTGAATTTGCTCTTTGTCCTTTCAGGTATCATTTTGTTCTTTGATGAACTCACCAGTTCTTCCCTATCAGTCATATTCAGAACTCTGGAAGCCTCTGGCTCTTTTCTAACCTGGCTTTTCTGTCTGGATCCCTAACTGCTGATGCTCTCTGGTAAGCTGTCACTGTAATTATTTCCCCCTCTTATCCATGTAAAGCACATTCATGTGGAAATTCCTCAGGGACCATATCTTAGTCATCTTTCTCTAGCGCCAAGCCCAGCAATTAGAATTAATCAATAAATATTTGTTAGATGAATGGAAAGCCATAGAAACAACCTGTCACTCCAGTTGGCAGGCTGTAGTCCAGCTCTGGATCACCTAATGGATAAGCTCTGCTTCCTGTCATTGCAGTCACCAGAGCCAGTTGGTCAGTAGCTCAGCAGCCAAAGTGAGAGGAACCTGCAATCCTTGCTCACTAAATTAATATTTTTTATCATGAGCAGATTTTATTCAATCTCCTCCTTTCTACACTTGTCACAAAATAAATGAGTCCCATAGCTACCCTTACTGTCACTTTCCATAATGCACTTTATTGTTGCTTGATGCCATAATTCTTCTCATAGTGAGTAACAAAGAAACCTGAACTAAGCAAATCAGACTGCCATGTCCCTTATCATGTTTACCCTGGCAGTGTTATCATTAATGTTAACAATAATCTGACAGGAACACAATAATACTAGCATGTGCTTTTACGTAGCTGTTCTTATTTCTTTGGCTTTATAATCCTGTCATCAGATTGCCATGTAAAGCCCATGTTTCTTTTTTTTTTTTTTTTGGAAAATTTTACTTTCAAGTGCTTATGGGCAGTAATTAATTTCATTGTACTGCCTAAACATACATTTCAGATGTTACCTACCTTCTCTACATATACTTGTTCAGAACATTTTATCTTTACTTAGAGCACTACTTTTGTCTAGACAGTCTCTTTACCCCAATTTTTCTTCCTCACGCTACACAACGTTAAAGCCTAACAAAATATTTTCTGGAAGTGATTCAAGTCAGATGTATACTATTTATATTTATAAATTAAGCTGAAGTCACATTTCCAACAGTAATTCAATAGATAGTACTTAAGGTACACATTCTTTTCCAATCATATTTCACATTTCAATAAACTACTGTCTATAGTTAAAGATGTATGGAGTTGGGAAAATATTTGCTTTCAAACAATTACTTTCCAAAATTACCAAGATATCACTGAAATATTAGAGCCAGCTCTACGGTTTTATAAAAATACTCATTTGCTTTTAAAGACAGTATGAACAAGTCTGGAAGACATCATCTTATCTTTTATTAATATCTACACAGACTATATTAAATTTGTAAAAATTCTATCTGTGCAAAGAATCTATAAATCTGTCAAGCTCAGAATATAAACCTTAAAATGACTTAGATCTTTTAAAATACTAAGTAAATACCTATTAATTTGATCTTATAAAATATAATTTGCTATCTGTTTATCTTCAATCATCTCTAAAATAGTAACTATCTTTGATCAAATTATGAATTTCATATGCTTGCCATAATTGTATTTTTTTCCTTTGATACTAAAAATTATATGAATATCTCATGCTAAGTGAACCAACAAACTCCAATATTAAGAATGAAAATATGCCTAAGACCTATATACTATGACACTCATCTCTTTTTTGTGACTTATTTTCTTTTAGGACACACAAACAGCACCAAGTTTAACTACTACCAAGGATTCAATAGCAATGTGATTCATATTATTTGAATTTAAGCATAAGGAGTCACATTTATCTGCTTCATAAAACAGTTCAAACAGAGTGAGTTCTTATTTTCTTCAGTGAAAATAAAGGAAAGCATAGCTGAAGTAATTATAAGACAATTATTTTAAATGCTACAAAGTACTTGTTTGTCTCTTAATTAGTTTACTTTTTGGTGCTACTGAGAATGGAGCCTATAACTTCACACATACTTAACAAGTGCTGTACCACAGAACTATATGTCCCATTTCAAAAAGTTGTATACTCATTATGCTAGAAAAATGTTGAAAGTTTTCAAATGAACACTTTATATATCTGGTCATTGTCCTTGGGGAAAATGAACCTAAATGGAATGTGTTGGAAAAGCATTGTTGGAAGGACAGTATGCCCTCTTATTGTGAGGAATGTCAACCAAAGTTAAATATTATAACCATTGCGACCAGTAAGAAGAAAGTCCTTTAAAAGATTAAGATATTTTATAGCAGTAGTAACTAAAATTTAACAGAGGTAGGACCCTTCTCTTATCAATTTCAGGAAGTAAGCAATCATTTTACTACATAACAAAAAGTTAGTCCACTAAGAGAAACATCTGTGTGATTTCAAATATAAAATTGACTTGATGTTGAAAAAAGATTAAAAAATAATTTTTTTCTCTTTCATTTTCCTCGTGTTTGTATGTATAATGTGATGAGTTTGTGTAATGTAGCAGGTGTGAGTGTGTGAACATATGTGGGGTGTCTGTGTGTGCATGATGTGGAGTTGTGATACATATGCTAATTTGCCACTGGTGAGGCAGGGTAAGAGGTCACGAAATTGTTTTCAAACATACAAAAAAAGCTCCCTGGTGACACCATTTCCCTCACTTGTCTCCTTACCCTTTCCTCAGCCTTATCCTCTTAGTGAGTTTCTCTCATTGTTCCACATTCCAAAGCCATGGGAAGAGTTTCCCTCAGACCCTTAAAGCCCTGTATCTGTTACCATAGAGACAGGCATCACAAGATAGCTGTTCAGTAACATTCTCATGAAAATAAAATAAAATATCCTAAGGGTTTTCACAGGAATTACCAGTGTTACCAGTGAAATATATGGTATCCCTCCCTAGGAAAATACCTGTGAAATAAATATCCTTCTCTAAAAAAGTATACAGACATACAGACTTTAGTTTCAAACTATAAAACTATAATATTATAATCTGTGACATAAATCCAGAAGGACTTAATTGTATTCTTATTTATCTGATTATGAAAATTATATCTTCATGTTGAATAAAATATTTGATAAGTAGTTCATTGTTAACTATTAATTCTATCAGGACTTATCAATCTACAAGCATCAACTGTTTTCATAAGGCAACACATTCATCTTTATCTTTCTATTTTTTAATCCTTTCTAGTACATATTTGATCAAGAAGATTCTTATCTTTTTATAAAGGTGAACAAAAACATACATATGAAGCACATACATTCAAACATTAAAATAAACATATATTGAGATTTTGTATAGTTTATATGTCACAAAACAATCCCGTTTTATAAAAAAAATAACTTAGAAGAGCTGGCCGTAGTTTTGCACGCCTCTAATCCCAGCACTCAGGAGGCAGAGGTAGGAGGATCACCATGAGTTCAAAGCCACCCTGAGACTCCATAGTGAATTCCAGGTCAGCCAGGGCTAGAGTGAGACCCTACCTCGAAAAACCAAAAAAGAGAAAACAACAACAACAACAAAAAAAAACAACAACCAAAACAAACTTAGCAACAACAAATCCCATCTTAGTTGGTTGACCAACCAGAAATCTGTGTTATATGTAGACCATGATATACTGATGCTTAGTATGAATGGCTCAATTAGAGTAGCAAAGGCATTCAAATTTATAGCAGAAAAGATGAGTTTTTTTTTTTTCATGAATTTGACAGACTCACTGATTAAGTTAGAAATTATCTCAGTCATCTTCAGTTTAATAATGAGCATGTTAGGAACAAGTACATTTTTTTTAAAAAGTAGTCAAATCCCTGTTTACACCAGTAAAGAATTATTTTTTTCCTCCTTTACTAGTAGAAAAGTGCAAACCCCTCCCCATGTACCATGCATATTCACTGTAGGTGATATACTAGTTGCAGATAATTTTTTTTTTCTATTTCTCTCCTTTATAGTATTTTTTGTGTGGTTTTTCGAGGTAGGGTCTTGCTCTAGCCCAGGCTGACCTGGAATTCATTATGGAGTCTCAGGGTGGCCTTGAACTAATGACAACCCGCCTACCACTACCTCCTGAGTGCTGGGATTAAAGGCGTGCAAAACCACGCCTGGCTTCTTTACAGTATTTTCAGTTTTACACATCTTTAAGTATAACCACTGTCAATAAAATTCTATCTTTTCTAGGAAGTTGCAGACTTTTTCATACACTCATAATCAAATGTTAGAGGTGCTCTGTTTTATTTAGTTGGATTTAGTTATTGACACAGTATCTCACCCTGGAGCCAAGCTCACCTGCAAAACTCTCTGTGTAGCTCAGGCTCGCCTTGAACTCAACCCATAAAGCGATAAAATGGCCGGTGTCAGTTAAAACTGTTTTTGAATCATGTTATTTCTCGAAAATATCTAAAATTTGTCTTTTGTTTCCTTTTTATGAATACATACAAATTCTGTTTTATTGTATTTTGATGTCATGTGAGAGTGTAACTGATACCAACATTATGACTGTAAAACGATGGTGTTCTGTTCAATGAATTACTGTTGTTTTAACTCTTGCTCATTATACGCATAACACAGTGATGTTTAGAATCATAATATGTTATATTATCATTATTATATTATTAAATTTTACCTGCATCAAAAATTTAGCCAAATCAAACTAAAAGAAAAAAATCCAAAGTTTTCTTTTTAGATCACTGTATTTCTTAGGTGGTATCTTTCAAATTCAAAATATTTCCTCTCCTTCCAAGTTAGAAATCTACTTATATTTTCATTTAGGTTTAGCATTTTAGTATGTCACAGACCAAGAAAGCTTAAGAACACAAACACAAGACACATCCCTAGATATATGATGCCAGTCAGATGTTGCCAGTTTTATAGAAGTGTTCTATCATCCTGTGTGAACCTTGTTTTTGATATGTAGTGTTTCTTTAATTGATATACTGTGGGCTGGGTAAGAGAGCAAGTTGTTTGTGTAGCAGACTATTATACAAAACAGCAAGGGATTCCTCACCCTGGCTATATTTACAACATAACTATCTTCATCAAGTTAAAATAAGAAAGCATCACTCACCCATGCTTCTATTCCCTCTCTTAAAGCACTCTACCTTCCTCAGGAATACCCATTTATTGCCAGTGAGGGAAATATCTTGCTTATTTTTCAGAAAAAATATATTAACAGTTATAAGCCATTATGTACTGCCCCTCCACCATATTCATGGACTTTCCCCTTTTCAGTTTTGTTTGTTATCTCCATGAAAAATGAAGAAGGTTGGATTTTTCCCTTTATAAACAATATAGGAAAAAATTCAAGGGCATGTGTGAGTGCACATGGTTAAGTGGTTTGTTTTTCATTTTATTCTTTATTCTGAAATGATGGAATGCATGAGAGTGGGGGAACAACTGGATGCAACATGTTTCTCAGAAAAAAAAATCAAACATATTTCTGTTATTATATCCCCAGCTCATCTTTTTTTGTTGTTGTTGTTGAAAGCAACACACCTGAAAGACACACATTGGATCATGTGTGGGGACTTACACTGGGGTTATTATGAAGGAACCAAAAATAAATAATGGTGCTCAGTCAGTGAGATTATTTTTAACCTACGAGAAATAGTTGTTTTCTAGTACAATTGCCTTCATTTTTTTAAATGTGCACTTACAGAGAATTGTGGAACACCTAAAGAAATTTATAAAACATAATAAGTCTTGATTTTTGTCTATAGCCTAGTTCATTTTTCCTACTATTTTTGCATGCTATTTTTATGCATTTCATCTTTATATCCTTTTTTTTTTCTTCCTGAATCACCCCAGAAACTACTGACTGAAGCAATTGGGATATAGAGACTGCACATGGTCATAGCACTTTGCATGTTGATTGTGTTCCAGACCCAGAAATACTGGCAAGCATTTCCATCTCTTAAAATCCCTTCATCAAACAGGAGCCACCGCCTGCTCTTCAGGTGTTTGGTGGCCCAAAGCTTTTAAGATTTCATTAATAATCAACAGCTGGTGCCACCTAGTGTCTGTACTTTCCATTCATCAGTAGAATCAAGTACAAAGCACTTCTCAGTTACAAACGAAACAAGTCCAAACTACAAACTAACAAACAAAAAATTCACGGTTTAGATAGTCCAGTGGCTGATTTAAATTGCACCATCTTCATTGAAAGAAAGACCTTTTTGGTAAGTAACTATGGTAACAGGAATGTGAGGCTAGCAGGAAGCTCACATTTTTTTTTTTTTTTCTCACAGGAGTCAAATCACAGAGCAGTCCTACTGAAGAAGAAATGTAAAAGAGTTTTTTTTTTTTTTTCCCTCGACTTGAATTGTCACTTTAAATGGCCATAAAAAGTTGAGGAATGAAAAAAATGAGAAAGGCTGTATTTTATAAAACATCTAAGTAGAGTTTATTTTTTTCATCCAACCAAAATCAATCCTATAAAATAAAGATGCAAAATTCTGTCATTCTTTGAGTGTCCCCCTAATTAAGCAATTACTGTAACAGGAAGTACAAAAGCCTATATAGCACTCAAAAGTATTGCAAGGAAATAATCAGACTTCTTTAAGTTGCATTCTTAAAATATGTCTTGTTGCTATAATTACACATGTAGAAAACTATTTTCTTTCCTGCCATACATATGAATTATGAGTGATGTATTCAACCACATTCATGTGTGCTTCAAGGTTAAAAACTACTCATCAAAATTCTTGATTATTTTTCCTAATGTATACTAGTAATTAATTTGGATGAATACAAGTAAATGCAATTAGCCTACAAGTTTTTTGGTTCACTGATATTTAAATACATGTTGTTTTAACTCACTCTTTCTCAGAGGGCTACGTAATTGAAAAACATGGACGAACATTGAGAAAAAAAAAAAAAAAAGTTACATAACAGCCAGTTGTGCTCCCTAACAAGACATACTGGGATGTTGCAATTACTACACAAAAGCACTGGATATATGAGCAGCAATGTGTACACTAAAAGGTCATATTAGATGGGCATGTACAATAGTCTATTAACTTCGATAATGTAGCTCCTTGGGCTACTAGAGAGATGTGTAAGAGAGCTCCAAGATTCTGTACTACTTAGTTCATAATCATGCTTCCCATACTCAGAAAAATCTGTTTCATATTATAGTATATTATTTGACATCTGTTTCAAGCAGTCACTTTTTAAAAACAGCTTTGAATGTTTTATTTTCTTGTTACCCTAGTGGCGACAGAGATTATTTCAGTTTATTCGGTCCAATATACACTCACTGGAAGATCCTCATGACAGCATATGAAGATAGTATATAGAAACGATGCATAGTTTCCACTAAAAGCTTAAATTATCCCCCTGTCCTGGAAACTTTATTTTTGGAACTAAATACAGTGAATTCTCTTCGTCTGTTTGTTTAAAAGTACTTTATAATCTACCAACTGAAAGAAATATTGCCAAATAGGAAAAAGAAGGTTTTAAAAATTGCACGCAGGCAAGAGAGATTGTAAAGCAAAACTCATTAAGATCACAAATAAATAAATAAATAAATAAATAAATAAATGATCCAGTTTTCCATAATTTATCATTTTCTGTCCTTTCTCATTAACAGCTTTCAAAGCCCTATCTGAAAGAAGCTGATACAGAGAAATTAAGAGCAGTAATCAAGCGAGAAATGATAGACCAGCTGGGTCGACATCAACTTGGCAAAACGTGAATACAGTTCAATAGCTGAAACAGATGCTAGAGTTGTTGAAAAACCCTGCAGGAGATATTGATAGATTTTTTTTTCATATAGTGCAGAATGAATGAATTAATGTCAAAAGCTAGAAATTGATGAGGAGAAATGACTGACAGCCAAACTCCTTATAAAATAGAAATCAAGTATAATAATTTTCAACCTATCCAAACGTATCCCATTTCTCTCAGAGTCTCATTATGCCAGTAATATTATACAGTCCTTTGAAGTGAATTACATATAACTGAGCTGGGGTAAGATTTCCCCACAGATTTCCTCTCCTATTATTATCTACCTGGAGAATCCCAGACTCTTGAAAAATACTTTATTCTAAAATCTTCTAACACTGATTTCTCTCCCCGAACTGTTTGCCTGAGGTTAGAGGCAAACACCCCCCAACACACACACACACACACACAAATCTAACGCAGCACAAGGTAATTTTAAAATCCATTCTGTAAAAGCAACACTGTTTGCAGAGTTTGAAAAGCTCAGCAACAAACCCCGGCCACCAACTGCTGCTTGTTCAAACATATGCTTTGTCATGGTCAGCGTCTAATTGTATTCATAATGATGTAATAGCTTTAATAATCCTACCTTCCATGCCAGCTGTTTTTCCTGTCACTCCATCACGCCAATAAGTTGGCTGCTGTAACAAATCAAGATAGTGCAAAACAGCATCTTTCTCCTGATTCTGTCATCTTCCTGAAAGCATTCTATTACTGCCGACTGCTGGGAACCAGAAAGTCTATTTGAATTCCAACAGCTCCCCTTTCGCATGATTCAAGTTAGGTTAGGTGGGCATGCCTAACATGATTCTCTCAGTCATTTATTATGCAGCTGCTACAACGTCGGTGTGGTTACCACTCTGACTATCTGATACGTCAGTGGAACAAAACCTACACCTCGGAGCAAACACATGAGCCAGAGAAGCGTTCTGCATTTAACAAGCATTCTTCCTGCTTAAAAACGGAGCATCTGCAAATCTCTCAGTATCTGCTTGCAAAGCCTTTGGATTACACTCTTTTCTTAAGTATAGAAAGAGTAGAGTTCCTTGCCACATGTCTTATTAATCACACTGAAATTCTGGCTGGTTTTAACTTACATCCCAAGCCCTTTAAGGGTAAAACTCTCTCTTTTGATTTTACTTTTGAAATCAAGAGGATGTGTGCTCTGCTCAACAATTTTGCTTTATTATAAAACACAGCATACTTTTTTTCAAATGCAATTTGTCTATTGATTCCATGGAATGTTCTCAAATAGGTGGATTTTTAAAGAGCACATCCATTTTGCACACTGAAGGCATTTAAAATCTGATCCTGTGTCTGTTTCTCCCAAGGGTGGAGAATTGTGCAGTTGATACTCTGACTTGAAAGGAGTGCTCAACTCATAAACTAGGAAAGGAGATTTTAGGAATCTCTTTCCCAAATTCCTTAGCAAGTAAATAACTGTCAGTTCAAGAAAATGAATATTGTATTTTAAAATTACTATTGATTAATCAGTATTTTAAAAATACTTTATGGTTTTCTTCCATGCATACAGTGATTTTTTTCCCCAAAACTTCTAAGCATTCTTCTCTCTTGGGGCACTAATATAGACTGAAATTATATCATAAGAGATATTTTTAATGGGGAAAATACTTTGAAGTGGAATATTTGCCAAATCTTACATTTCATGTGAGCCATCTACTACAGATTCTTTTAGGTAGGAGAACTCTATTCCTCCTTCACCACAGAAAGCAAGTAGCTTGATAAGTAACTACATTATGAAAGTAAAAATAGTATTTCATTTAACATATGGGGACAAGCCAATATGGATATTCCGAGTTATTGTTTCCATGAGAGCTGTACATTTTGCATTTATGTGCATGCATTAGCTATTCTACCACCATTCTCTAATCTTTCTATTACAAACCAAAGCAATCCCTACATGTGACAATATTCACTATAATTAATATCTTATAATTTACTGGGCTTAATATATAAATGCTAGAAATCCACAAACTCAACTCAAACCAGAAAGACAAATTCAGTGGGTCTATTTGAACTCACCAAGTTACTCTAAAATAATATACACGTTATTTTTCAAAGCAATTCTGAAAATCCTGTTTGATTTTTGCCAGTTGCAGTTTTGTCTTTGTTGTTTCTGTTTTAGAGGTTGCAAATGAAATAATGCACATGGCATAAAGAAATAGGTCATGATTTTCATTCCATCCTTAGACTAATTAGTGCTACAGCTTTAACTCTTGACTCTCTTTCACTTTGTTTTAAGAGCCTTGTTGTTTGAAAATATTGTACTCCTATCTAACTATAATCCTGTCCTTGATTTTATTTTAAAATAGTATATATGTATGATATACAACATGGCATATATATATATATGTATATGACCTATGCTCTAGCTAATTATTCACTTATCCATCCATTCATAATTACCCTAGTTTGTATTTTGTGAGAAATCTTGAGATCTACACTATCAGGCATAAAATACTCTGTTAACTCTAGTCATTATGTTGTATATTAGGTCTCTGGAATTTATCCTTCCACATGATGACAATTTTGATCCCCCTACTTCAGCTTGTGGTAAGCACTAGTGTATTATTTGCTTCTAAGAATTTAACTTTTTAAGATTGCAAGCAAGGGCCGGAGAAATGGCTTAGTGGTTAATGCACTTGTCTGCAAAGCCAAAGGAGCCAGGTTCAGTTCCCTAGGACCCATGTAAATGACATGCAAAAGGAAAAGGTGGTACATGCATTTGGAGTTTGTTTGCAGTGGCTAAAGTCCCTGGTGCACCCATTCTCTCTCTTTCTCTCTCTCTCTCTCTCTCTCTCTCTCTCTCTCTCTCTCTCTCTCTCTCTCTCCTCAAATAAATAATAAATAATGAATTGATAGCCTCACAAATCACAAATAGTGTATCTATTTTTCCACAAACTCACTAGTATTTTTCCTTTGCTTTTGACAGTAACATTGCTAATAGATATGAGGTGGTATCTTGTACATTCCTGACAATAAGTACTGATGAGTATGATTCATATACTGGTCATTTTGATGGATTATTTGGGAAAATTCCCATTGAAAAGGGTTGCCCTAATGCTGACAGAAATATGTTTCTTTTATGCTTTAGTTATTTTGGATCCTTAGCTATATAGAACATATTATACATACATATACATATGCACTGAATATTAATCTCATGTCAGAAGTATTGGCTACAGATATTATCACTCATCATTTTATTACCTTATTATGTATTCTTCACTATACTTTTTTTAAGTTTGATGTAGCTCCACTAATTTATTTATTTTTATTTTGGTGGATGCAATTTTGGTATATTCAAAAAAATAATTCCTGATACCAATGTCAAAAATCTTTTCTTGTGCTGGGATGTGGTTGAAAATATAACCCTGGATTTGATTTCCAGCTGCCCCAACCTTATGAGAAAAAAAAAAGTTTTTATTTTCTCAAAGCATGCTTATATTATCAAGTCTAACATTTAAGTCTTTAATTTGTTTACTTAATTTTTATGTATGGTATTATGTAAGGGTTAAATTTAACTTCTTCATACAGATATATACTATGTTCCTGACAGCATTTATTGAAGAGAGCCATCACTTTATATTATTACTTCTCTTTTCAGAAATAAGTTGACCATGTAGGCATGGGTTTATTTCTGGAATACATATTATGTTCCATTGGCTTGCATGTCTGTTTTGTTCCAATATCATACTTTTTTGTTTACTAGAGCTTTGCCATATTATTTGAAACCAGGATCTTCCAGTGTCTTCAACTTTGATCTTTCTCATGACTTCTTGGGAGATTAGAGTCTTATGCAGTTCCATATACATTTTAGATTCCGTTATCCTTTTCTGTAGAAAATATCATAAAGGGTCAGGCATGGTGTGGCATGCCTTTAATCCCAGCACTGAGGCAGTAGGATTGCTAAGAGTTTAAGGGCAGCCTGAAACTACATAGTAAGTTCCCAATCATTCTGGGTTAAAGTAAGATAGTACCTCAAAAAAAAGAAAAATATCATAAATATATTGATACATATCATGTTAAATTTATAGAGTACTTTGGGCAGCATGTACACTTTATCAGTATTAAATGCTTCACTTTATATAGACAATTATCTTTTTTGTGTCTTCAACATTTTATCAAGGCTTTATAACTTTCCAAATATTTGACTTGGTCAATTTTTACTAAGCTTAATATTTTGGATAATATTGTAAAAGAGATTGAAAATTTTCTGGGAGCTGATGGAATAATCACATAATTTTGGGTCAATTTTTTCTCATAACTACTTTTTTTTATTATTTTCATTTTTTTATGAGTCAGGGTCTCACTATAGTCCAGGCCAATATGGAACATGCTCTGTTAGCTAGGCTAGTCTCAAATTCACAATGATCCTCCTACTTTAGCATTCCAAGGTGCTGGGATTAAAGGTGCAAGCCAACTTGCCTGGCTTATTTCCATTATTTTTATGGAATAATCTCATTTTTATAATTATAGGAATCATAATTTGCAATAAAAGATATTATTATGTCTTTCTTTATATTTCAGATGGATTTTATTTCATTGCCTTAATTTCTAACTAAGGACAATTGGCGAAACAAGCAAGGGTGATATTTTCCTGATGAACCAGATACCAGCACAAAGGGGAAGGAGACCAACACAGAGAAAAATCAACTCCTACCAAATCAGAGAGCCAGAGCCTCAGAGGCCCCCAACACCTCAGCACTGAAGCAGACCAAAAATGAACCCAACATGGCTCAGGGAAAATTTGCGGAAGAGGGGGCAGAAAGAATGTCAGAGCCACATGTTGGGTCATGATATGCAGAGACATTTATCATACCAATAACTGTGGTCTAACTCCACAATGCACGACCCATTTACATCAACAAGGAGGGTCCAATGGGAGGGGGTAGATCATGGATGAGCCTAAACAGTGGTACCAAACTGACTGTATTTGCTGAAAAGAAAGCTAATAAATTAAATTTAAAAAAAAGATTTCTAGTAATACTTACAGTAGAAGTACTAACTGTGAGAAACTTTTCCATATAGCAGACCTTACAAGAAATATGTTCAGTTATGTGATAATTATGGTGTTAGCTTCAATAAATGATTTCAGCAAGATAGAAATGATTTTATCCTATCCTATTTTCTTGAGAGGTTTTACTTTTTGTCATGAATGGATATTGCATTTTTGTTATTTTTTGAAGATATTAATATGCCCATGTGATTTTAAACTTTTATTCTTTATATATGCTGTCTCAATATTTTTATTGCATGCAAGTGATTCTATGGATTGAACAGAGAGGCTCACATATGTGGACAAATGTTCTACTATCCTCCTGTGGGGTAAATATTATTGATTCATTTGTGATAGCCGATGTAACATTGTGTTGTGAGGAGAAATCCTACCTTATCATGTGGAATGATGCTTTTTTTCTTCTATTGTTGAACTCTGTTTGCAAGTTCTTTTATTGAGCATTTAAAATTGTGATTTATTTATTATTTGAGAGAGAACGAAAGAAAGGAGGGTGAGGGGTTGGGAGAGAGAGAGAGAGAGAGAGAGAGAGAGAGAGAGAGAGAGAATAGACATGCCAGGTCCTCCTGCTGCTTCAAATGAACTTCAAATGGAAGCTGCATTTCAGTGGTGCTGAGAAATCAAACCCAGGTCATAAGTCTTTGCTAACCAGTGCCATTAACTGTTGAGCCATACCTCCAACCAGAGGATACTTACATCTACACTCTTTGTACACAGTAGATTGTAATTTTCTGTTTGTGTGGAGCCTGTGTCTGGCTTTGCTATCAAAATGATTCTGGCCTTGTAAAGTGAATTTGGAAGCTTGCCTTCTATCTCTGGGAGAGTTTAAGGATTGCTAATGATTCTTGATATTTTGGTAGAATTCATTCAGGAAGCTATACACTCCTGAATTTTTCTTTGTAGAGAGGTTTTTGAATATTGTTTAACTCTCTGTACTATGTCAGTTCATGGTTTCTGTTTCTGCTTGATTCTTTCTTGGGAAGTTGTTACCAATTTATCCATTCCTAGGTGCTTCACCTCTTGACGCATCATGTAATTGTTCACAAATATCCTGTATTCTGTTATCTTTATGTCTGAGGCATCTGTTTTTACATCTCTTCTTTCATTTCTACTTTTATTTTAATCATCTTTTTTTCAAATTCCAAGTAAGAACTTGTTAATTTGTGTTCATCTTTCAATAAATAGCCTTTTTTGTTGATCTTTAGACTGCTGTTCTATTCTAGAGTTGATTATTTTTGCTCCAGTCTTTATTATTTCACCTCCTGACTTTTGGCTTATGTTTTATTTTTTGATGTGTTGTTTTCTTGTCTTTTTCTAGGTTTATGAGGTATAATGAATGTTGTGTTGCTTTTATTTTCTATTAATATGCATTTTTCCTCTTTACCTATTGTGTCATTTGGGGGGTGTAACACAGATGGTTACTACAAGATTAAAATAAATTTCTCTTAAATATTTTATTATTCATTTATTTGAGAGAGTATGGGCACACCAGGGCTTCCAGCCACTGGGAAAAAACTCCAGATGCATGCACCCCCATGTATATCTGGCTTACATGGTTATTGGTGAATCAAACTGGGATTCTTAGGCTTCACAGGCAAATGCCTTAACCACTAGGCCATCTCTTCAGTGCCAATTGACATACATTTCTTACAGTTATAACCAACTATTTTAATCTGATTACTCATGATATTTTTCATCTCCCATTGTCTGATGGAGAACACTCATTACATCTATATATTTTGCATGTCCATTAATATAACTGTAATTTTAATACTTTTTCCATTTTATTTATTTCTTATTCATTTTGTGCTTATGTACATGTATGTACTGCACATTGAGCATACTTCTTAGGCACTTTTGTCATCCTTTCTCCTCCTATTAGTTCCCTTTGTCCCCCCAAGGCAGTTTATTCTTTTTTTTTAATTTCACATGATAGTTATTCAACAACTCACTTCTATTATTATTGTTTCAACCAATTACAATTGTTTAACAATTTGTCTACATTTTTTGCAGAAGTTAATTTATTCTTGTTCTATTGTCCATCCATAATGATTGTTTTGGTGTATTTTTTTAATAATTTTGGTGTTCTTTAGAATTTTTACTGTTGTGTACTACTGGCAATAAATTATCTTGGCTTTATACATACTAAATTATTTCATCTTTACATTATAAAAATTTTGTAATTGGGCTGGAGAGATGGCTTAGTGGGTATGCGCTTGCCTGTGAAGCCTAAGGACACTGGTTCAAGGCTCAATTCCCCAGGACCCATGTTAGCCAGATGCACAAGGGGGCACACATGTCTGGAGTTCATTTGCAGTGGCTGGAGGCTCTGGCGAGCTCATTCTCTCTCTCTCTCTCTCTGTATCTATTTTCCTCTTTCTTCTCTGTCATTCTCACATAAATAATTTTTTTAAAACTTTATAATTGAAGGATTATAGGTTTGCCTGTATAGTATGAAATACTATAAAAATCTCTTTCACATTTTCATTCATTTCATCAATGATTACATGGTTGCATAATTATAATACAAATAACAAACAAGACATTGATAATGACACAATCATATTCAAATTCCATGAGTTTTCAGGACAACATAGAAAATTATTATATTTTAGTGTTTTAGAAGGATTTACTTGTGACATATATCTTTTTATGCATGGTTTTCAAGGTATTTTACATACATATCTCATGTTACTAATTCTAAAATAATGATAAAAAATAATTCTACATAAAGATCCCCTCATATGGATAGTAAACACCTGCCAAAGCAAAAGTCCAGAGGCTCCTAAGATTTCATCACTGAAGTAAACTCACCCACCACGGCTCAGGAAATTTTGTGGAAGAGGGAGTGGAAAGATTGTAATAGCCATACATTGAGACATCATGTCCAAAGACATTCCCTCCTCCCTCCAAAATAACTGCTGTTCCCACAATGCATAAACTACAACCCCATGGGGACAACATGCAACCCCCACTGAGGAGCATCCCCAACAGAATGGGGTCAAGGACCAGAGAAAAGAAAGTACCAACACATGATGTATCCATACAAAGCATCTTGTTAATAATAATAAACATTTAAAAAAATAAAAAAATATTAAAGCCATAACCTCACTTCATGCATATGATTGCTTATCTCTCTTTCATGCACTATGATTCCTTCAGGTCTGAAAATGTATTTAGTAATAAAATTGTTTGTAAGTTTCTTAGTGAGTGCTAGATGAGCAGCCATGCCTGTGTTTGCCTAGTTGTATAATATCTTAAGGCTATAATAAAATATGCTTAAATGGAAAAAAAAAAGATTCACTCATGCTATCAACATATTTTCACAGCCACTCTCTTCAAGTTGCTTTCCTCTAAGGCAGCTAGGAATAGAGAGTAAACAGACACAAAACATGAGAAAAGGAAGGACATAATAAGGATAAAGGAAAAACAAATGATATTAAAAGCAACAAAAGAACACAGAATACCAAACGTAACAAAACACTATGATTTGAAAAAATAAGTAAATATAAGACTTTAAGAATAGTGGTGAAGATTTTAAGAAGGTAGATATAATGCACAAATCACCAGTAACAGGAATGAAAATATATGTACTCATTGAGAGATAAAATCCTTTAAAAACACCAGTAGCAAACAATGAGTAGTATTTTACCCATAAATTCCATAACTTAAAAGATACATAATGATTTATAGAAAAATAAAAGCTACCAAACAAAATCCAGATACTAGACATGCATCATTTTTTGGACATCAAAAAATTGAATGGTTTACTTTTAACCATGAAGAAAAAGTCATCTCCAGGCTTCTGGTTATATGAAATATTTAAAAGAGGCAGACAAATTCTATGCTCTTCAAGAAACTGAAAGAGGAAGAAATACTTCTCCACATTTTTCACTAGGCCAACCTGATCTTGCTATTTAAAACAAAATTTTAAGTACAAAGAGAGAATTGGAGGGAGGGGAGCAGGGAGAAAAATGGAGATAGAGTTGAAAGGGAGACAGACAAGCAGACAAAAAGGAAAAAGCAAACCCAAACCTAATATTTCTCAAAAATTTGCACATAAAATGAATAATACAATGTTAACAAAGAAAATGCAACCATATACAATACACATGTTTAAAAAACGTTATCTCACCATCCATTCCTGGTGAGAAACCAAGGGCCTTAGCAATGGCCGTAATGTTTTGGGGGCATTAGGGACCTCCCTGGCTAAAAACTCACTGGAAGGTATCCCATCCCTGTCACTGAAAATTTTCTAGTAACAGTCTATGGCTCCTAAGCATTCCATTGTCCAAAAAAGTAGGTTTCCATATGATTATTTATATCCTCTTAGATTTTGACTATCCCTCCCTCCATCTTTCCTTTATTCAATTTTTTCCCCTGATCTCATGTAGGCCTTTTCACCCCCACTAATTTGTTCTTCTACACACACACACATATATATATATATATATATATATATATATACAGTACCATCCAGGTATAGATGTTAGGACCCTATTGTTGAAGACGCCACATACTTGGGCTGCAAGGTCACTGAGAAATCCTGCTGGAACTGAGCTGAAAACCTCCTCCATGTAGAACAGCTGACAGAAAGCTGGAAAAAGGCCACACTTCATGGAGCTCAATGGGAGAGAGATAAATCACCAGTGAAGATACTCAAAAGAGGACACTGCAAGCCTTATATTTTGCCAACCAGGCCAAATGAGCCAATGGATGCAATAGTGGCAATTCTGCTAAGGGGGAAACAAACTGCCCTCTAATTTGACTGGAGGCCCATTCCATGGGAGGGAATACATCCCTGATACTGAAAACCTACAACAGGTGTAGTCATGAGCCCTAGGGGTATAATGTCTTCTGCTGTCTGGCTAAATGTATATACTATGCTCATCAAACTGCACAGCAAGCACTTCTCATAATTTTCATACCCATATTTTAATGCTACTCTCACCTTTTCATTAGAGAACTTTCTCTTTTCAGATGGCAGTGACCTTGGGATGAATTCAAAAGGTATCACGGTGCTGAGAAGAAGTGACAGAAGAGTGCTTAGCACTGCAATATCTCTATCACACCTTCAAGGCTCAGAGTCCATTGAGGAAGAGGTGGCAGAATGTAAGAGCAAAAGGAAAGGTAGGACTCCTTACAATGTGCTCCCCCCAGACACAAAATGGCCTGGATTCCATGAACTCACAGTGCCTGACACCACCTACACAAGACCTTCACAATAGGAGGAAAATATGATGACATCAAAATAAAAGAGAGACTCATGAGAAGGGGAGGGGATATGATGGAGAGTGGAATTTCAAAGGGAAAAATGGGGCAGGGAGGGAATAACCATTATCTCTGTAAGAATCACAAATTCACTAGTAGATGTAAACAGAACCCAAAAAGTGTCCATGCATTATTTTTACCACTTTTCTCCTAGCACTTACTTCTCAATCATAGTTTCCAAACAAGGAAAGAATGTTAGTAAGTATAATGACTATGAATGGTTTTATGCATTTGTATCCTGTGTCAGATTTGTGTGAACATGTTAATGAAAATACATAGCCATACCATTATCACAAAAATGTTCATCTCAAAACTCCAGACAAAAAGTAAAATGATATCCATCTTCATAATTTGGTCATTTCCAGAGTCACTTAAATGGATACATGACTGTTGGAATTAATTCTTCTTTCTCATATTACAACAGTGTATCTCCATTCATTTACATTCATTAAAGCTTTGTTTTTTCCTTTATAAGTAGTGTTTTATTTTATGTCAATACCCATTTTATTTAATGATTAAATGGTTTTAGGATGTTTTATTTTTTATTTTTATTTTTTTGGCTATAATAACTTTAGCTTCTATGGACCATAATATACATTTTTGTATGGACATATATTTTAGTATCCTTTAGATAGATGACCAAGAATGTGATGAGTTGGGTCACATGAAATTTCTATAGTGAAGTGTTTTGAGAAACTGCCAACTCATTTCCAAAGTGACTAAACCATTTTACATCCTCACCAGAAATATATAAGACATCTATATTCTGTGCATTTTTGCCAATATTTAGCCCTGAATGTTATTTACCTTTGAATTAACCAAGTAATTCTGACACCTCATTTAGGTTTTAATAAGCATTTTATTGATGGTTTTTTATGTTGAATACCCTTACATGTGCACACTTTGTAGAAATAAGGGGAGAAAAAAAACCCTTTGGTTAAGTACTTCTATATACTTGTTTATTTTCTATTTATTTTTGTCCATTCTTTTTTTTTTTCTTTTTTTAAAATTTTTATTTATTTATTTATTTGAGAGTGACAGACACAGAGAGAAAGACAGATAGAGGGAGAGAGAGAGAATGGGCGCTCCAGGGCTTCCAGCTTCTGCAAACGAACTCCAGACGCGTGCGCCCCCTTGTGCATCTGGCTAACGTGGGACCTGGGGAACCGAGCCTCAAACCGGGGTCCTTAGGCTTCACAGGCAAGCGCTTAACCACTAAGCCATCTCTCCAGCCCTATTTTTGTCCATTCTCGACTAAGGGTATTGAATATGCCAACTAAATCTGTGGCCATTTGTGTCTAATTTCCTACTTCTATCAACATTTGCTTTGCTTATTTTGGGAACTTTTTCTTTTTGTGCATATATCTTTAATATTTCCGCATTGTCTTTGTTCATGGATACATTTACCACCATGTATATCTTCCAGATACTTTTGGTAATTGCCTTTCAGGTAGTCCATTATAGTTGTCATAGTAGTAACCATTTCTGCTTTCTTGAAATAAATGTGTATAGGTACATATTACCTGAACCTTTTACTTCAACTGTCCTAAGGACCATATTTAGATGAACTCATTTAAAGATGAACATTTTTTCATATGACTTCTTTTTTATTATTATTAGCAACATATTTTGTATGGATATATCATGTGTTGGTACCCTCTTTTCCCTTGTCCCTGCCCCCATTTAGCTGGGGACCATCCTCAATGGGGTTGCAGGTATTCCCTATGGATTTGTGGGTTATGCATTGTGGGAGCAGCAGTTATTGTTTTGGAGGGAGGGAATGTCTCTGGGCATGATGTCTCAACATATGGCTCTTACAATCTTTCCACTTCCTCTTCCGCAAAATTCTGAGTCATGGTGGGTGAGTTTTTCAAGTACTCCATCATTACCTATACATTAGATTAATTATTTTTAGTATGATTTTGATGCATTATGACAAGTCTTTCAACTTTAGTTTTGCTTATTTGCTCTTAACCTGTTTCTTCTTTCTTTAATTATTTGAATTTTTAGGTTTTAATTTTTATTTATTATATTTCTTTTCTCTGCATAGTTTGCATAGTGATTATGTTCGGTAATATACATATATAGCTTCACATTTTATTGCATCAATTTTTATTAATTCAAGTGAAACATAGGAATTCATATTCTATTTATTTTTCTCATACCTTGCAGTAGTTTGAATCAGATGTTCCTCATAAACTCATGCTTTCTGAATGCTAAGTTCCCAACTGGTGTAATTTAGGAATTGGATCCTTGCTGGAGGAGATGTGGTATTAGAAGCAGGTATCACCTTCCCCTTGCCAAAGTTAAGCTCATTCTCCTGTGGTTGTTTGCCACCTGCTGTGGCAGAGGTGATGTCCCTCCTCTGCTTATGCCATGCGTTCTCTTGCTACCATGTAGCTTCCCCTTGAGGCTGTAAGCCAAAAGTAAAACCTTTCCTCCCATCAGTTGCTTTTAAACAGATATTTGTCCTAGCAAGGCAAAGTTAGCTGCAACATACCAACTCTTTGAAAATATAATTATTTTCAGGAAATTTTTTTTTTTATATTTTTTGTTCACTTTTTATTTATTTATCTGAGAGCGACAGACACAGAGTGAAAGACAGATAGAGGGAGAGAGAGAGAATGGGCGCGTCAGGGCTTCCAGCCTCTGCAAACGAACTCCAGACGCGTGCGCCCCCTTATGCATCTGGCTAACGTGGGACCTGGAGAACCGAGCCTCGAACCAGGGTCCTTAGGCTTCACAGGCAAGCGCTTAACCGCTAAGCCATCTCTCCAGCCCAGGAAAATTTTTTATTAGATTGTGGGACATAGTCCCAAGGTAGGAAAATATATGCCATAGAGACTTGTAGATGAGCTCAGGGATTAGTGGTCATCAAAGCTTCTTTATTCAGTGGATGGAGGTTAATTCAATCTCATGATTGATCAAATTGCTGAGAATAAATGACTATTGAATACTCAGCCCTAAAGGGGTATCAATATCACATTTTCCAAGGTTTGGAGAATACTGTAGAAGAGTTGGGAAAATGGAAGATCAAGAGGAAGGAAAGGAACCTTGGGGAATGCTGTCTTCTGGACATGACATGGCTGTTGCACTCATTAACTAATGGCAGCTATTGTTATGTGGATAAGACTTGAACAAAATTGAGCAAATTAACTTTCCATCATGAATGAAAATGGGCTAATAAGTTCTGAGCTCTCTTGGAGGGATTGTTTGCAAATAATTTTTGCTAAGAGAGGGGAGATATTTTCTCCAGTGGTATAGCTACTGATAAGTATATCATGCAGCAAAAAATATACACCAACCATGAACATGGCAAAAAAAAACCTAAATAAACTCAGTGACTAACATTTTATTATTCTTTATGTTGGTACTTTGTATAATTTGGGTAAATATAATATATTTGTCTCTCTCCCTTTCTAATTGCTCTCTTATTTTTCTTTTCTCCCACCAAATTCTTCCCAATAAATGTTGATCATATTTTCATGGTTTATTTTTCCTGGTTGATTTACATTAATATTCAATCCATGATCAAGGGAGGCCAGGTGTTCACTAGAGTATCAAGTAACATGTAGCAAGTAACAAGTTATCATTGGTCACGTACATTATTGAAAAACATGACATCTTAAACTGAAAATATTAGCTGTCACTGGATAATCTGGGAAATGTAGGGTCTTATAAACTTTTCCCCCATATGTGACTAAATGTTGATGATTTTAATTTTGTATAGGAATCCACCACTCCTGTGAATTCAAGAGTATAATGGTTATATAATATCCAAAAGACAATATTCAGCAGCCCTCCTCTGCATCTCTTGCCCTCATATACATTCTCACCAATCATCTGCCACATTCCATGAGCCTTAGATAGGGTGAGTTAGATGTCCTGTTTAAGGCTGAACACATAAACTCACTCGTTCCTGGCAATTTTTTCCAACTCGGCATCACCTTATTAACCTTTGATCATGGCAGAAGTAAACATTGTTGATAATGGCTTCAAATAACTCTAACTTATGGGAATTAGCCTAGATATTTAGGAGGAAGTTTGACATACTATTAGTTTAATATAATCACAATACTAGATTCTCTCCTAAGGGTTATGTACATTGTAACATATTTTTTTGCAAGTTTATGGTCCCACACATGAATACCCTCCTGTTGAATAGGCCTCAAATTCAATTTGAAAGTAGTTGGTTACTCCGAAACATCCATGCCACTATTACACAAGTGGGCAGATATTGCCTGCATGTCTGTCATGGATCACTCAACATCCACTCCTAGGTAGGACACTTTGTTGGCTTTTTTCCTAACAGCAGCTTTCATATCAACTTCTGGCACAAAGAAAGCTAAACCTGAGAAAGGAAGCATCTAGCTCAGTTATAGCATAGTCACTTTATGTCTTGGGATTAAGTTGTCTGATAATTACATCAATAGGAACTGGCCATCCAGTTTTGGTGAGTAACCAAGCACAATGCAATAATGTATGTCATTTTAGGTATTTGTCTAGCCACCCTGGGTGACAGCTCTTTGGGAGGTGTGGCAATTTGAAAGTAAAATACTCCAGATAGGCTAATGCATTTTGAGTAGTTGGTTTCCAGCTGGAGGTAACATGGGAAGGTTGTTGGGATTTTTTTTAAGTTGGAGCTTCTCTGGAGGAGGTGTGTTGCTCTTCATGGGCTATGGGATTTATTATTGCAGTTCCGTTGTGTGTTCATAACAAGGTAGCTCAGTCTTGCTTCAGCATCCCTGGTAATATGACAAATATCATGTTCCACTATCTTTTATTATCATGCTTTTCCCACTGTAATGAAATGTCCCCTCAAACCTATAACCTGAAATAAACTGTTTCCTTATATAAGCTGCATCTCTTTAGGTGTCTTACCCAGCAATAAAAAAGTAAATACTATAAAAAGTAGTACTAAGAATGGGACCTATTGCTGCTAAAACCTACTCAACTTTTTTTTTTTTTTTTTTTTTAAGAAATAGCTTTCAGGAGGGATATGGAAGAATTTTGAACTATGAACTAGAGAAGCAGATTTTAAAGGGACAGTCTGGTAAGAACTTCAATGACCACAATGTAGAGATAACTGTGAACTGTGAAGGCTCAGCTTATGAGGTTTAAGAGGGAACTTAGACACAAAGATCCTAAACAAAATCTTCTCAAACTGAATCAAACAATACATCAAAAGCATTATCCAGCTTGGTCAAGTAGGATTCATCCCAAGAATGCAGGGGTGGTTCAACATACAAGAGTCTGTCAATGTAATATACCACATAAACTAGGTTAACCACAAAAACCACATGATCATTTATTTAGATAGATGTAGAAAAGGCCATTGACTAAATACAACATCACTTAATGATCAAAACATTGGAGAGAATTAGCATGGTTGGTTTATATCTTAACATAATAAAGGCTGCATATAAGGCTCATAAAGCCCAAATAATACTTAATGGAGAGAGACTGGACGAACTCCATTGAGATCAGGAACAAGACAGAGGTGTCCACTCTCACCTCCGCTCTTCAATATAGTACCGGGAGTCCTAGCTCAACCAATAAGATTGGAGAAAGAAATCGAAGGGATACAATTTGAAAAGGAAGAAGTTAAGTTAGCTCTATTTGCAGATGACATGATTCTATATGTCAGAGACCCAAGAGACTCCATCCAAAAACTCCTGAAGGTGATTAACTCCTATAGCAAAGTAGCAGGATACAAAATCAATACACAAAAATCAGTACCTTTCTATATATAAATGACAAATATGCAGGGAAAGAAATAAATGACATTGTCCCATTTTTAATAGCAATAAAAACATAAAATACCTTGGAATAACATTAACTGAGGAAGTGAAAGATCTATATAAAGAAAACATAAAAATCACTCAAAAAAGAAATTGAGGAAGACTTGATGCTCCACATTGGTGAAGCTTCTCAAAATTAAAGTCAAAATAAATACTTTCCTTCCATAAGCTGGTAAGATGGCTCTGTTTGGATATTGTGCCTAGCAACAATAAGGTAACTGCTAGATAAGACACTATAATTCTGGCACTGGATAACCTATAGATTGTGAGTACAATTTTATCCATCTATGAAACATTTTTTTTATTCAAATATGTCCTTAAAAGTATACTTTAAAATGATAGCATATTTACTGATAGCTTATTTATATGTGTTTAATTTTCCTTCATCCTTCTAATACCCTTCTCATCCTCATGCCCCTATCCCTGTTTTAATCTTTCCCTCCAATTTTTATATGCCTGTACAATCATATCACAAATATTCTATTGCCCTACTTCAAAATCCCTAACCCCAGGTGTCTTTTCTAACTTCTGGCTTATACTGATAATTATTCCAATTTATAGCCACTAATCTATAACTTTGAGGCTAGCATCTGCATATGAGAGAGGAGAATGTTGTGTCTGTGTTATGAATCTAGGTTATCTAACTCAGTATGATCTTTTCACTTCTATTCATTTTCACATAAAAATCATAATTCCATTTTTCTTTACAAACAAATACATCTCCACTGTGTGTGTGCATGGCAGGACAAGTGTGGCTGAATCATAAGATAGCTCTGTTTTGAGATTTTTCAGGAACCTCCACACTGATTACCACAATGGTTGCACCAATTTTCACTCCCATCAACAGGGAATAAGAGTCCCTCTTTCACCACACCGTTGCCAGTATTTACTTCTAATGTCGCTGGTCAGTCAGATGCTTGGAGAGCTTTTCTTGCACTTCTCAAGGGATCATATTTCCATTTTTTTAAAATTTTCCTTATTCATTTGATAGAGAGAAAGAGGGAGAGAGAGAGAATGAATGGGTATGCCAGGACCTGGTTCTTCTGTGACACGGGTTGGAGTTTTTATGGCCATTGCAGTCTATGTGGAATTTTTTACCTAAGTGTAAATTTTGTCCAACAGATAGATGCTATTCAGGCACAGACGAGGTGACAGTGGTTCTCAAGCACCTCTAGCCCTTTGTCACACTCTGCTGATCACTTTGTGTGGGGTTTTAATGTCCATTCTAAGTTCAGGCAGGAAGTTTTAAATGTTTCTTCAGCCTTTACTTTCCCCTGAGTCCATTTGTTTCTTCCTGCTGGACAAAGTGGTACATGCATCTGGAGTTCATTTTCATTGACAAGAGTCCCTGGCATGCCTAGTCACATTTCTCTCCCTTTCTCCTTCTCTCTTTCTCTTTCTCTCTATCTGCTTGCAAATAAAAATATTAAAAATGAGTTGTTTAAAACAAAATGGGGCTAGAGAGATGCCTTAGTACTTAAGGCCCTGGCCTGTGAAGCCTAAGGACCCAGGTTCAATTCTCCAGTACCCACATAAGCCAGATGCAGAAGGTTGCACATTTATCTGGAGTTTGTGGTGGCTAGAGATCCTGGAGTGCACACTCACTCATTCTCTTTCTATATTTCTCAAATAAATGGATAAATAAATTATTTTAAAATAACTAAAATATTTATTGGCTATCTCTATCTTCTTTTGAGAATTTTCCATTTAAATATACATTATTATGCACATTATTGTATACATTGTACAAACTGACCAATTACTTAATGACGTTTTGCTTCATCATTTACTTGGACCATATTCATGTATTACCCACTCTAAAACACTTACTTGTAACATTTTTTGGTTTTTGTATTTTTTTTTTTTTTTTTTGGCTTTTGGAAGTAGGGTCTCACTCTGGCCCAGGCTGACCTGGAATTCATTGCGTAGTCTCGGGGCAGCCTCGAAGTCACAGTGATCCTCCTACCTCTGCCTCCCGAGTGCTGGGATTAAAGGCATGTACCACCATGCCCGGCTAGTTGTAACATTTTTCTCCTGATAGTTCCCATTAAATTTGTATATATGTGTGTTGTTATTCTTGCTATACAATTTATTCATCAAATCAAGTGGTAATATGGAACTATGACTTTTGTTATAATAACATGTGGTTTTGAAATGAATGAGACTCATAGTCTATCATGTTAAATCTAACTTTTACCCCTTTTAACTTTCTGAATTAGGAAGTTCTGAGCCTTTTCCTAATATTGTGGCATTATTTAGACAAATGTTTGCAGTCTTTCAATATGGATAGAAATACTAATAATTTTTATAAGATTTTTTTCATCTGAAAAATTATATACCTTAATTATATAAGGAATTTATTATTATAGAAGTATAGTTAAACATCTACATGAATACTGATGATTCAGTTTCTATATTTGACATGGGTTTTACCCTGTTAAAAATCAGTGCAAAATTAGCCACCACTGTTTTGTGATTTTGCTTCTGAATATTTATTTATTTTGTTTTGTTTTGTTTTTTCAGAACTAAGTAGTAGAATACCAACTTTTGAATTCCCTGACAAAATTAGTTATTGTAAATTAATGTAATTGGTAGCTTGGAAAACTTATGACATAATTTGCTATTAGGGAAATGATTTTAATTAGGAAAAGAAATAAAAATATTATAACCTATAATATTAATATATAGACAAGAAAGGTAATGAAATAGATGATGTTGAGTAATGAAGAGCAACAGTATATACTTAAGCAACCAAATCACATTGACTTCTGTTGTCCGTGTAAAGTCATTTCTAAGTAAATAACATTAAATTTCTCTCTGTATATATTGGCTTCCATATTACCACAAAAGTATTTTCCCCTTAATGTGATATCCAATATAGGTTAAAGTTCCGCTTTGGTTCGTTGTTGTTGTTTGCTTTTCTTTTGAGAAAGGATCTCACTCTCACTATTCAATTCAAGCTATTCTGGGATTCTAATCTTCTTGTGTCATCCCTCTGACACAGAATGTCAGTTTCAGTGTAACTTGGTATGGTAATTGTTTTAGAAATTTATTTCAAACTAAATTTGTTCTCTAAAGTTTTCTCACTATATTCATATTTTTCTCCTAATTAGAATATGATGCAAGATTCCCTTCCATCTGTAAGTCCAATACTTTATTTCCCATCAGTAATTACTGACATACACGTTTGGTGATATGTTGGATCACATGTAATATGTTGTATCATTTGATTGGAGCACAAAATGTAATATTCTCCTTATCTTGTCTGATCGATATGGTCTAATACTATCATTGTAGTCAGCTACACACTGCTGGGATGCACCTGCAAACCAGACACAGATCATGGGAGGAAGGCATTTATTTAAAGCTTACAGATCCAGGGGAAGTTCCATTGATGGTGGAAGAAGGTACCTCCATTTCGCAGATCCAATCAGAGAGAAAATCTCTACCAGCACCATAATCAACAGCAAAACTGGCAGCTAAACAGCAGGGACCCCAGGCAGACCTCAAGCACTCTGCATAGAAATCAGTCCTGGCACAGGACACCTATTCTAGCCAAGTGGCGGGAAATCCAACTTAGAAACTTTAATAAAACAGTCTTTTGAGGGACATGCAATTAAACTATCCCAACTGTTCTCTATAAGATTTTTTTTTTCTGAGCTCCACAGACATGACTTTGCAGTTATTCACCTTATCTTCTGTTCATTCCTTCTTACGGAGCCCTGCTACAGTCATTCAGGATAATTCTGGCTAAATCACTAAGCACCTTTAGGCAAGTATCACTGTAAATGTGATCCAGTGTTGACTGGTCTCTGGAAGTTCCAGGCAATAAACCCTTACATTATTTGATTAAAAATTTAGTTGGCATTGCAACTCCAATGAGGTATGGAGTTGTACCCTCCAATGAGCCAATTAATAGGAGATTCCTGAGCCATAAGAATCATGAGCCCAACATAATATCTTGCTTTGTTTAATTTTTTATTAGAATTCACTGGAAATAAAGAGAAAGCTATTTCTATTTCACATGTAATAAATTATTCTATCGGGGAAAATTCAAATTCTTAGAAGAAATGCCTGGATGCCATTGTATTTTCTACAAATGCATCTTGTATCTCATAAATTGCATGCTGCATATATTATCAACTAGATAATATTAACTCTGCCAACATTTTGGGTTTCCCAGACTAGGCAAGCAATTCATTTTGACTAACAATCCCTTTAAGCTTGAAATCTCTTAAGAAATCATCAAAAAATCTTTGGTAAACATTCAATTTCCTTATGTCTCAAGTGTTGCCTTGTTTAATAAAGCTGAAGTTAAATGCCATATTGAAAACTTTCATTCTTTTAAAGCTTGACTAAAAATAACATTTTTCTAACATAAAAAGTAGCACATTAATCTAGCTTAGGTTTGCAACAAGCAAATTTATACTTATTCAGATGAATATGTAAATGTTCAGTTGGCTTACCTACTCTGCCATCATGTCAAAGAAACTTGAAATATTTTCCTGAAAAGACATGTATCCAGTTTGATAGAACACAACTTCTAGGTTTTCTTTTCTTCCATTCAGACATTTAGAGGTATAAAGAACCTTTTTGTGATAGGAAATGGTAATTTAGCTCAAAGAAATAATAACCTCAAAGAAAGGAGTAAATTTCCCACTAGCCATGAGCACCATGCACTTAACGTTTACCTTTACTTTCAGTTAATAGATATAATTTATAAATGACCAAAATTGCCCTTGTCTTCAGATCACTGATATAAATTACAGTCATTATAGACATAGCATATAATTTTGACTGAAGGACTTTCTTCTTGTGTATATTTTCAGCAGGTTGTACCAACTCTAAACTCAATCATTTCTGATTTGGTGCCAAAAGAAATCATCAGATATCAGAAATATATTTTTTGTAACATACAGTTATGAGTTTACTATTACAAGGTTTGCAATTGTGCACTGGGCTATTTATCTGCAGAAAATTTAGTTTCTGAGTTCACTGCTGTTTTGCATTGACATTTCCTTTCTTCCTTTGGGTTTAGGTGCTAATGAGTTAAGAACATAAAAGGAGCACAATTTCATGGGTAAATAAGTTACTGCAACAGTATATTCATTTTATTCTAGATTTCTTAAATGATGATCTGTATATGGTTCCTAAAACATAAAGCAGCACCTTACAAGTAAAATATATTTCAAATCTTTCATTACAGTGGATTTTTCTTCCTGCTTCATTATTTTAAATGATCATTAAACACACACACACACACACACACACACACACACACATTTTGCAAAACATGTTAAAACACAATAGTCAAATCAACCACAAAAACATGTTGATCTGTTTAAATAAATATTGTCCTTCAGTTAAAATGAAAACAAGTTGGGGCTGGAGAGATGGTTTAGCAGTCAAGTGCTTCCCTGTGAAGTCTAAGGACCCATGTTCCAGGCTTGATTCCCCAGGACCCACATTAGCCATATGTACAAGGGGGCATATGAGTCTGGAGTGGCTGAAGGCCCTGGCACACCCATTCTCTCTCTCTCTCTCTCTCTCTCTCTCTCTCTCTATCTCTATCTCTATCTCTATCTCTATCTCTCTCTCTCTCAGTCACTCTCTAATAAATAAATAAAAATAAACAAAAAATTAAAATAAAAAACAAATATTTAATATTTAAACGAATTTTTAAATTATAAAATTTCTTACTACTGTGATATTGTGGACATCATTCACTGTCAAAGGAGAAAATGTTGCTCTATGAGGAAGTGAATTTGTGGTTAAAAACTGTGTTATGACACATAATATTTGAAATAAATCTGAATAATTGTCCTCAATGATTTTGTTATAATGCCACCTAAACATGTACTTTTTGTATTTTTGCAAACAAACAAGCACAGGAAGAGCTCAATAACTCCGACTCAGTTCAAATGCACACAAGTAGAAAATAATCCATCTTGTCATTGAGGAACACATAAGATTGTTAAAATTCAATCTTTAAACTTAGCATCACACACAAAAGAAAGGAACAAAATTTGTGAGATTTCTGGTACAAAATGAAAGAATCAGAGGAAGAAAAATATAAACTATTGACTTTACAACTCATGTCTTTCAAAATTCCTCTTATATGATAGAAAAATAAAGCATATGGACAAAAAAAATAGTTCACAAAAAAGACAAAGATGGCAAAATGCTGAAATAATACAACTCTTAAAGGACATGCTATCTAAAGGAAGACTAGCTATGGTTTTCTGTAATCTCTCACTGCCCCAGAACATATGTGTGGAAGTAAATTCTGCCACAGTGTTGTTTTGAGTGTTCTGTTTTCTACTATGATACACTACCTTTCACATACTGCACATGCTTTTAAACTTAGATATCACAAGGATAAAAGAGAAGTGTAAACAATCTAACCTCAAAAAGTTGAAATGAAGATTTATAGAGAAAGTATGTATGACAGTTAACAAAGTGAGTCATAAATGAGGAGATATTATCAGTTAACATTAACTATAACTTTTGGTTTTGCTATTTCTTATTTTTCTCCATAAGAAAAAATGTATAGGAAATTATGATACTTAGAATGTTTAGGGAATTTAATGTTATATGAATCATAGTAACTACTTGAGAATATTATCTTAATATGCATTTATAAATTTATAAATTTTCACTAAGGCCATAAAATTTCTAAATTTGTTTTCCTTATAATCACCAATAAATTATGAAATTATGAAAGCTATTCAGCTTTATAATATTCTGTGGCCTCCCATGTGTTCTAGTTCAAGTACAGGCAGATGAATCAGCACCATCAAATGCTTCATGTGCTCACAGTGACAAGGACAGTGAAAAACAGTGATTATAAATAATGATTTAACCTAACTGCTGGAGACGACAAGCATGCCATGTCAGGATCATGAGGAATCAAGTGCTGAAGAGTTGCATGACACAGTTCCAGCCCAGCTGTCTCTTCCCTGAAGTCCAGAGTGGCCCCTCTCTAGAAACATCTTTGGCTCTCTATGCTACAGATATCTGTGGTTTTCTGTATAATGATTATCTTTTTCTGTCTTTCACTTGGTGTACGATTCTCTAAGTTTACTTTTCCAACAAAAATTGGTGTTGGTGAAGTGTTGGTCTATGTATCTGAAAGAGGCTCTGGCATAGAATTGGAAAAACAAGAAACTGGGTCAAAGATAACTGTTTTCCTTAAAGGCCTTAAAGAAAGTCAGGCATGGAGTACAGTACACTGAGGAGGAAACAATGAACCTCCTGGAACAATGTAAAAATTGTTCTATGACTAATTTTTCTGAGCAGTGGAAATTGCAGCAAACTATGACTCTTTTCCTCACAGGAAAAAAAAAATGAGGTCAGAAAGAGTTCAATTGGGGGGACCAATGTCTAAGTATTGGAGAGACATGAAAACAAAAATTCAAAATATATGATTGAGGGATAAATGAGTTTATTGGATCAGTGATGAATGGTAGGAACCCCCATTTTGTGGTTGTTTTGTCTCTCACCTTTAATATAACAATTGAAAGTAGGAGTCCAGGCAACCGCAAGTGCTTGACCACACATACATGGGGAAAGTGTGAAAATAGTTAATCATTATAGGGGTCTGACGACTGTACTTAAGGTAAATATTTATGGGATTGTTTGATGTAAAGAAATAACAAAATGTTTCTTTGAATTCTGTGAAACTGTACCTTTCTTGAAGTTTGTTCTTGCATGATATGATCAGAAAATAAAAGACTGAGGTTAAGAACTGTGGCAGCAGAGAAGCAGAGAAAAAGAAAACAGAGAGAAGTAAAGAGCAGAGAAGCAGAAAGAGAGATGGAGAAACTCAGCTGCCTTGAACCAGAACTTGACTTTGAGTCATTATTGTGCCACTCCCTTTCACACCTCTCTTCCGAGTCCCTCCTTCAAGCTGGACCCCGGCACCTAACAGTGAAAAGGATATGAGTTTAACTTTATTAAGGCATGAAATCAAACTATACTTGATTAATAAGGGTCATTCTACACTTCAGGCACTACACTTCATTGCCACTTTATGCTACATCAGTGGCTGAGATGTGGAAGAACCCAAATTTAACTTGCTATGTTCCTTCCAATTCATTTTAATGATAAAAGAAAGTAAATCACTTATTAAGCATTATTATTAATATTTAAATCCAATCCTAATTTCTATAAAGTGTCAAAAGAAAACAACCAAAAACTGGGAAAAATATTACAGATAAAGTAATATTGTTCAATAAAAACTGAACAGATACTTTTTGTTGAGGTGATTAGTAGGACATTAATTTGTGGAGGATTGGGGAATGTTGTCTGGAACTATACTTTGAGAAAACATTGCATAGGAAAACATCCTGCCAACTGTGGTGTAGATTATGGGTTCTGTCTAAAGTGGGGGAAAAAAAACTGGAACTGAAAGAAAAAGTCTATCTTTTCAGCTGTTTTTCTTAAATGTTACAACCCAGGTGAATTTTACTGTGAAAGCTAGTTATGTAGTAGTATAACAACACAGAAACAAAATCAGAACTGTTTCCTGATGGTGACTATATTAAGCAACCTATAGAGACTGATATACAGAAGGGTCTTTCTAAAATCAATTTATTTCCTTAGACTATACATGGCAAATTGGAAAAAAAATTGAAAAATCTCTCAGAAGAAGTTTGAAGTGTAGAGCTGCTATTTCTCTATTTTATACTTTGGTGATTAATGACAATACTGAAATACAACTCAACCTACCATTTGCTTTTAGAGAGAATGAGAAAAAGAGAGAGTAATAGAGAATTGGTATGCAAGGAAGGCTTTAACCACTGCACTGGAATTCCAGACACTTCTTCCAACTAGTGGGCATGTGTGACCTTGTGTTTTCATCCTTTGTGTGTCTGCCTAATGAGGGATCTGGAAAAAGATCAAACACGGATCCTTAGGCTTCACAGGTAAGCACCTTAGTCAATAAGCCATCTCTGTAGACCTCATCATGCCACTGTTTAATATTTTTATTTATTTATTTGAGAAAGAGAGAAAGTGCACACACCAGGCCCCCCAGCCACTGCAAATGAACTCCAGATGCATGTGGCACTTTGTGCACCTGGCTTACAGAGGTCCTGGGGAATCAAAATTGGTTCCTTTGGCTTTGCAGGCAAGGGCTAGCATGGCAACATAAGACAACCACTAAGCCATCTCTCAAGCCCTCAACATACCATTTTTATGAGAAGTATTGATGATGAACATAGTGGCACTATGGAAATGTTTTTTTTTTTAATGAAACCAAAGTACATAACTAATAAGAGATTTACACACACATTGGAATATTAATATTAGATTTTTTTTTCCATTTTAAACATGTTTTCCCCATTTTCAATTGATAGGTTAAAGAGATATTTGGAGAATTACTATAGGACAATGCAATTACTACCTAATACTAATATTTCGTGAACTATCATTGCAGAAAATATCAATAAATTTTATATATAAAAGCATGAAAATTGATAAGACTTTTCAAATCACCATTGAAACTATGAATTGGAGTTGGGGAGATGGTCCAATTGGTAAAGTGCTGGAGTTTGGAACCTCAGCACCCACATAAATGTCAAACATGGATGGCAAAACCCCTGTAATCCCAATGTTAGGAAGGCTAACAAAGGGGACACCTTAGGTAGCTAGCCTAGCTGCAGGTGTGGGGAAGTTCTTGGTTTAAGTACAAGACTCTGCCTCAGTAAATAAACTAGAAAATGATTGTGGAAGATATCCAGGATCAACATCTTGTCTCCATATGCACATTTGCACTTGCTCACACATAGGCACCCAAATGCATCAACACATATATATACACAGCACACAAATGCATATGCCAAACAAAGGCTGAATTTAAAAAGTGCTAATGGATTAAATAAGCACCAGTTCTAGGAATTCCTTAACACTGTGAATGCTGACTATGGCAACACATTTGTTTTTTAGAAGTTCAGCAGCAAGTTTAGGCCGAACATTGAAAATATTTTATGATTTGAAGCACATTTTCAGGTTGTTTGTCATAGAAAAAGACATTTTTGTAAGAACTAGACAATAAAAACTGCCTCACTATTTTTAGTGGATTCATCCACTTATTTACATATGCTAAACATGTGACTTCAAGGTGATAACATATTTATCAATACAATGCTTCAAATAATCACATCATGACAATTGAACTATAACTATGACAAGCTCAATTAAGGCATTTTTATTCAGTTTTATATGTTGGATAAAGATAGTCTTCTGTACAGCAAAATATATATATCCCAGCTTTTAGATTTGATCTAATAACTGGCAAACCCATTTAATTATTTCTAGAAAAATAATATTTTATTATTTTTACTCAAATTTCAGTTGACATATGCATGAAGCCTACCAATTTACAAACAGAATGCAATGAGATGAAATCAGATATTCAATTAATAAGAATGTGAGAAAGTCACCTTATTGGATTTTACAGTTGATATCTTCCCAGAGATAAATAAGCATTGCTTAATAATCATGCCTTGTTCATGTCATCATTTTTTGGAAATCACTTAAATTTGTGAACAACTCTTTTTAAGAACAAAGTGTACCAAGAGTAAAATTAGGATGCAAATATCTAATGAGTAGCTCGAGGACTCACAGAGAATTGCAACTACTTCCTTCAATCTATATATTGATGCACTGGTTTATCAAACAGTGTTAAATATGCCCCCTTTCCTTTCTCTTTTTTTGAATGAAAATGGGAAAATACTCATTCTTATTCTATTCCTAATACATATTCATTCGTGTTATTAGGAATCACAAACTAGGACTGCCACAATAATTTTAAAGGACTCTCTGAATTTGACATGAAGAGAAAACTCAAGCAAGCATGAGGACTTGGGTTAGGATTCCCTACACACACATTAAATACCAGGCGTGGCATCACACACATGTAATATCAGTGATTGGGTATGTTGGTTCACAAGCTAGCCACTATAGGATTACCAGTCAGCTCTAAATTCAGAGAGACACTCTATTTCAAAGATTAAAATAAAAAGTGATGAAGGCACTTTAGACACATGTATGTCCACATACATAAAATCACACACTCATAACAAACATAAAACTACACATACAAAAAAAAAAAAAGCCTGGAAATAAATCAAAGACCCAGATGGGGATGTTAAATGATTATATGAATGAGGTCATTTTTGCTTAACTATAGTTGTGAATATCACAAAACTACGCAAAGAACTTCTATAATACATGTATAGATTTATTTATTAGAGAAAGAGACAGACAAGGACAAGAAGGGACAGAGAGAGAGAGAGAGAGAGAGAGAGAGAGAGAGGGAGGGATACAGACAGAGACAAAGAGAGAGAGAGAATGAGCATGTCAGAACTCATGCCACTGGAAATGAATTCCAGAGGCATGCACCACTTTGTGCATGTGGCTTTAGGAGGGAAATCATGCTGCCAGGCTATCCAAATACATGTCTGTAACCACTGATAAATCTTTCAAGCCCCAAGTACCTTTCTATTCCTTATTTTTATTAATACCTATGTATCTAATATGCAGCTCAAAACAATTTTTCTTCAACCCATGTCACCAAGAGAAGAGAATAGATTGGATATCCATATTAGAATTTATAAATGTGTCCTCTATTTTTATAGCTTTTTGTGAGAGAGAGAGAATTGGTGCACCAGGGCCTCCAGGCACTCCAGACTCACGGGCCCCCTTGTATGTATGTGCACTTGCATCACTTTGTGCGTCTTACTTACTTGAGACCTGGAGAGTCGGACATGAGTCCTTAGGTTCACAGGCAAGCACCTTAATCACTAAGGCATTTCTCGACCTCAGTGCCCTATATTTTATATTAAATTTTAAAATTACATGAAAAAGAATATAGTAGGAGGTTCCATTAGGGTGGAGATAGAAAACAATTTGGAACTAGTTTGCAGTTAGAAGAAAGTTTCATGATGATGTGATTGAATAAATTTAATTCATATCAGTGTCTCTGGCAGACCTTGTTTGTAGGACACTGAGGGTAGAAAGAAAATTGTCTGCCATATAAAACCAGGTCTTAGAAGATAGTCATAAGAACACTATTTTTACTCCCTTCTTCATAATCTTAAACATTAATTCCTTCTTCATGCCTAATAATTAGGAGATAATTGATAGGTCCAGAAAATATTTTTCATTTTTAACTTATTTGATCTTTACAAAGGTTCCATAAACCAATTATATAAATTTAATATTTTAACTTTAATTACCAAGTTTTAAAATATAATATTGAACAATATTTTAAAAATAGCTTTTTTATTGTTTTTTCAAGGAGAGAGAGAATGGGAGCCCCAGGACCTCTAGCCATGGCAAACAAACTCCAGATGAATGTACCACTTTGCGCATGTGGCTTATGTGTATACTGAGGAAACAAACCTGGGTCTTTTGGCTATGCAACACAAAGCCATCTCTCTAGCCTACAGTTTTAATATGATTTTAAAGAAGAGAAAGGAAGAATATTTTAAGGAATTGTCAGGACTAAGTTAGAAAATTTGGGGGGTTAAACATAACATAGAATGGTAATAGATTTTCCATGAAAATATTGATGACTAAATGTTACATAATTTTTTTTTCTAAGTTGGGCATAATGGTCCATGCCTTTAATCCCAGAACTCAGGATGCAGAGATAGGGGAATTTCTGTTAGTTCAAGGACACCTGGAGACTATACAGTGAATTCCATGTCAAAACCCTACCTAGAAAATTCAAAATTAAAAAAAAAATAATCAAAGAAAGAAAAAAAGGGAGAAAGAAAGAAAGGAAGGAAGGAAGGAAAATGAAGTTGTTTATTGTTGCTAAATCTGAATTTCTCTTTCATAGGTGTGTGTGTATGTGTGTGTGTGTGTGTGTGTGTGTGTGTGTGTGTGTGTGTGTGTGTGTTTGTGTGTTTTAGAAATGTTGGATTGGACAAAACTGAGTGAAAGGATTTGCCTAATGGTTCTAGGTAGAAAGACATTTTGGAAAATGTCAGACAAATATGAGCTCATGTGTTGTGGTGGTTTGAATAGATGGGCCCAATATATTCAGGTTTTTATTAGTTTGTAGTTTGCATCTGCAGCCACCTGGTTGGAGGCAGTGTCAATGGGCAGATCTTAAGATGTGGTGGTGGGTTTCAGATTTCAATCTAAAGATATGCAATGTGTGCCTAGCTGGAGTTCCTGAAGTGTGCTGTGTGGGCTTTTGGCTTGTACTTCTCTGTCTCTGCTTGGTCCTGTGAAGCAGGCCAGCTTCTTCTGCCATTTATGGAACTTCCCCTTGATCTGTAAACTCTAATAAATATCCCTTCCTCCATAACCATTCCTGGTCAGGAAGTTCATCTCAGCGAACCTGAAGCTGTCTGCTACACCTGTCTTATTAAATATTGCCACAGTTTAAATAGTTATGATCTTCAAACTCATTTTCATATTTTTAATCCTATAGTAGAGGCTTATTTCATTTGCTTGTTTTCCAGCCCTATTCTAGATACTCTAGATTTATTAGTAGAAACTACGGTCTCAAACTTTTGGAGCTTAGAGTCTATGGGAAATATACACAGATTTTAGATGGAAGACACACTGGCAAAATGAAGGATATTAGGTGATATATATATAAAGAAAGATTTATAAGGAACCCCTCGAGCCTATAAGCCAGAAGCTGCTCTTGGTTGGGTGATTTCTACCAGCAATGCAAACCGGACTGTAACATGGCTCTAACATTCTTTCAACCCCCTCTTCTGCAAATTTCTCTGAGCCATGTTGGGTTCATTTTAGGTCTGCTTCAGTGATGGGGTCTTGGGAGCCTCTGTGTCTCTGGATATCTGGTTTGGTAGGAGTTGAGTGTTCTCTGTGACTATCTCCTTCACACTTGCGTTGGTGCCAGTTTCACCAAGAAAGCAGCAATCTTGTTCATTTCCCTAATTACTTAGTTGCAGCTTGGGTCCTTTTGAGGTTTGATGGTCTGGTTCTTTCCTTAGGATCTGCATCCATCTGAAAAGACAAGCAAATTCTCCAATGGAGAATGAAATTGCAGACAGAAGAATGGGATAACCATTGTTTTGTTTTGTTTTGTTATGTTTTGTTTCATTTTAGAGAGAATTTAATAGGTATAGGCCCTCTTATAGCCCACAGTTAGTGGGAGCTTGATAATGGAGAGTGGGCACAATTTTGGATATGGTACTGACTTGTTTCCCAGCTCTATCTATGGGTTCCATTACACTGAGCTGATTAGTTAGACAAATCAAGAGCAGTTGGTTTCCCACTATGGCTGTGTGCCACTGCTGCACATTTGTGAGCATAACATCAGGAAAGAGAGAAAAAGAGAGAGAGAGAGAGACAGAGACAGAGAAACAGGAGATTAAGGTCAGTCTTCATCATACCCTCTCCATTGCCTTGTGATTCAGGTGTTCGCTCTAAGGACCTGATGAAGGTTCAACCATTTAATCTGTCTTTTAGGATGTAGAATTTTATGGTACCATTGCCATTTGGATCCAGTTTCAAATCAAAAGTAATCAAAAAATACAAAGAAGAATTCAGCTGAGAAGCCATCTGGTCCTGGACTCTTCTTTTTGGGGAGGTTTTTGATTACTTTTTAAATATTGATGGGTGTGATAGATTTGTTTAGGAGATTAATCTGCTCTGGGTATAGCTTTGGTAGGTCGTATGTGTCCAGGAATTCATCCATTTCCTCCATATTATCCAGTTTTGTGGAGTAGAGGTTTTGGAAATAAGTCTTGATGATTCTCCCAATTTCACTTATGTCTATTGTGATCTCTCCTTTTTCATTTCTAATTATGTTAATTTGAAGCATCTCTCTTTTTTTGCTTGACAAATTGGCTAGGGGTTTGTCAATCTTGCTGCAGAACCAGCTCTTTGTTGTATCAATTTTCTTAATTGTTTTCTTAGTTTCTAATTCATTAATTTCTGCTCTGATCTTAAATATTTCTTTCTGTCTGGAGCTTTTTGAGTTGGATTCTTCTTGCTTTTCCAGTGCCTTTAGGTGAATGGTAAGGTTATTGATTTGGGATCTCTCTGTCTCTGTTATGAAGGAATTTATTGTGATAAATTTTCCCCTGAGGACCACTTTCATTGTGTCCCATATATTTTGGTATGATGTGTTTTCATAGCTATTCATTGCTAGAAATTTCACAATTTTATTTTTTATTTCATCCACTACCCATTTATTGTTTAAAATTATTGTTCATTTTCCAGGAGCCAATGGGATTCCTGGTACATCTTTTCTTGCAGTACAGCATTGTGATCTGATATCATGCAGGAAATTATGTCAATCTTCCTAAATATATAGGGGTAGGCTTTATGACCCAGTAAATGATCTATTTTAGAGAAGGGCCCATTTGTAATTTGTGGATTTGGAGTAGAATGTTCTGTAGATGTCCATTAGGTCTAATTATTCTATGGATTTGTTGAGCTTTCTCATTTCCCTGTTGATTTTCTGTTTGGAAGATTTATCTATTGCTGGTAATGGAATATTGAAGTTCTCAACTATGATGGCATTGGTGGTTATTTCTGTTTTATTTTCAGGTAGGTTTTGTTTTATGAATTGTGGTATACCTGTGTTTGGTGCAAAAAGACTGATGAATGTGATATCTTCTTGTTGGTCATTACCTTGATAAGTAGCAAGTGTCCTTCTCTGCCTTTTTTATTACTTTTGGTTTGAAATATATTTTTATTTGATATTACAATAGCTACACCTGCTTGATTCTTCTTCCCATTTTCATGGGATATTATTTTCCGCCATTCACCCTGAGGAGGTGTCTGTTTTTAGTGGTGTGGTGGGTTGAATGAAGACAACAGATTTAGGAGTCTAATTTTCTGTTTCATGTTAGCTTAGCTACTAGCTTATGCCTCTTGATGGGTGAATTAAAGCCATTATTATTTAAGGTACAGACTTGAGGTTTGATTTGGTCCCTCCCATATCATGGTGGTCTATGTGGTTTGATGTTTTCTTGGACTTTGTAGTATTTTTGTGCTTTCTCTGAGTTTGGTCATTATGATCTACTTCGTGTAGACATTTGAGGTTGATTATTTGCTTCTTCTGTGTGGAGAATTACATGAAGTACTCTCTGAAAGTTTGGCTTTGAGTTTTATGATGGAAAGTTTTTCTTTCACCATCTATCATGAGAGATATTTTTGCTGAGTAGAGTAGTTTGGGTTGGAAACCATAAGTTCTTAGACATTGCAGTATTCCATTGTATGCCCTTCTGGCTTTCAGAGTTTCCATTGAGAAGTCTGAAGTAATTCTGATGGGGTTACCTTTAATGCAATGTGTTGTTTTTCCCAGCTGCTTTTAGGATTTCCTCTTTGTTATCATTGTTTAGACTTAGTAACAATACGTCTTGGAGAATTTCTCCTTTGGTCCAGTCTGTTTGGAGTTATGTTAACTTATTGTAACTTGATGGGCCTTTCTTTTGAGAGAGTAGGCAAGTTTGCTTCAATAATTTTGATGAATAAGTTTTCCATGCCTTTGGTCTGAAATTTTCCCTTTTTGTGTTCCCATGATCCGAATGCTGGAATGTTTAAGGGAACCCCAGAATTCCCTCATGTTCTGCTCACAAAAATTTTTGAACTTATTGATACTTTTGTACTCACAACCTCTTTCTTCTGTTTTGTCTTCCAGTTCTGAGTTTCTATCCTCTACATGACTGAATCTATTCTTGAAAGATTCTATAGAGTTTTGGGCATGAGTTTGGTTTGCATTTTCTACTACTTTTTTATGTATAGTTTCCATCCCTTTATCAAATGTCCTTTTCATGTTATAATCTGATTATATTGATGATTCTGGGAATTCATCCTTGCATTTCTTTATGTATTCATTGAACTTAACCAGCTGGTTATTGAAGTCCTCTTTTTTCCACTCTCCTTTAGATTATTTAACTGTCTTTTGCCCCCTTCCAGGTTGATATCAATTAGGTCTACTCTAGAAAGCACAACATTCACATAATTATCAGCCCATTGTTACTTTTCTGCAAGTTCTGCTATTTGCTTATTCAGGGTTGCATAGCTTATACATTCATTTGATGTTCTGATCCTAATGTCTCTTCTATATTTTTATTAGAGACATCCATTGTGGGACTGGGTAATCTTATTGGATTTACTTGCATTTGATTTTTAATGCTATTGCTTTTGTGCTGTGGTCTGCACATCATAGTGTAGGACCTTTATTTAATTTAGGAGGAAGCTAAAGTGTGTGTTCAGTGGTAATTCCCTTATATGTTTGCTTCCACTAGTTTTCTGGTGGCAATGGGGTCTGCCTGCTCAGAGGGAAGGAACCTGTGAGGTTCTTGTGGGGGCCCAAGGACCTGATGTAGATGCTTGTTGTTCCTTGATTCAGGGTATGGGAGTGTGAGGTCAGGTGGCCCGAAGGGGGACAAGAGGATGTGGGGCAGTGATCAGTGCAATCAAATTCCCCAGCCAGGAGGCACCTGTGGAGTGACTCTGCTCTGCCTGGGCCTGTGCCCAAGGGTGGTGAGTGGTGGTGAGTGGGATAGCATTCCCAAGGCATGGGTGGAGCTAATCTGGCCTGCCTGGGTCCATACAAGGCAATAGGGGTGACAGTGAGTGGGATGACTGTTCCTGAGCCTGGAGACACAGCTGGAGCTATACTTTCCTGTTTGGGACTGCATAAAGGGGTGGGGGTGGCAGTGAGTGTGGAAGTGATCCCCAGCCTAGAAGCATGGGTGGAGCTATGCTGGCCTACTGGCTTGGGTCTGGGCATGGGTTGAGTGACAGTGGCAAGTAGTATGGTGTTGGAGCACATGGAGGTAGTGGGATGGTATTGGCACCCCACGTGGAGGTGAGTGGGATGGTGTTCACACACGATGGGCAGAGTGGGATGTCTGCGTGCAGGGCAGAGAGAGTGGGATAGTGTTCATGTGGGGCAGGGAGAGTGGGATGGCATTCAGGTGGGGCGTGTGTAATGGCATTTGCCCGGGGTGGGGAGAGTGGGACGTTGTTCACCTACAAGCAGCAGCGCTGGTAGAGGTATGAAAGCCTGGGTCCCCTTGCCTGCAGTTAGTGCAGGAGGAACCTGAGGCTGGGACTATGGCAGGAGAGCAGCTTGAAGGGATTGGGGGAACTGGTGGACTACCAGAGAATGTGGGAATCAGCCAATTCCCTTTTGTTGCCCCTCCACACCCTCTTACTGGAAGTCTATTAGAGTCTGGTCCCCCCAGAAGACCCAATGTACGCTTAATATCTTGCCTTTGCTTCCCCAGGTGGTGCAGTGTGGTTAGAAAAATGCTATCTTGACCAGAAGGCAACAAGGAATGTTTTATTATTTTAGTGAAATAATCCCACACCATAGTAACTAGTAAGACTTCAGTTGAAAACCCATCCTATAGATCTGAACAAATTTTCTGGGGAAAAAATAGAACTCTTATTTTTTTTTTTGTAACTAGTAAACTACTTGCTTTAGTTTTATTCTAAGCATATATGATTGTCTCAAGAAAATGACACACAGAATAAATGAATATATGTTTCAGTGATGATATGTAACTGCTATCTGCACTCAGATACCTGTTATAATATGTCAAGGCAACAGATCTGAATTTTATTTCTAGAGATGAACACTTCATCCCTTGAGTGTGCATGTGAATGTGGTTAGGTACTTGGTCAAGTATGCTTACACTAACTCCAAGACAGGAAAAGAAATATGATAAGTAGTACAAATATAAAATTTAAAATAAAAATAAGATAAAGTTGTTTTCCTTCAAAGATATTCATTTACAGCTCCCTTAATCCTTAACTTGAATCTTCACTTGACTATACACACAAACACACACTGCAAAGGAAGCACTTTACCCACTGAACTATTGCTCTGGCCCTTTAATTTAATTTTTAAATGTTGTCCACAGGATCTTATCAATATTGTGGAAGTTAAATCAAGATTTTTAGCAATATATACTTTTTAGCCTATCTGAAAGAAAAAAATTCCCTAATAGTTCCTCAAATCTAGCTATTGCAAGAATAAGCAATGAAGACAATGTCATATAACCACAAGGTTTATAAGATATTAACATCCTATAATTTAATTTAATATAATATAATTTTCTCAAATGGCCAATATGATGTATATAGTAAGAAACTAAAACATACACTTGGAAATGACTGTCACCTATATTTATTTACAGTTAAAATGCCTTTTATTTCACATATGAGTCAAGGTAAATATTTTTAAAATGCAAACTTAGAGTATCTTGAGAATAGTAAAATTTATCCCTTTGATTTATCAATTGCTACTATTTCACATTTTTTTTCTTTAAACTAAAGAGCATTGCTTTCCTCATATTGAAAAGTGGCTGTTAATGGGGTGGAGACATGCTCAACTCAAAAATGGTTATTTAAAAATCATAGCTTTTCCTTGATATTATCAATAGTGCCATAACTAATAGTGATTAAGGCAATAGTTCATAACATACAGTAAAATATTTTAGAGCTTTTTTGTATTGAAAAAGAATATTGGCTTATAACATTCAGATTATCTCATATATGCCTATTAAACATGGATAGTTGAAAACAATATAAAGTATCAAAACTGATATGGAAGGTTCTTATTTGGAAATTACTTTTGTTTTAGAAAAGCAATGAAGACAACAAGAAGAAATGGCAAAAGACACCAGACATGGTGGTGCACGCCTTTAATCCCAGCACTCAGGAGGCAGAGATAGGAGGATCACCATGAGGTTGAGGTCACCCTGAGACTACATAGTGAATTCCAGGTCAGCCTGGGCTAGAGTGAGACTCTATCCTTAAAAACAAACAAAAAAGACACTCCATGAAAAAAATCTTTAGAGATATTCCTCAGAGTATACTTATTTTTGTTATCTGGTCATTTATTTGAACACATGTTTCACTAGCATTTTTCAAGTCCTACCAATGTGACAAAATACAAACAAATTTATAGTAAATGCTTCTCTCCATATGTTCATTTAAAATGTTGGTTTATTCTATACCTGATATTAAGACAAATTCAAGTCATATAAAATATCACAGTCCCTGTTTTACAACTCAAGAAAGCAAAACTCAAGGTTGGGCAAAATTATACCACAATAATATAGCTACAAAATACAAAATGGACTGATGTTTTCTTTTTTTTCTTTTGCATTTATTATTTTCCTCTAAATCCAAGTGTTTTTGAACTGTAAATTTTCCCCAACATATAAAATTGTGAGAGAGGACAGAGATCACTAAAAATCAATTCACATAAAAGTGTTATATTTTGTCTTAAAGTATCTGCACTCTCATAACTGTAACTAAAAATTAATTGCTTTTTCTGTTATCTGCCTGAGAAGTATAGCAACTTTGAAATGAGATACCAGAGTGAAAGCCCCTCCCCTTAGAATAGGCTGAAAGAGCAAGTTAATCCCTCAGTGGTTCACCAAATCCAAGCAAAGATTGGTCTCTAATCTCAAATTAAATCCAGTGTTATGGGAGCATTTTCTCACAGAGAGGAAAAAAACAATCAATATAACTGTACACTTAAAATGCAACACTATTTCTTGTTGTGGTTTACTTTTTAACCAATATCCTAAATTGGCTTTCAGTAGGTAAAATTTAGTAGTTTATCCCTTCTCACATAGTAGTTCACTTCATTAGATCCTCACAGGACAAGGCCCACATGACATCTGCATCACAATGGACAGAAACTACTGAATTTTTCTTATTAATTATTATTTAAAAGAATTTTTTCTTATTTATTAGTAGAGAGAGAAAGGTAGAGAATGAGCATACAAGGGCATCTACCCACTGCAAACAAACTCCAGATACATATGCCACCATGTGCATCTGGCATACATGGGCTCTGGGGAACTCAACCTGGGTTCTAAGGGTTCAAAGGCAAGTGGCTTAACCACTACGCCATCTCTCAGAATTCCAAAATTAATATACAAGCTATGGAACCCTGATCAAGCAAATATCAGAACTTAAAGAAAATCAACAAAGATCCAATAATTGTATGAATGCTGTCCTCACTAGAGTAGACTTAATAGAAAATAATCAGGAAGGGTTTCAAAGGCAGCTAAATGATCTGAAGTTGAGGGAAAAAAAGAGGGCCTCAATAATCAGATGGCTAAGATCAACGAATAAATAAATAAATTCAAGGATGAATTCCAAGAAGCACTAAGAAAATCAGAAAATAACATAAAAAAAGAACTCAAGAAAGGGATGCAAGCTATACATGAAAAGGCAGTAGAAAATACAAAACAAATTGAACAAGTCCAAAACTATACAAGCTCTCAAGAAGAGAGTCATCTGTGTGAAGGATAGAAACTCAGAATTGGAAGACAAAACAGAAAAAACAGTTTGTGAGTCCAAATGTTTCAATAAGTACAAAAACGTTTGTAAACAAAACACATAGGAACTGTGGAACACCCTCAAATGTCCCAACATTCACATCATAAGAATACCAGAAGGAGAAGAAGTTCAGACCAAAGACATAGAGAACTTATTCAAAAAAATTATCGAAGAAAACATTCCCACCCTCTTAAAATAAAGTCCCATCAAATTGCAGGAAGCTAACAGAACTCCAAACAGATTGAACCAAAGGAGAAATTCTCCAAGACATATTGTCATTAATACTAAACAATGATACCAAAAAGAAAATCCTAAAAGCAGCTAGGGAAAAACAACACATTACATTTAAAGGTAACCCTATCAGAATTACTTCCAACTTCTTGATGGAAACCCTGAAAGCCAGAAAGGTCTGGAATGGAACACTACAAACTCTCAGAACTTGGGACTTCCAATCCAAACTACTCTACCCAGCAAAAGAATCCCTGATAATAGATGGTGAAAGAAAAACTTTCCATGATAAAACTAAGCTTTACAAATATATGAATACAAAGCCAAAACTACAGAGAGTACTTCAGGGAATTCTCCACACAAAAGAGTCAAATAACCAACCTCAAGTGCCTACAAAAAGCAGATCACAATAACCAAACTCAGAGAAGGCACAAAAAACTAAAAAGTCCAAGAAAACACCAAACCATATAAACCACTGCAATATTGCAGTGATTAAATCAAACTTCACAGTTATTACCCTAAACATTAATGGCCGTAATTCACCCATCAAGGGAAATAAGTTAACAAGGTAGATTAGAAAATTAGACCCTTAAATCTGCTGTATTCATGAAACCCACCTCATCGCTAAAGGCAGACAACTCTTCAGGGTGAAAGGGTGGAAAATGATAGTCCAAACAGAGATTAAAAAAAAAAGAGATGTAGCTATACTAATATTGGATAAAATAGACTTCAACCCAAAACTAATCATAAAAGATAAAGAAGGTCACTTCTTACTTATGAAGGGAACGACCCAAAGAGGATATCACAATCATCCATCTTTATGCACTGAACACAGGTCCACCACAATTCATAAAACAAAACCTACTTGACAACAAAACATAAATAACCACCAACACCATCATAGTTAGGGACTTCAATGCTCCTCTATCTATAATAGATAGATCATCCAAACAGAAAATTTACAGGGAAGAAATATAGCTCAACACCACCATATATCAATTAGACCTAACAGACATCTACAGACCATTCTACCCAACATCCACAGATTACAAATTCTTCTCAGCAGCCCATGGAACCTTCTCTAAAATAGATCATATGCTGAATCATAAAGCCTACCTCCATATACTTGGGAAGATCGACATAATTTTCTGCATTATATCAGATCATAATGCTGTGTTGCTAGAAATATACAACAAAAGATGGGCCAAGAATCCCACCATCCCCTAGAACCTGAGCAACACACTTTTAAACAATAAATGGGCAGTGAATGAAATTTTAAAAAAATGAAATTGCAAAGTTTCTAAAATTGAATGACAATGAGAACACATTGTACCAAAACTCATGGGACACAATGAAGGCTGTCCATATGGGAAAATTCATAGCACTAAATGCCTTCATAATGAAGACAGAGAGATCCCAAATCAATAAATTAACCATCCATCTAAAAATACTGGAAAACAAGAAGAATCCAACCCAAAAAAGCTCCAGATGGAAAGAAATAATTAAGATCAGAACAGAAATTAATGAATTGGAAACTAAGAAAACAATTAAGAAAATTGATGCAACAAAAAGCTAGATCTTTGAAAAAATAAACAAGATTTATAAACCCCTCGCCAATCTGATTGTGTAAATAAAAGAGACACTTCAAGTAACAGGTTTAGAAATAAAAAAAAAAAGGAAAAATGACAACAGACATAAGTAAAACTGGAAAAATCATCAGGACTTATTTCAAAAACCTCTACTCCATGAAATTGGATAACTTGTAGGAAATTTATAAATTTCTGGACACATACCACCTACCAAAGCTAAACTCAGAGCAGATTAACTCTTAAACAAATCTACCACACCCATCAACATTTAAAAGGTAATCAAAAACCTCTCCAAAATGAAGCTAGTAGGACCACATGGCTTCTCATCTTAACTCTATCAAACCTTCATGGCAGAACTGAAACCCATTTTTCTCAAACTGTGCCACACAATCTGAGAACAGGGAAAGCTTCCCAACTTCTTCTGTGAAGCCAGTATCACCCTAATACCAAATCCAGGCCAAGATGCCACAAGAAAAGAATAAGCCTATTTCCCTAACAAACTTAGATGCAAAGATCCTAAACAAAATCCTCACAAACCAAATTCAACAATACATCATTATCCAACTTGATCAAGTAGGCTTCTTCCCAGGAACATAGAGATGGTTCAACATATGGAAATCTGTCAATGTAATACACCACAAAAATAAGTTTGAACATAAAAAAACACATGATCATTTTGATAGATGTAGAAAGGGTCTTTGACAAAATACAACATGACTTCATGATTAAAAACATTGGAGAGAATAGGTATGAATGATTTATATAATAAAGGCTATATATAAAGCTCCAAAAGCCCAAATAATACTTAATGTGGAGGGACTGAAAGAATTCCCATTGAAATCAGGAACAAGACATGGAGGTCTACTTTCACCTCTGCTCCTCAACATAACTTAAGCAATAAGACAAGAGAAGGAAATAAAATGGATGCAAATTGGAAAGGAAGAAGTTATGTTATTCCCAATAACAGAAAACATTATTCTACACTTAAGTGACCTGAACATATCCATGTCAAAACTCTTAAAGGTGATTAACTCCTTCAGCAAAGTAGCAGGATACAAAATCAATACACAAAAAGACAAAGTACAGCGAAAGAAATTAGCAACATTGTCCCATTTTCAATATCAACTATAAATAAACAAACAAATAAATAAATAATACATTGGTTTAACATTAACCAAGAACATGATAGACCTTTACAATGAAAGCATAAAAACACTCAAGAAAGAAATTGAGGAGGACTTGAGAAAATGGAATGACTTCCTATGCTCCTGCATAAACAGAATTAACATTGTGAAAATGGCAATCTTACCAAAAGCAATATACAGATTTAATACAATACCAATAAAAATCCCAACATTTTTCTTCACAGATATAGAAAAAATGATCTCAAAATTCATATGGAATGACATAAGGCCACAGATACACAAGCACGTCAGCAAAAGAAGCAACTCTGGATGCATTACCATACCTGATATAAAGCTATATAATAATGCTATAGTAATAAAAATAACATGGTACTAGCATAAAAACAGGATTATAGACCAGTTGAACAGAATCAAGGACCTAGACTTTGGGACAAGTAACAGTTACTTGATATTTGACAAAGGCCCTAATAATGTAGACTGCAAAGAAAGACTGCATCTTACTAAAATGGTGATGGATAAACTGGATAACCATGTTCAGGAAAATGAAACTCAATCTTCACACCTTGCCATGCACAAAAATCAAGTCTAAGTGGATTAAAGACCTCAATACAAGACCGGAAACTCAGCTACAACTGGAAGGAAAAACAGGAGGAACTTTCCACGATATATGCGTGGGAAAAGACTTCCTGAACAAAATCCCAGTAGTTCAGGAAATTAAACAATCACTTAACCCTTGGGATCTCATGAAACTGAAAAGTTTTTTTTTTTTTTTCACAGACAAACATTCAATAAGCTGAGCCAATAGATTTCCCATAGAATGGGAGAAAATTTTAGCCGACTATACAACTGAAAGTGGCTTAATTTCTAGAATCTACAATGAACTGACAAACTTAAACAATAAAATGTCAAACAATACACTCTAAAAATGGGGCAGAGAACTGAACAGCGAGTTATCAGAGGAAGAATGACAAATGGCAAACACACAATTAAGAAAATGTTCAACATCCCTAATCATCAAGGAAATGCAAATTAAAGCAACTATAAGATTCTACCTTACCTCAGTAAGGATATCATACATTAAAATATCTAAAAAATAAAACTAATGCTGGCAAGGATGTGGAGAAATAGAAACCATCATTCACTGTTGGTGGGAATATAAGATGATACAACCACTATGGAAAGCAATATGGAGACTGCTAAAAAGCTTGGCTATAGAGTTACAAACAGAAGACACAGTTATTCCCTTATTGGGCATTTACCTTAAAAGCTCCATGCTTCATTTCAGAGAGATTTGCTCAACCATGTTTATAGCTCCTGAATTCATAATAGCTAAAAACCGGAACCAACACAGATTTCCAGCATTATATGAATAGATAACCAAGATGTGGTATATCCACATGATGGAATTCTACACAGCAGTATGGAAAAATGACATAATAAAATTTGAAGAAAAATGGTTGAACTTGGAACAGATCATTCTCAGTGTACTCAACCAATTACAGAAAGACAGTCATCACATGGTCTCACTCATATGTGGTTCCTAAGCTGAGTCTGCCTGAGATGCTGACATACATAATAGGCATCTGGAGGACTGTACAATAGTGAGTGTAGGGCAGGAGGCAAGGGAAAGGGGGAGGGCACAAAACTGGACCCCAATGGAACTGGTACCACAAAATCCTATATCCTGAAATACAGACTAAATGGTTAAATCTTCATCAGGTCCTTAGAGGGAACACCTGAATCAAAAGGCCCTGGAGAATGTATGATGGAGCCTAACCTTAATCTTCTCCTGTTTCTTTCTTTCTCTCTCTCTGTCTCTCTCTCTCTCTCTCTCTCTCTCTCTCTCTATCTCTTTTTCTGTCCTTTCTTCATCTTTTATATTACCTATCTTTTTCTGCCTTTTTTTTTTCCTCCTTGGCACTGGCCTGTAACCCCCAGTACCATGATGCAGATATAATCCACAATGAGCTGTTGATCAGAGAGACATGCAAGGTTTCCCAAAAGAAGACATATTTCTGTCAGAGCACTTGATTACCCACCATAGGTTAATGGTAACACCCTACTGTCAAAGACACCATATGCTGTTGGTATGGAACATGGGGCTGAACTATTGCTCATTTCCCCAATTACTCCTGGTTTCAGCTGGGGCCCTGGTGAGGTGCAATGGGCTGAATTTCTCCTCTTCTGTGTACATCTGCAAAAGTGAAGCAGATTCTCCAATAGAGAGTGAAGTCAGCACTGAATAAATGGGATATCCATTATTATTTTAGATGGAATTTAATAGGTGTTGGAGAAGGGTGAAGGAGATAGGCACAGAAAACACTCAATTCCTACCAAACCAGATATCCAGAGGCACAGAGGCTCCTAAAACTTCATCACTGAAGTAGACCTAAAACATACCAAACATGGTTCAGGAAAATTCATGGAAAAGGGGATGGAAAGATGTTAGAGCCACATGTTGGGACATTATGAACATAGACATTGCCTCTTACCCATAACTGACGGATAATCCCACAATGCACAACCGAATTTCCCTAATGAGGAGGGTCCCTTGAGAGCAGGTAGGACAGTGAAGAAGCTAAGATGGTACCAACATTGCTGTTTATGCACTGAGTATGTACATAACTAATAAAGAAAAGAATTTGAACTGAATATTAGGTACAGCCTAGAGTCAAAAGACAATATCTTAAATACTAGAGGAAAAGTACTGGGAAAAAATTCTATTGATGTGTGGAGAGTAGGAGACTGACAATAATGGGAAAATGGAATTAATTATTGGGTGATTATTTCACAAGAATAGGAAATTATACATGGAATTATGTGAGAAGTACTCCAAGATTTTGAGGACATAATACAACTTGATGGCCCTTGTAAGAAACAAGGCAAGAAAATATTAACTAGACTTGATGGAGGTGCAGAGTACATCAAATCTGAAGTGGTCATCATCTCATGCCTGGGAAGATCACTGTGTAATGTATGTTATTTCTGTATATAATGCCTAATTTTGTTACATATAATCTTGATTTCTGAACTAGATGAGGAGCACCTAATGGCCACAGATTGAGCATCTTCCAGACAAAAGCATTAATTGGCTTAACTAAAAACAACCAGAGGCAAAGGGGTAATTATGCAGCAATTCATTCAACATAACATTCATAAATATATCATAAATTGTACAGACAGATTTACCACAAGGGTTATAACTTGGAACAAAATAGATTTCATATTTGGAGAAAATTTTATATTTTGCATATGGGGAGACATATGACAAATATGCATAATTGCCAAAAAGGCAGTACAACCATGTTTGATGGTATGCTCAGGAAATGTATGAATGGAGGAATGACAAAGATGAAATTAGAAGCAATGTGGGGTATGATCATCATAGTCAGAAAAAAATTCAGTGTGACGTTCTTGGGTTAGGAATGTAGTTGGCACAGTCATGAAAAATCAAAAGGCCAATGTATTTGGAAGAAAGTGACTCAGGAGGAATATGATATGATATGGTAGGACAGGATGTAATCTCAGATAAGGCAAGTAGGGCATGCAGAGCTTAAGACTTTGAATTTTGGGATTGTATTAGAAGTAAATGTCGCCTTGTTCACAATCACCAAGTAAATTAGTGTATCTAAGGTAAGAAGCATCTTACTTAGAAGCAAGGGATTACTTATTCAGTGAGAACATTGGCAGCAATGTTAACTATGAAAAATAATTAAAATATGGGATATATAACCCAAGTGTACATCATTGAACTACATAAAAACTTAACTTCTTGTTCTACATTCATATCAATTCTGATTTATTTATCATACTCTATTATGATACTTGGTAAAATATAATTTATATGGTTTCCACTCTTATCCAAAAAATAACTGAATTTAATGATCTTATTTGTGGTGATAAACGATTACATTGCAGACTTTTAGACGAACCTTGCCTCTGTTTTTTAATACTTGCTTTATCAATGATGGGCATCTACATTAACAAGAACTGACAACTTCCAATCAGCATGAGTTGTTTATAATGAGTAGGTTATATAGTCTACAAAGTAAACTTGAAGAGTGATGAAAACCTGAATAGTATGAGCAGCTATTTTGGGCTGAAAACATAATCAGTTGAAACAGAAACTTGAGAAGCAAGAAAATTCTAGAATGCTAGCTACAAAAAAGTAAATCCACTGGGGAAAGCATCTCCAATTTGGTGGCCTGCATTTTCACTTATGATTACATATATATTAGGTTTCAGAGAATTACCATGCTGGGGGCAAACACAGGAAGAGACAAAATTAATAATTATTAATGTTAGCCCGGGAGATTTTATTTATATGCACATACATATATGTATATGATGTTATTATTTAGATAATAACAATGGCTTATTTCTAAAGGTATAGAGATACAAACTCTGTGGCTTCACAATACAAAGTATGCATCTATTTTAGTATTAATCAAATGGCACAATTATCTAAATTGTGCTTATCTGCATATCATCTAACATTTACAATTATGTGGATATGGGAAAATGGAGCAAAACAGAATATTCTGCTTTTCTTTCTACTGTTATACAACAATGTAATTTAATTTCTTCTCCAGATAAAACATGAATTAATAGTAAAATAAAACAAATATGACTCACTTTATTTATTTTATACTATAACAGAATTGCTCTTGTTATTTATAAGGTCTATAAAATTGGTTTGTAAATTACATGATGAATTTTTATAAAAGAATTTCATGGGCTGGAAGGGGATGACTTAGTGGTTAAGGCACTTGCCTGCAAAGCCAAAGGACCTAGATTTGATTCCCCAGTACCCACGTAAGCCAGATGTACAAGGTGGCGCATACATCTGGAGTTCATTTGCAGTAGCTAAAGGCGCTGGCAGGTCTATTATTTTTCTTTCTCTCAAATAATTTTTTTTTAATTTATTTGAGAGTGGCAGACACAGAGAGAAAGACAGATAGAGGGAGAGAGAGAGAATGGGCGCGCCAGGGCTTCCAGCCTCTGCAAACGAACTCCAGATGCGTGAGCACCCTTGTGCATCTGGCTAATGTGGGACCTGGGGAACCGAGCCTCGAACCGGGGTCCTTAGGCTTCACAGGCAAGCGCTTAACCGCTAAGCCATCTCTCCAGCCCTCAAATAAAAATTTTTATAAAAATCCCATCACATTGTGCCTAGATGACAAGTTAACTCAATGTTAAAACAATTACTTAATGATGTCAGTAGCACACTTTTCTTAAATTATACCAGTAATTCTATGCCTTAATTTGCTTCTTTTTTTTTTTTTTTTTTTTTTTTTTTTTTTTTTGTTTTTCAAGGTAGGTTCTCACTCTAGTTTAGGCTAACCTAGAACTCACTATGGAGTCTCAGGGTAACCTCGAACTCATGGTAATCCTCCTACCTCTGCCTCCCGAGTGCTGGGATTAAAGGCGTGCGCCACTACACCTGGCTCCTAATTTTTTTTAATATTTATTTTTATTTATTTATTTGACAGAGACAGAGAGAGAGAAAATGGGCATGCCAGGGCCTCCAGCCACAGGAAACAAACTCCAGATGCATGTGCCCTCTTGTGTATCTGACTAACATGGGTCCTGGGGAATTAAACCTGGGTCTTTTGGCTTTGCAGGCAAGTGCCTTAACCACTAAACCATCCCTCCAGCCTTATGCTCTAATTTCTATTGCATTGAAAATAATTATTCATAGGCATTTTGGTAGCAACTACTATAAGAAACATGTAGCCATATAAATTGATACTTCAAATGGATTTAATTTATCTGCTGCTCTCCTGTATTATCTTATTGATAGGAAATATAAATTGCATCTATATCATTGTAACAGGACATATTTAGAAATAAATAAATATATATAACTAGGCCTATGTATATATAAATTTGAAATTATTTGTTTTATCCTTTAAAGCATTTCAGTGATATGCATAATATTGAAGTCTAGCCTTAAATACCAATAGTATTTTATTTTCACATATTTTCATGATTAAATAAATCTGAATAATTATTTTATTCTTGACATAAATATCTCTAGTATGAAATATTTTCTAGAACAGGACTTCTTATGAACTCTTGTCACCAGAGAAAGTTTTTATATGACCCTAGGAATATAGGTATATACAACGGGTACATAAATGAAACATTTACTGATAACAAATATTTAATATCGGTTGACGATGAAAGCCAATTTTCATGCTAATTAGATGTACATGCTTATTTATATTTTCATTAAGAATTAAATTTTGGGAGGCTGGGGAGATGATTCAGCAGTTGAAGGCACTTGCTTGCCAAGCTTATTGGCCTGGGTTTGATTCCCCAATACCTATGTAAACACAGAGGAATAAAGTGTCTCATGCATTTGGAGTTTGTATACAGTGGCAAGAGGGCATGGCGCACCCATACTCTTTCCCTCTTTCTGGCTTTCTCTCAAATAAATTAATGAAAACTTTTAAAAAAAGAATTAAATCTTGGCTGAATATTTGATATGGTGGAACATGGCGAACAATCAACAGTTTTTAGAGATGATCTACAATGTGAATTTATGATTGTCAATACTGATAATGTCAAGTCCTATACATATATAGTACAAAAGGATAAAAGTATGATAAGGGTCATTTCAGCAGTTTTTAGAAATTCTGTCCTAATCCTCAGCCATAACATATTTCACAACTGTTATTTTTTTTATGAAACTCAAATCAGTAACTCAAATAGCATAAATAAGCAGTGCTCATTGGCATTATGACATGTACTGTGTAAAGTTTGCCAGGTATGTGGTCACAACCAACATTTAAGTAAAATTATTCACTGCAGCCAAGGGAAGTACTGTCAGAGACAACCCAGTTTCATTAAATACTGATTTTAAATTAATTTTCATCATTATTAATTCAGAACTCTTTTAAAAATATTTTATTGTTTATTTATTTGCAAGCAGAGAGAGAGAGAGAGAGAGAGAGAGAGAGAGAAGGGAGAATAGATAGATATAACAGGGTCTCCAGCCACTGCAAATGAACTCCAGATGAATGCACCACTTTGGATTTATATGGGTACTGGGGAGTCAAAACCAAACATTAGGCTTTGCAGGTAAGGGTCTTAATCACTGAGAAACTTCTTTAGTCCTAAAAACTCTTTCCATGCTGCAATTTTGCATGTCCTCTACATTTAATTACTCCATATGGGGTAATGGCCAACAGTTTCAGAAGTGGAGTGCTGGAAGAGCCAATTGAAGCCATCTAATGTTCCATAGCCATCTATACCCCAGCCTTCATGTAGTTCCACTAGTTTCATGTGACTAGTTCTTTTTAAGGTAATGGAGTGCTATCGCTTGTCATTGCTAGACTCAGGCTACTCATTTCTGTCCTCTTTTGAGAATATTAAGATTAATTGTACTAAATACTGTAAGTCAAAGGAGACAGCTCTTAAAGTATGCTGCAATCAGCTTTGTGTTGCTGGTACATCCAACTAGAAGCATCTTATGGAAGGACAAGGTTTGTTTCAGGCTTACACCACCAAGGGCAGAAAAAGCTGGCTAATTTCCATAGATCCAAGCAGAGAGACTCTAACAATAGTGAGCTCTGCCAGCAAGCACAGACTGCTAGAGCTCCAACTGACTTGCAAGCTCCTTAGGGTGGGATTCAAGATCTTCCTCCAAACAAACCTTAGGGCCGGACTCCAAGATTTGCCTACAGTGACATCTCCTCCAGCCACACTCATGGAGACTCAAATGATAAGCTCAATTTAATAAAATACCTGAGTCATTGGGGTCATGCATTTAAATAATCATAAACTATCACATTCTGTCCCTGGCCTTCATAAGCTCATAACCATTTCACAGTGCAAAGTGCATTCGGTCCAACTTCATAAGTTCCCATCACTTTTACCAACTTAAAATTATTTCAAAGTCAAAAGTCTCATTTGAGATTCAAAACTGTATCATAACTGTAATTCCTTTAAAATCAGACCAAGTTATATACTTCTGACACATAATGGCACAGAGTAAACATTTATATTGCAATAAATAATAACAAGGGGATACTGAACCAATTAAAATCAATAGCCACCAGGTAAACATCAAACATCTATAGTTCATGTCCGATATCCATAACCAGTGATGAAAAGTCTCTGAATTTCTATGTCTTCCCCTCCAGCTGGGCTGGACACAGCTCAGGAAAACAAACAAACAAACAAAAAAACATCGCATCCTAAGCCACCAGCTCTCCATGGTAGCTCTTGTACTCGGTATCTGGTTTCATAGGGATAACACACATGTATCCATTTTCTATTGTCACGTCTCAGCAGTATTTGAACCTAGTTTATCTTCATAAAATGGCCTTACTTGTCCTCTACACAGGGATCACACCCTGCTTTACAATGCCACTCAGGTAGCTCCTGGAAACAAACGTACTTCATGACCTGAATCCAGGGAGGATAAACCTTGACCTTTAAGAATAATATATGACTTTCAAATTTTTTTTCAATTATTTTCTTTTCAAAAGTGTTTGCTTTCCTACTCATTGACAATTTCCTGGGTGGGTTTCATCCTTGGGCAGATTTTTGATTGTCCCAGTGAAAAACAGTTGGCCCAAATTTACTGCTGGTAATCAATTGCTGTTTTAGTAACCTAAAGCTAGCCTCCATGTTTGTAATTTTAAATATGCTTGAATTCTTCCTGGGATAAGCCATACATCCTTCATATCTTTCTGTTCTATATCTTCCACCAAGCTCACAAGTCCTTACTTTTTAACTCTAACCTTCCTCAAATTATTAGGATTTGGGCAGAATGCAACCAGCCTCTCTGCAAGTATTTGAGCTCCAACAAATTTCTCTGCTTCCCCATTGGACATTCATAAGCTGAGCTTTCACATTCCACAAGTCTCTCTGTATTTAGTATTTTCAAACTCTTATCAAAATAGCATATAAGACTTTGCTTGCTCCACTGTGAAGCTCTTTCAGTCCCAAGTACCAACTCTTTTCACAATCCTTGAGCACACAAATTCCAAAAGACCAAAATCCACATGGTCTTATTCATGAAAATGTCCCCATTCCTGCTACAATATAAATGTTGCAATCAGCTTCACATTGTTGAGAGAAATATACAGTGAGAACCAGCTAAGAGGACAAAAGGATTTATTTCAGGCTTATTAATTCCAAGGGAACACCATCAACGGCAGAAGAAACTGGCTTATGGCCATAGATCTAAGCAGACTCCAACAGTGATCATCACCAACAAGCACAAACAGCAAGAGCTCCAACTGCTCCCCACAAACCTCACAGCAGGACTTAAGATCCACTCCCAAACACGCCCAAAGGCTGCATTTGAAGATCCACCCCCAGGAGTACACCCACTGTAGCAGTAATCTGCCTGTTAGGAGCTCAATTTGTAAGTTCAGTATAACAAAAGACTTAATTCTACGTGACCATACATTTAAACCATCATATTCAAACCACCACAAAGTGTAATTAGAAAAAAACAACACTGGATTATAGTATTATTATGTGTTACTGCTTTGACTCCTTTGGTGGTTTGTCTTACTTGTGTTAAATAATATTCCTTCATATATATATATTTTAAATTATATATATAATTATACTAAATTATATATATATATATATATATATATATATATATATATATATATACAGAGAGAGATTGAGAGAGAGAGAGTGAAACACAGAGAGAGAAAGACACACACAGAGAGAGAGAGAGAGAGAGACAGGAAGAGGCAGAGAGAGAGACAGAGAGAATGGGCACCCCAGGGCCTCTAGCCACTGCAAATGAACTCCAGATGCATGTGCCCCCTTGTGCATTTGGTTTACGTGTGTCCTGGGGAATCGAACCAGGGTCTCCAGGCTTTGCAGGCAAAAGCCTTAACCATAAGCCACTTCCCCAGCCCTTCTTCACCATTTTTCAATGGATTTTCCCACTTTATAGGTCTTTTCCTTTTTCCTGATTTTCTTTGTGGCAGTTATCAACATCTAACATGCCACAAATATCACTCATTTATTTTATTCCCATAAACATTAAGTAGCTCAACATCAGTATACAGCAGTTTCTATTTTATGTTTTATTTATTTTATTTGAAAGAGGCAAAGAGAGAAAGAGAGAGAGAAAAAGAATGGGTGTGCCAGGGCCTATAGTCACTGGAAACAAAATCCAGACACATGCAACACCTTGTTCTTCTGGCATTATGTGGGTTCTGGGGAATCAAATCTGGGTTCTTTGGCTTTGCAGTCAAGTGCCTTCACCACTAAAACATCTCTCCAGCCCACAATTACCACTTTGTATTTGTAGTACTACCCTTTTGAATATACATATATGAATATATATATATGCATATAATATATACTATGCATATTTATATATAGATACACACACATATATGTATGTGTATATATATATATGTGTGTATGTATATATATATATACATATATATATATGTATATACATATATATATATATACACACACACACACACACACACACACACACACAGATGGAAACAAAGAAAGAGAGAAAAATGTGTATGTATACTTAGCCATCCATGTAAATGTGTTCTTTAAGTAAAATATTTGTATATGTATCAAAGTTTTAAAAGTATTTTATTTTTCATTAATCCCTAACCAATATGGAATAATAACTATTTACAGAATAATTACATGGCATTAGGCATTACAAATATTAAAGAGACAATTTAAATATATAGGACGATGAATGAGGATTGCATTCAATTACTGCAACTTTTAAATTTATTTATTTATTTGAGAGGGAGAGGCAGTGAGTGAGAGAATATGAGAAAGAATATGCACAAAATGACCACTAGCTGCTGCAATGAAACTCCAAACACATGCACCACCTTGTGTATTTGGCTTACGTGGGTACTGGGAAATTGAGAATGGGTCCTGGGGCTTTGCATAGAAGTGCCTTAACCAATTAGCCATCTCTCCAGCCCCATAAATACTGCAATATTTTAAATAAAGTCCTTGAGCATCCACAGACCTTGGTATCCCCAGTATCCAGAATTCAATTCCACTCACATTCTGATATGTATCGTTGTGCCTTGAAAGGTCCAGGCTTGAGGCCTAGTGGAACATCCTGAGCCTAGCTAAAGTTTGGCTACCAGTCTCTGGCCAGCTAGGACTCAGCAAGATGCCTAATGACTTCTGGCCTGCCACTTCTGAGCAGGAGTTGGAATTATCATTTCAATAGTTACAGTTTACTATTGGCCCTTACCTATCCACCTCCCCCCCCATCCTAAAATCCCCACATTTGTTCCCAACATGATATAGGCAACTACTCATAGCAGTAAAGCGAGTTCCTGTTAGTTCCTCCTTCCACAAGAATCCTTCCTGACTCAGTGTGGTTTTTTCTCCGGTGGCCAGGAGAGGTCTGAGTCGTCATACGCTCATCTTCTTCCTTAACTCCTTGGGAGGAACCAGCAGGCCTGGTCCTTCCCTCAGCACTACCTGCCCCCGCCGGCAGAGCCCGGCAATGTATAACTTCATATATTTATGAGTTTGTGTGTGTTCACATAAAATGAAGAAGTAAAACATACAACTTTGTAGGTATTATCCAATAAAGTGGAAGTTTTAATTTACAAAATTATGGAAAGGCAAATAAATATAAAACATGTTGAATAAGAAATTTGTTTTCCCAAACTGGATAAAGATAAGAGGCAGAACATAAAAAATATAGATATAGTGAGAATGACTGATCTAAGTGCTACTGAGATACCTGCCAGTTATCCCTGCTCATTTGGTAGCATTTCCCCTTCTTCTAACAGATGTAACTGCTTATAAATATATTTTTTCTTAGGGCTAGAGAGATCGCTCAGCAGCTAAGGCACTTGCCTGTAAAGCCTAAGTACCAAGGTCCAATTCCCCAGTACCCATTTAAGCCAGATGTGCAAGGTGTTGCATGCATCTATAGTTAATTTGCAATGGCATGAAGCCCTTGTGTGCCCATTCACTCTAAAAATATATCTGCCTCTCTATCTGTCTCTCTCTAACAAATTAATAAAATATTTTCTTTTTAAAAAAGATTTTTCTTGGGATGGAGAGATGACTTAGCAGTTAAGGCACTTGCCTGTGAAACCTTAAGGACCCAGATTTGATTCCCCAGTACACACACAAGCCAGATGCACAAGGTAGCACATGAGTCTGGAGTTCCTATACAGTGGCTAGAGGTTCTCTCTCTCTCTATCTCTCTTGTCTCTACCTCTCAAATAAATAAAAATATATTAAAAAAATATTAAAAAGTACTTTTCTTATAGAACTCATCCTGAAATAAAATCAAAATAATTCTCTATTATCTTCAATTAAACGTGAAACCCTTTCCTTTATGCTGAAGTTTTCCCTGATAATATTTTTCAGACCTAGAAAGTTTCACTCAAACCAAACTTCTTTAGAATCAATAACACGTGTGTGTGTGTGTGTGTGTGTGTGTGTGTGTGTGTGTAAGGGTGCACGTGCCCATGTATGTCTCTGTGAGTTCAGGTTGTAGAACATGCTTGGGTCTCATTCTTTATACAATTTTTTGAGAAAAGCTTTCTCACTGGACTGTAACTTCCACTAAATAGGTCATAATGGCTGGTCATTGAGCCTCACGGATTTCCAATCCTTTGCTTCTTCAACACCGGTATTATAGGCAAGTGCCACCATATTTGATTTTTTTTTTTTCATGTGTTCTGCAGACTGAACTTAAGTCCTCATGCTTGCAAGTAAAGAACATTAACTAATAACCTAGTTCTCCAGGCCCTCAGTGATAGGCTTTAATCAAACATTAAGTCTAGGGATTGAGGAGATAGCAATATTGATCCCTAGCCTATGCACACATACATGTTCATGCAAGAGAATGAATATACACAAGCACACATACACAAAAATCAGTTAATAATGTGGAAACAATGTCAAGAATGTAAACTAAAATTATTCAGCTGCATGCTGCTTTAAGAGATTCTTAACTGGCTAGGAAAGAAAAAAGCTTTCTAAATTTACTCAAACAGAAAACAACTGTACAGTTATAAAAACATATTTTATTTTTGACTCTTCAACATGTTTTACTTAGGGATAGAAAATTCTACAGAAAACAAAAATAAACCAAACAATTATGAGTCATAAGTTTTATTGTGTGCAATGCTTAATTTCACATTGTTATTTATAGGTTTTGAGGAAATAATTGTTCCTCGCTTTCACTTAAGTTTATAGGAAGTGAGATTGCAAAACAATTGGAACACACAAAAATGTAACTAACTAACTAGAGATTGTTTGGTGCATTTTCAGTAAAGACACATGTTTACAGAGGAAGTGTTGTTAAATCAATAAGCATTCACCTACCTAAAAGTGTTGTATAGATAACAATAGTTGTAGAAATTGGCCAGAGACTTACATATATAAAGTATTGTTAACTCATTGTTATATTTTCAAGGAATTTTTCAAAAAGTTATCTCACTTCTACTGGAGTAAAGGTCATAAAGATTTTTCTTTTCCGGGCTGGAGAGATGGCTTAGCGGTTAAGATTTTTCTTTTCTTTTGTTACAGAACCCAGCAAAAATAACTTTTATTTTAAAAAGTGAATGTTCTTTCTTTTGGATGCAAGGTATTTCAATACAGTCCAGGCTGGGCTTGAACTTACTATGTAGCTGAGGCTAGCCTTGAATTAAGTGGTCCTCTTCCCTCAGCTTCCTCAATGCTAGGATTATAAGTATGTATGACCACACATGGAAGCTTACTAATGCTTTTAACTAACCAGTAAAAGGCAGAAAACTGAGAATGAGAACCTGAAACCAGCATATAGCCAATTTATAAAGGGGAATTATAGTTTGTTTCATCTGTGACATGTTTGCAAAAGAAATTTAACTTCAAAAATTCAGAACAAACTAGCTAAAACTATGCATTTGCCTGGCATTTTCCTTCTAGTAATTATGTTGTCTGATTCCTGGTTTATACATTATTGCCTACTTTGCTATAAATGCTGTAATTCAAAGCATAATGAAACTCATGCTAAACTTTAGTCTTCATGAGAAAGAGAGTTAGACACTTAAGATTTGTGTGCACTTTACAAAAATGAAACGCATGCAGTCTGATGTATAAAAAGGACACATGATTTCTAAGTGGCCGTTGTTCATATTTGTTTAAGCAGAAATTTTCTTTGTCCTAGTCATATGCATGGAGAATGCCCAAGAGCCTTTCAAGTTCTATTTTAAAGCAGTAAAAGTTACACATATTTCTTCTAAATATACTTTCTTATTTTCAGCTTGGTAGTATTCATGGAAATTTCATCTCCCATCTACCTATCATTCAAATTCACTAGGTGGGTCCACTTCAGTTTTAGCAATCCTCATAGGTTCATAATCATTGAAATAATCATATAAGCATTGTACTAAAATATTAATGTCATGAAGAATTAGGAATGATAAAACAAAAAATCAAAGTCCTTTGTTTTCTCTAATACAAGAAATGACATTTTGAGAATAGTTTTACTTTATAATTCTGAATATCTTTCTATTAGGTTAGGCTGTTTGAAATTTATACTGTCAAAAAACATATACAAGTTAATTTTAAGTATTGTGTATTTCCAAAATGATTACCATTAACACATTATTAATATATAGTATAGTTTTAACATATTTTTTAATTCATATAAAGAAAGAATGAAGGGAGTAAAGGAGAAAGAAAAGAAGGAAAGATAAACTAACCTCCAAAATGGTGTCAACCTCATTTATCTTTCCACAATTGATATCTTTATCTCCAATGTACCCAGAAAAAAAATCTGCAGTGACTTTCAGAATTTTGCTCACTGGACATTTGCTTTTCTAGTACACCTCTGTATGAGTAAGCCTTTTGTCTGGCTTTAACTTATGGTCATTTGAGGATTATAAGCAGTAATTTTAGCTCAGAAGTTCTTAACATTATTCTTTGAGTCTAGGTTGTAATTTCTGCTTATGGTTTGACTACAGCATACTTTTGAATCTTAAAGAATCAACGTGTGAGGAGCTGAGACAGTCGCCATTAGAAGATGGCGCTTACTTCCTGCCAAGGGGCAGGACAATCAGCTCCTTACTTGGTCATGTCTTAGCGGCAGTCGTGCTTGATGCTGCGCATGTGCGTGATGTAATGCACCCTGGGCCTATCCCGTGGCCCTGGGTGGTGGGTGAACAGGTGGCAGCCAATCCGTAGGTGCCTGGTAGTGCTACACCCTATAAAAGCAGCTACACTCCCGCGCCCCGGCCCCTCGCCATCAGCTTTCCTGTTAACCAAGAGGCTCTCCAATAAAGTGTGATCAAGAAGGATCTTCGTTTGCTGGTCGTTCTTCTCCTGCTGATCAGGGGGTTCACCGCATCAACGTACTTTAGCAATTAAATAGATGAGTGAGATTTCTTTGTCTCCCGATACTCCAGTGTACTACAACATCCTAATGGGTGAATCATAGAAATAAAACATTTTTTCTTGGAATGTAACATGACAATATATGTTAAGGTCCTAGTATAGTCTCATTTTCAATAGGAAAACAAGCATTTAGAGGTCATGTTAATATTTGAAAATTTAGATTCCTTTCTTTCCCTAGATGAGAACTACACCTTTAACTTAATTAATGTAGCCTCAGTAGTATAGAAGTTACCTAGGCATGTTGTATGTTTCAAGTCCATTTGTAAAAAAGCTTTTATAGAAGAACATGATTTCCTATAGTTTATTACAAGTTTTCATAATTTATACTTACTGGATGTATACTAAATTTTAGCATCTACTTAAGTGTTTACATGTTGTTTTATTTAATATACACAGTAACTTTGAAAAGAAATCACCATTGCTATTTTATAGATTATGCATTTGAGATACAGAGAGCATAAGCGATATACCTAATGTCAGAACTGTTAAGCAGAAATGGAAAGACTTCAAAAGTGTTTTGTGTGCTCACATTTACCATACGACAGTAGACTAAATACAAAATAGAATGAGCACTTGATTCTTAATCACCACTAAGTCAGAAAAGGTGCTTCCTTGAAACTAACTAGCCTTGTTATTTGTAATATGAAAAAGCCTTTCTTTTGTTAAAATTGGATATGACAGCACTGCTGAAACATAGATATTATTTCTGTAATTGTCAGATTTACTAATCTATAATTTGTTACTTTGGTGAAAAACAAACTATCCATAATCATAAAAGAAAAGTCTCTGGCTTCTATTCTTATATATCAATTTCATGGAAACTATAAGTATTTTCTTTTTCAGTATCATCACCTTGACAAAAAATGTCAAACACAGTCAAATAAATGATCATAAATATTGTACTTTCACTAAGAGCACATGTAGTAAAACAACATAAAAGCTACATCATCTTTTCCTGGAAGCTTGTTTTACAATTGTATGCTTTCTTGAAACCAAATATTTCTGATGAGAGAGCCATTACTATTTTCCTTTTATGTCTAATTTCCTTTTTCCAGTACCAGAGTAGATGTACTGCCCATGCTCAAACCCTAGAGCTTTGGTCACTAAAATGCAGACAATCCATGCAATACATTCACAATCTTGCCTCTTTTTTTTTTTTTCCGAGGTAGGGGCTCACTCTAGCCCAGGCTGATCTGGAATTCACTCTGTAGTCTCAGGGTAGCCTCTTACAGCGATCCTCCTACCTCTGCCTCCTGAGTGCTGGGATTAAGGGTGTGCACCACCACACCCGGCAACAATGCTGCCTTTTGTCTTTCATTATCCTTATGGAGGTACACATTGCTTTCATATAGACAGTAGTTTCCCTGGAATGTTACCAGCTGTTTCGTATTTCGCATCATGAAGAAAAACAATATGTACACAAGATTGAAAAATTGCTTTTTGTGATTATTACATTAAAAAACTGGTGCATATGACATATGAAGAGACCATGACATCACTGAGAAAGGTATTTCACCATTAGGAAATACTTAATACTTAATCCCCATCTGCATTCCTCTTACTCTATGTCTCTGTCAAATAAAGAAAATATTTAACAATTTAAGCAATGATGAAAGTATTTAAGTTATCTATAACATTTATGCTATATAAATTTCATATGTACATAAATAAAAGATATGTGAAGGTATATGTAAACTATTTACAGAGGAAGAAACACTATGGTGGTGAGATACCTGTTTTTAACTATGTGATACTGAAAAAAAATTAATGAGAAACAAATGTTTGGATAAGATACATTGTTAAAAACTAGCTCTGTCTACATAACCTCTATCCACTTAAAGGATATAAAATGAATTAAACCATGCTATAAAATATAGCAAACAACAGTGTTTTCAGATATTAATAAATACAATCTTGTTTATTTATATATGATTATATTGTAGTAAATGACTTAGTGATAATTACATTTGTAACCATTGATTATCAATTAATGGTCCCTATAAATCTAGTTTTGAACTCAAAGTCAAAGGATTTCATATCCTAACTGATACAAATATACAGAAAGTAGAAAAAATATTTATGATAAAATAAAGTCAGTGCCTGCTAGGTAACGTTTTTGTGGGCTCCTCATGATTTATTTTCTTTACACTAAGGTTGTCATGATCTCTTTTAAAACATTCTTCAAAAATATCACTTGGGATTGAAAAGAATCATTGACTTGTTTCAAGTGGTGTCTCATAAGAATTGAGCACATCATGATGGACCTATCATCTGCATCAAAGGATACAACTACAGTTGTTAATATTATTGCTGTAGAAAACTTGATAATGTCAATAAAATAATTATCTTGGCCTTCAAAAATCCTTCACACTTCGTTACCAAATTGAAGTATTTCAATTGAAATGACAAACTATTTTTAGTACAATATTTTGTTACTGGAATTTCCCTTTATCATAAAATAATAAATAATAACTTTCCATATATATATATATATATATATATATATATATATATGTGTGTGTGTGTGTGTGTGTGTGTGTGTGTGTGTGTGTGTATAATGTATAAATGCAATCAAATACCTTTAACTGCTGATATATAGCTTGTGTGCATGTTTTCATTTACAGGTTTATAATAATGTTATCATATATTATAAACTTTTAAGACAAACTAATTTTTATGCCTGGATGACTGTTTAATAATTAGATCTAGGAATATAAAAATATCTAATAGAAGTTGATTTAGTATTGAATAATCATTTCCTTATTTTAACCTTTCCTTTCATACTAAATGGACTCTCAACAGGGCTAAGAGCTCCTTGGGTTTCTACTCTTTTACCCTTCTCCCATAACAAATTCGTTCTATTCTTCTCTCTATGTGAGAATCACTTTTTCTTTCCCCCAATGGCAACAAGCTTTATATAAATAGTTCTTTAGAGAACCTAATTTATTCCAATATTTGCTAATAAACATTGAATGAATAACAAATTAAAGAAGAGAAAGCACATATATTAAAATTTTCACAAAAAGCAATATAAACCTAGGGTATAATTCAGAAGCATATTTATATCATGTTTTAATTATACATTAATTCAGAGATTTCTAATTTTTGTCTGCTATTATCTATAGACTTCAGTAAATATTGTCTATCTTTGAAGGAAACTTGGGAACTTGGGATATAGATTTCAAATTTGTTTAGATGAATAAATTAGTGAACTATTATAAGAAAATAAAAAAGCTTTATATCATTAAAATGCATATATATAACATGAGAATAATATTATTTTATTATTATTATTATTATTTTATTGAGGTGGGATTTCACTCTAGCCCAGGATGACCTGGAATTCTCTATGTCTTCTCAGGGGGCCCTTGAACTCATGGTAATTTGCCTAACTCTGCCTCCCAAGTGCCGGGAATAAAGGTATGCACCACCATGCCTGGGCTAATAAGAATTTTATTTTTTAATACCAAACACAGAAGTACATAATTTGAAAAATATATTTGAAAACAAATCCAAGTTATTATGTCATTATAGCATACATTTTTGTATCCCAAGTTTTCCAGGTACTACTTGTGAAAAAAATATAACTGTCAACCAAGAACTGGATACAAGATAAGACATTTTATTCTACTTTCACTTATCTGCTTCAGGAAATCCTTGTACCATGAAGAGATAAATTGTTCAAGGTTATATTTGACCCAGGTCAGTCAGTATTGAATGATATACTGACACAGAAATTTAAATTTTCAGCCATTTGGGCCCAATACAGGCTGATACTATCTCTTCATATTTACCTGTGGTGGAATTCTGAGCATTACAAAGAATTTTTTTTTGTTCTTCTTCTTTTATTTTGTAGGCCATTAGATTATTTTGTAATAATTATCTAGGAAACTAAAATCTCCCTTAGATTTAACATTTGGGTGACTTAAGTGAATTAGCAACATTTAATAAAGTAGTGTCAGTAATAATTATATTATTGTTGATGATTATTTGCAAAGGCAAAATAGAGCATTTAAGTTATTTTTATATACTTTATATTTATTTAACCACAAAAAATTTAATTGAGTTGTTCTCAACTCCATGAGACATTTCTATGTACTTAACATTTATTAATCATAATTAAATAGCTTTATTTATATATTGAGTTATGTATGCACACACACATGTGTATGTGTATTCCTATATAACACTTTCCATCTGTTTTTTTTTTTTCTTTTGCCAAGTGCACAGCTCCCTATGTATTGGTATTCAGGATATGACAGTAACATTTACACTATAACTCTTATCCTGATCTTGAGCTTGCTGGATAAAACATTACTAGAATTTAGAAGTTTTCATATGTGTACAAAAACCAGTAGAACTTTAGTTTTATCAGTGGGAGAGAAGTACACGTAAGTCTAGGGGTAGGTCATCATCTACGGCAAACAGAACAAAGAAAATGAGTGGTCTTACTGACCAACTGACAGCTGTTCACAAACCTTTACATTTTTTTTCCTCATAGCCCATATTTTTGCCTAACACATCACTATTTCATTATTTTACATTTTAGAACCAGTCATTGTGAAAACTTATAATACTGTCTCTTCGTGATGCTATCTTGTCTAGTACAGTGGCTGAAATTCACAGCTGCCAAATCTCTTCAGAAATCCTCTCCCCCTCAACCCCTGCAGAGCAAAAACCTGCCACCTTGTGTGAAATCATGAAAGTTAAAATAACAGCATCCCTTCAGTAAAACCTCTCCACTTCACACTGCATGCACCTTGGGGTATCTTGGACAGGGCACACATGCTCATGTTCCAGCAGCCTAATCTCTTAGAAATCCTGTCCCCTTAAAGCTGGGCAGCACACAGGATTCCACATTCCTATTGGGGACATCTTTACAAAGTTTCAGGAGTCAATCCCTTTAGAAGCCCCATCTCCTTTACCAAGTGAGGTACACAGGGCCTAAATGGGACAGAGTACTTGAGTTACGACAGCTGGATTCCAGTCAAAAGAAATCCTGTTACTTACACCCTAGGATGCCAGCTGAGGCCTAGCATTTAGATTCACTTCAACAATCCTAGTCACTGCACATCAGGGGAGCAATAAAGATCCTCCCTTGGGATGAGAGCCGAGTATAAGTTCCAGCAGAGCTGTGAGTGAAAAGAGACCATCTCATCCATGAAGCAGTATAAAGTTCCTCCAAGACTGAAATGCAAGCACTCCAAAGCAGAGGAAAGAGAATTGAACAGAAAACAACAAGAACTCTTTTAAATACTTAACACATATGTGTCATAGAGACATGATCAAAATTCTATCTCCAGAAGGGTGAATCTCAACATAGCAGGAAAAAGCAAGCCACTATAGTTGCTTGGCCCAAAATCTAGGTCCTTACGTCTATTCCATTGGTCTATACTCCTGTTTTTATGCCAGTACCATGCTGTTTTTATTACTATGGCTTTGTAGTATAGCTTTAGATCAGCTATGGTGATGCCACCAGAGGTATTTCTTTTGCTGAGGATATGTTTGGATATACAAGGCCTTCTCCCTTTCCATATGAAATTTGAGATCATTTTTTTCTATGTCTGTGAAGAACACTGTAGGGATTTTAAATGGAATTGCATTAAATCTATATATTGCCTTTGGTAGGACTATCATCTTCACAATGTTAATTCTGCCTATCCAGGAGCTTGGGAGGTCTTTTCATCTTCTCAAGTCCTCCTCAATTTCTTTTTTGAGTGTTTTTATATTTTTGTTGTATAGATCTTTTACTTCTTTGGTTAACATTATTCCAAGGTATTTTATATATATATATATATATATATATATATATATATATATATATATATATATTTGGTGCTATTGAAAATGGGACTATGTCCCTTATTTCATTTTCTGTATCTTGGTCATTTGCATACAGAAATGCTACCGATTTTTGTGCATTGATTTTGTATCCTGCTACTTTGCTATAGGAGTTACTCTCCTTCAGGAGTTTGGGGATGGAGTCTCTCAGGTCTTTCACATATACAATCATGTCATCAGCGAATAGAGCTAACTTATCTTCTTCCTTTCCAAATTGTATCCCATTTATTTCCTTCTCCTGTCTTATTGCTTGAGCTAGGACTTCCAGAACTATATTGAAAAGCAGAGGTGAGAGAGGACATCCCTGTCTTGTTCCTGATCTTAATGGGAATTCCTCCAGTCTCTCTCCATTAAGTATTATTTGGGCCTTTGGAGCTTTGTATATTGCCTTTATTATGTTAAGATGTGAACCGGCCATGCCGATTCTCTCCAATGTTTTGATCATGAAGTGATGTTGTATCTTGTCAAAGGCCTTTTCTGCATCTATCGAAATGATCATGTGTTTTTATGTTTAAGCGTGTTTATGTGGTGTATTACATTGACAGATTTTCATATGTTGAACCACCCTTGTGTTCCTGGAATAAATCCCACTTGGTCAAGGTGAATAATGCTTTTGATGTATTGTTGGATTTGGTTTGTGAGTATTTTGTTCAGGATCTTTGCAACTAAGTTCATCAGGGAAATAGGCCAGTAGTTTTCTTTTCCTGTGGCATCTCTGCCTGGTTTTGGGATGAGGGTGATACTAGCTTCATAGAAGGATTTGGGTAGCTTTCCCTGTTCTTCAATTGTGTGGCACAGTTTTAGGAAGAACTTGATATTCGACAAAGGCCCAAAATATAGGCTGGAAAAAAGATGCATCTTCAACAAATGGTGCTGGACAAACGGGATAACCACATGCAGGAAACTGAAACTTGATCCACACATTTCACCATGCACTACACTCAAATCCAAATGGATCAAAGACCTCAACATAAGACCAGAAACTCGAATAGTATTGGAAGAATATTTAGGAAGTACTTTCCATGATATAGGAATGGAAAAAGACTACCTGAACAAAACACCAATGCCTCATGATCTTAAACAGTCACTCAGCCAATGGGATCATATGAAGCTGAAGAGTTACTTTACAGACAAGCATATAATAAGCAAAGCCAATAGATTACCCACAGAATGGGAGAAAATATTTGTGGGTTATCCAACTGATAGAGGCCTAATCTCTAGAAACTACAAAGAACTCAAAAATTTAAACAATAAGAAGACAAACACCCCACTCACAAAATGGGGCAAAGAGCTGAACAGGCAGTTCACAGAGGAAGATATACAAATGACAAACACACACTTAAGAAAATGTTCATCTTCCCTAATCATCAAAGAAATGCAAATTAAAACAACTATGAGATTCCACCTTACCCCAATAAGGATAGCAAACATCAAAAAAATCAAAGGAAAATAAATGCTGGTGAGGATGTAGAGAAGCAGGAACACTCAGTCACTGTTGGTGGGAATGTAGAATGGTATAACCACTTTGGAAAGCAATATGGAGACTCCTAAAAAAGCTGACTATAGGGATACCAACAGACCTAGTTATACCCTTACTGGGTATCTACCCTAAAACCTTCAAACCACAGGCCAGAGAGATTTGCTCAACCATGTTTGTAGTGACTCAATTCTTAATAGCTAAAAGCTGGAATCAACCCTGATGTCCATCATTAGAAGAATGGATAACTAAGATGTGGTATATCTACACAATGGAATTCTACACAGCAGTAAGAAAAAATGACACAAAGAAATTTGAGTAAAATGGTTGAACCTGGAACAGATCATTCTCAGTGAACTTACCCAATCACAGAAAAAAAAAAAAAAAATGACACATAGTCTCACTCATCTACAACACCTAACCTGAATCTACCCAAGATACCTTACATACCCAGCAAGCACCTCATGGACTAAACACTAGGATGGATGGGGAGGGAGGGGAGGGCATCGAAGGGGTGGGAAACACTAATCTGGACCCAAACAGCAATGGGACCATAAAATTCTACTTCCTAAAAGGCAGACCAAATGGCTGAACCTTCACTAGACCTTTACAAGAAACACCTGAACCACAAGACACTGGAGAGGTGAGGATCAAGTCTAACCTAAATCTTCTACATTTTCCCTCTCTCCATCTCCCTCTCCCCCCTCTCTCTCTCCTCTCTAACTCTTGTATATTATTTTTTTCCTCATTTTCTTAGTGGGCACTGACCTCTAACCCCCATTACCAGCATGGAGCTATCATCCACAAGGAGCTTTGGATCAGAGAAACCTACAAGGTTTCCTAAAAGAATTACAGACTTCTGTCAGAGTACTTGATGACCCACCAAATATCAGTAGTAAGACCCTATTTCTTAAGATTCCATAGGCAGGCGATACATAAAATGGAATGGCATGGCTGGAAGCCAGGAGAGAGTCAGTCCACAGACAGTCAGTGTGTCTAGTGCCAGAAGGTGCTACATGGGTGACTGGGGGAAATGACCAATATCTGTCCAAGCAACTCATGGTCTAACCTACATAGCAACAAATAAGCTGGTGTGATGCCCACACAAGTGCAATAGTGGCACACAGCCATGGTGGGGAACCAACTGCTCTTGATTTGGCTAACTGATCTCCTCTGTGGTATGGGACCCATAGCTGGAACTGGGAAACAAGTCAGAACCATATCCAAACATAAACCCACTCTCCAATATCAAGCTACCATCAATCATGGGGTACAAGAGGGCCTACACCTATTAAACTCTCTATCAAAAAAGTAAGTGTAATCTCAATTTTCCAGGTGCTAACTTACTCTCCATTGGAGAATATGCTTCTCTTTTTCAGATAGATACAGATCCTAAGGAGAGAGCTGCCCCATCATACCTGAAAAGGGGCCCGACTGAAACTAAGGAAAATTGGCAAAACAATCAAGGGTGCTGTTTTCCTGATGAACCAGATACCAGCACAAAGGGTAGGTGACCAACATAGAGAAAAATCAACTCCTATCAAATCAGAGAGCTAGAGCCTCAGAGGCCCCCAACACCTCAGCACTGAAGTAGACCAAAAATGAACCCAACATGGCTCAGGGAAATTTTGCAGAAGAGGGGGCGGAAAGAATGTTAGAGTCACATGTTGGGTCATGATATGCAGAGACATTTATCATACCGATACCTGTGGGCTAACTCCACAATGCACAACCCATTTACATCAACAAGGAGGGGCCATTGGGAGGGGGTAGGTCATGGATGAGCCTAAACAATGGTACCAAATTGGCTGTATTTGCTGAAAAGAAAACTAATATTTTTTTTTAAAAAAAGCAAGCCACTATATCTGCCTAAAGAAACATTAAGCTTATAGCAGGTAACACCCATGAGAGATGCCTAGAGGAAGCTCCAGATTTAAAATTAAACAATCTCAAAATAATGATTCTAAGTAAGTACAAAGAACTCAAGAAAGATGTGGATAAAAGCTTGATTGAAATCCTGCATATGTTCAAAGGGGAAACAAAAATAACTAGATAAAATGTAGAACTCTCACCAGGAAATTAAAATGGAAACCATGAAAAAGATAAAAGTGTTGAAAGAAATTGAGATGAAATAAGGCCGGAAATGAAAACTACAACAAGACAAACACATGTCTCCATGGAATGCCTCACCAATAGAATAGATCTAGTGGAAAACAAAATATTAAGCTTTTATAAAAACTAAGTGCAATGGGCTCAAATAGTCACATCCAATTATATGTTCAAAATACACGAAAGTAACATGAGAGATGTGCGTGACACCTTGAAATGACTGAATATCTGAATCATGGACATGTAAGAAGGAGAATAATCAAACTGATGGCATAGAAAATATTTTAATAAAGTTATAGTAGAAATTTCCCCAAATCTAGGCAAAGAGATGTCAATACAGATACAAGAGACATGTAGAACACCAAATAGAGCAGAACATAAAGGAAATTCCCATGTCTTATTCTAGACAAAACACTAAATGCATGAAATAAAAAAGAAGGTACTGAAAACTCCAAAAGAGAAACATATCATCACATATAAAGGCAGACCCATCAGAATAACAGCCAGTTTTTCAACAGATTTTTCTGAAGAGGATGGCATGATGTATTTCATGTATCAAACGGCCAAAGCTGCCATCCCAAACAACTCTACCCAACAAAATTATATCCTATAGTGGACAGAGAAAAATAACATTTCATGATAAAAGAAAGCCAAAGGAGTTTATGATATATAGCCAGCCCCACAGAGGATATTATACATTAAAGAGAAGAAGAAACCTACTCAAGAAGCTTCAAGAGAAGGAAAAAAAAAAACAGTAACCAAAGCTAGAACACATGTTAAGCAAATGAAGACCAAGAAAACACCGAACTCCACAAAATCACTGACATATAATACTAACATACACTTTTCCATATTACCTCTGAATATTAATGGTCTCAACTCCACAATCAAAAGACATAGATATAGATATACATATAAATTAATAGCCTGGATCAGAAAACAGGATCCATCCTTTTTGTGCCTTCCAGAAATTCCCTGTACCGTCAAAGACAGACATGACCTTAGAGTGAAAGAAAGGAAAAAAAAAATAGTCTGACAAAATTGAATTAGGAAATAAGCAGGATTGACTATACTAATATCTAAAAAAATGACTTCAAACAAAAATTAATCAGAAGAAGCAAATCAGGTCACAACATACTGATTAAGGAAATAATTCATCAAGACCATATAACAATTTTAAACATACATCCACCAAAGATTGTTAACATAAGTTTTTAAAACAAAATATGTTATATTTGAAGTCAGAGAGCTGAAGAAATGGCTTAGCAGTTAATACAATTGCCTGCAAAGCCAAAAAAAAAAAAAGGTTCAACTCCCCACGACCCACGTAAGCCAGATGCACAATGTGACACATGTATCTGGAGTGAATTTGCAACAGCTAGAGGCCCTGATGCACACATTCTCTCTCTCTCCTTCTCATTCCTAAATAAATAAATATAAATAAAATATTTAAGATCAGAGATAAAACCAAATACAATAATAGTGAGCTACTTACATATCCTACTATCACCAATAAATAGGTCACCAAGACAGAAGGTAAACAAAAAAAAAAAAAAGAGTTAAAGGATACCATCACTCAAATGTACAGAACCCACCTTTATGACACATGCCATTCAAATACTACAGCATACACATTCTTTTCAGCAGCCCATGAAACTTTCTCTTAAATAGATCACATACTAAAAGATAAATTTATCAACAACAAATTCATATCAAAATTGAATTAACTCCTTGCATTTTTTCCCTGTGCCAACAAAAGGTTTAATTCCACATGTCATATACCCATGTAAATAACTTATAAAAATCAATATATCCTTTTATGCATCTTTTTAAAAGACAGTTCTGGTTATTTTTCTTGAGAATAGAGGAGGCAAATGAATGATTGAGTTGTATTTCATCCCCTGGAAAGAAACTCATTCTACTTCCATGCTTGGAGGTGTGTCTTCACGTTTCATCAGTCTTTTCACTCACATACTCTTAAGAAATCAACAATTTTATAGTCCGTTCATGGTGATGAACCAACAAATTCTTAAACTATTGAATTACTGCATAATATTTTGTTAATAAATAAAGGACTTATGTTCTTGACTATTCTTCAAAAGCAACACAGCTTCTGAACATAAATGAGTCAATGTTTGCCCTTTTCCTGTCTTTGAATTTTGGAGTCTCCCTTTGCCTGATGACCTTAGTGTCTTTCTAGCCACATTTTGTGGAGTGATAACCAGTAAACACCACAAGTAGCTCTACGTAATGCCTCTTGGGCAGTGCTATATCCCCAGTACAACATAAATCAAAGTTTGTATTAAAACATGGTTGTCAATGTCTCACTTATTCCCACTTTCTCTCTCTCCCTCTGAAATAAATAAATAAAATATTTTAAATTTTTTTTTCACAAAATGAAATTAAAGAATGTATCATGACTCCTTCTAGGAGGCAAATATTACACTAACAGAAAAACCAGAGACACAACAAAAAATGAGAAATACAGACCAAAACCCCAGACAAACATAGACACAAAATTTAGTGGTGAATTGATTTCAACAACATAATAAAAGTGTCATCCAAGATGATTAAGCAAGTTTTATCCCAGGATTCCAGTATAGTTCAATCTGTGTAAATCAACAAACATAATACATCATATAAACAGATTTAAGGATGGAAATAACATAGTCATATTAAGAGGTTCACAGAACCCTTTAACAAAATACAGCATTCTTTTTTTTGGGGGGGGGTGAGGTAGAGTTTCACTCTAGCCCAGGCTGATCTGGAATTCACTATGTAGTCTCAGGGTGGCCTTGAACTCATAGTGATCCTCCTCTCTCTGCCTCCTGAGTGCTGGGATTAAAAGTGTGTACCACCAAACCCAGCTTATAAAATTTTTAAAAGGACCAGAGTTGGAGGGATAACTCCTCAACATTATAATAAGCATATATAAAAAAGCTGATATCATACTAAACAGAAATCCCACTAAGATCTTGAACAAAATGTGAGCTCTTATTGAGAGTGATAAGAAAAGAGGAAAAAATAAAATGGATAGAAACTGGAAATACAAAGTCAAAGTATACTTTTTATGTAGAATAAATGTTTCTGGAGTTAAGGGAGCCTAAGGAGTCCACCAAAAAGCCAGGAAAATAAATAAAACCAAATAAACACTTGCAGAAAAGTGGCAGATAGCAAAAGTAATATACAAAGATCAGTAGCCTCCTTTCTTTCTTTCTTTCTTTTTATTTATTTATTTACTTAGGTTTTCTGAGGTAGGGTCTCAGTCTAGCTCAGGGTGACCGGGGATTCAATGTGTAGTCTCAGGCTGGCCTTTAACTCACAATGATCTTCCTGCATCTGACTCCCAAGTGCTGGGATTTAAGGCATGCATCACCACACCTGGCCCATTGACAATTTTTTATTAGCTTTTTATTTATTAGCTTTTTTGAGTTCTTTTTGTCATCTAGACATTAATCTTCTTGCAGACATATAGCTGGAAAAGATATTTTCTCCCATTCTGTACATTGTTTGTCGACTGTTTCCGGATGGCATAGCTGTATAATAGCATTGTAGTTTCATGAGATCCCTTTTGTTGATTGTCTTGTTTCCTTACATCTGTGACTTGAAGAGTTTTCCCATTTTATTTTCTCTTATTGTTTTATAGTTTCATGTTTTATGTTGAGCTCTTTGATTTACATGGTGCTGGTTTATATGCATGGTGAGAGATAAGGGTCTAGATTCATTCTTCCACATGTAGACATATAGTTTTCCCAGTTCCACTGGTTGAAAATACTATCTTTTCTCCAATGTGTGCTTTTGTCCTTTGTAAAATATCAGGTGGATGTAGTCACATGAATTTATATGCTTGGATCTTCTATTCTAGTCCATTGATATATGTGTCTGTTTTCTGCCAGTACCATCTTATACTTATTACCATGCTCTATAGTATAGTTTGAATTTGAGTATTGTGATGCCTCCAGCATTATTCCTTCTCCTGAGGATATTGCTGGCTACCTGAGGCCTTTTTTGCTTCCATATTTATTATGAGATTTCTGTAAAAAAAATGGTGCTGAAATTTTTCATTGGAATTATTTTGAATCTGTTTACAGCTCTTGTTAGGATGACCATTTTTTAAAACCTTTTGTAAAAGTTTTTTGTTCATTTTTATTTATTTATTTGAGAGTGACAGAGAGAGAAAGAGGCAGATAGATAGATAGAAAGAGAGAGAGAGACAGACGGGCGTGCCAAAGCTTCCAGCCACTGCAAACGAACTCCAAACACGTGTGCCCCCTTGTGCATCTGGCTAGCATGGGTCCTGGAGAACTGAGTCTTGAACCGGGGTCCTTAGGCTTCACAGGCAAGCGCTTAACCGCTAATCCATTTCTCCAGCCCAGATGACCATTTTTATAGTATTATATCTTCTAGTCCATGAGCAGGAATGATGTTTCTGCTTTGTTTCGTCTTCCACAATATCATTGTTCAGTGTTTTAATGTTTAAATTAAAGTGCCCTTTAACTCAATTTGCTAGGGATATTCTGAAATATTTCATTTTGTGTATATTGTGATCGGGACTATTTCTGTGATTTTTTTTTTCCCCTCAGGATGTTTGCCATTACAGCATAAGAAGGCTACTGGCCGGGTATGGTGGGGCACACTTTTAATCCCAGCACTTGGGAGGCAGAGGTAGGAAGATTGCCATGAGTTCAAGGCCACCTGAGACTACATTGTGAATTCCAGGTCAGCTTGAGCTAGAGTGAGACCCTACCTCAGAAAACCAAAAAAAAAAAAAAAAAAAAAAAAAAAAAAAAAAAAAAAAAGGTCCATGAAAAAGAACAGAGAATTTTCAAAAAATCATTTAAACAATGTTCAAAACCATAAGCCATCAGGGAAAATTAAAACAACATTGAGATTCCATCTCAGAATAGCTGTCATAAAAAAAAATCAAATGACTTGAGCTGGAGAGATGGCTCAGCAGTTAAGGCACATATCTGCAAAGTTTAAGGATCTAATTTCGATTCCCCAGTACCCATGTAAGCCAGATGCACAAGGTGGGACTTATGTGTGGAGTTTGTTTCAGTGGCTGGAGTCCCTGGCATGCCCACTCCCTTTCTCTTTCTCTCTCTCTTCCTATTTCTCTCTTATAACCTCTCACAAATGAATGCATAAATTATTTTAAATTAAAAAATCAAATGATGGGCTGGAGAGATGGCTTAGCGGTGACAACACATGATGGAAAAGATGAGAACATAGGAACCTGTATTTATTGTTGGAAGGAGTGTAAACTGGTACAGCCATTATGCAAATAAAAACAGAGGTTTCTCAAATCCTAAATATATATCAACCAGAATTCTGGTTAAGATGGCATTGTTAGGTACCATGCCAAAGCAGCGTAGGGGGGGAAAGACCAAAAACACTCAGCAAAATACACACTTTTTCTAAAAAGTGAGGTGTATAGGAAATTGAAGCAGCAGCGGAGAAGTAGAAGAGATCTAGAGCCAGAGTATCCAGAGCCCGCACAGGCCAGCAAAAGTGGCCCTAGCAGGTCCAACGACCACGGCGGTGGCGGCGTAGCACCAAAAAGCCACCAGGCTTGGTTCAAGCCACAGGAAAAGCCAGGTGTGGGAGCTTCCACTCACACCGGCGCTCTCCGCAACTCAGGAAATGTGAAGGGAGAGAGGCGGTCAGCAACGGAGGAGCAGACCACGAGGTAGAAGAACATGTGGAACAGCGAGAGAACCAGAGCAGCTGCGGCTCCCTCCCCTCCCCCACCGCCTGAGCCCAGCTCCAGCGAACAAAGCAGCGGTCCAGGGATCCAGCCACGCCAACTTGAGCTGACAGCGGGACCCAAGTAGGAGCAGAGTCCGGCAACAACATCAGCACCTCTGGCACCAGTAACAGCAGCCCCAGCAGTGGCAGACCCAGCAGCAGCAGTGCCTCCAGCAATGGCACCTACAGCAGCAGCAGCACCTTCAGCAGCAGCAGTGGACCCAGCAGCAGCAGCTTTAGCAGCAGCAGTTCCAGCTGCAGGTGTGCTGATCTGCAGGGCCACAGTTGCCAGGCTCAGTTTGCCCCACAGGAAATGCCAGTGCCCAGCTCCAGAAATCAGAACAGCAGCACAAGAACCCAGGCAGCAACTTGACTGAGACCAAAATCATCCAAGGTAACTGGGATTGCACCAGGGAAGGGTCTCACTTGGTCACAAGCTGACTTGGATCCTTCAACAGACCAGAAATCTTAACCTCTTTGTTGACAGAGGATCTGGTTGTTATAATAACTACTCTTGCATACATACCTGGGGCTGTTTTTGATTGAATATGAACAGTGTTTAGTTAACTTTTAGAATCTACCTGTATTTTATTCCATTCAGCCTACTTGAATACTCCCATAGCAGGGAAACTCAACCCCTAAGTACATCTTTGTAGATACTATGAGAGTCTTAAGAGCCACACCTAACACCTTAAACTCCTACCCTGAAAATATATAACATCAAAATATATCAAACATATAAACCAACTATGTCACTCCTTGAGCATGTAGCATAAGGATTACACTCAACTCATAATAGTGGGAAGTGGAAGCAGCCAAGATGATCATCAACTGATGAATGAATAATGAAGATATGGTAATACATTGTGGTGATTTGAATGTGAATTTGTATCCCCCATAGATTCAGATGTTTAATTAAAGTTTATATCTCGGTCTTCAGCCAATTGGCTAGAGGAAGTGTCTCTGGGAGGTTGATCCTGGGATCCAGACCAAAGGTGTGTTTGGAGTGAATCATTATTCTGGCTCAATGGTGTAAGAGAGCAGTTTGAGCTCTGAAGGTCTTGCTTGCTGCTGGTTTTGTGATTACTGCTTTTTGTTTTTGGCTGGCTGGTGGTGGTTTCTGTCTTTGAGGATTTATGAATGAGAGCCAGATTCTTCCAGCATTGATGGAACTTCCCCTTTGATCTGTATGCTGAAATAAATCCAGTTTCTCCCATAAACTATGTCTGTTTAGAAGTTCATCACAGCATTATGAAACAGTCTACAATATGGAGTTTTTATTCAGATGTAAATCAAAATCATATTATAAAATTTGTATGGAAATAAACAGATCTGACAAAATATTATACCAACTGTGGTAACTCTGGCTCAGAAAGACAAATGCCAAATATTCTCTCTTATATGTGCTCCTATGTATGAATATTTTGATTTCTTTGTATATTAATTTTATCCACAAAGGACATGACATTTGAACGAGTTTTGGAAGGAGGAGCAAGGGAAAGAGATTATTGATGGGAGAAGTATAAAAAGTCACATAGAGAGGGATAAAGGGAATGGAAAGGTCTAAGTGAGTGCAGGAAAGGATAGGAGGGGGTTGACCACAAATTAAGACATTATTAATAAGTCCTACAGAAACCTACTTCTTTGTTAGTTAATTAAAAATACTGTCTAGGGCTGGAGACATGCTTAGTGGTTAAGCACTTCCTATGAAGCCTAAGGACACCAGTTCGAGGCTCAATTCCCCAGGACCCACTTTAGCCAGATGTACAAGGGGGCAAACACGTCTGGAGTTTGTTTGCAGTGGTTGGAAGCCCTGGCACACCCATTCTCTTTCTCTCTGTCACCCTCAAATAAATAAATAAAAATAAATAAAATTTAAAAAAAATACTGTCTACAAATGAGAGCGAGTTTGTATGTATGTGCGTGCTGGAGTAAAACTACCCCACTATGAAGGAGAAAGGTTTAACATGAAGCCTTGGGTAGGTACAGTAAATCCCAATGCTCTTGTTTACTCATAAGAACTAAATGGTGACCCCATTGCTGAAGACATCACATTTTCAGGACACTGAGAAATCATGCTGGGAGTAAGAAGGAAACCACTTCCTTGATAGCTACATTCCATAGTACTTGACATTGTTAAATAGGCTGCTAGAGGAGGGCAGCCATCACAAGTCTCAACTAGAAGTGGAACGTGAAAACTACGCAGTCAACAATTCTGGCATAAAGTGCCCCCACGTGCAGTAGTGGCAAAGCAGTTTGAGGGTACAAAACTGCTCTTTTATTGGATATTAAGTCCAATTGGTGGGAGATGATTCATGCCTGGTACTGAAAACAGATTCAAAATCTTGTGTCTTGAAAGGACATAGACACTTCAGGAAAGATACCACTATTTCTGGTCTAAATGGACATATTAAGTTGACCAAATTGCCTTATAAATGTGATTTTTATGCTGATTGCTTAATCATGTTCTCACTTTTTCTTTCAGAAGCTTCTTTTTTCATTTTTTATATTTTGGACCTCTTTAGTTTTTAAGACTTTTAAAAAACTTATTAAATTTGAGGTGGGATCTTAGAAGTTTCCCCAGGCATCAGCATACCTGATTTAAAGCTATATTACAAAGACATAGTAATAAAAACAGCATGGTACTGGCATAAAAACAGGAATATAGACCAATGGACTAGACTTGAGGACCAGGACTTTGGGTCAAGCAACTAGAGCTACTTGATATTTGACAAAGGCCCAGACAATAGAGGCTGGAAAAAAGACAGCATCTTCAACAAATGGTGCTGGACAAACTGGATAACCATATGTAGGAAATTGAAATGTGACCCATACCTTTTTCCAAGAACTACACTCAAGTCCAAATGGATCAAAGACCTCAATATAAGACCAGAAACTCGAATACTACTGGGGAAAAAGATAGGAAGCACTTTCCATGATATAGGAATGGAAAAAGACTTCCTGAACAAAACCCCAATGGCTCATGATCTTAAACAGTCACTCAGCCAATGGGATCATATGAAGCTGAAGAGTTACTTTACAGACAAGCATACAATAAGCAAAGCCAACAGATTACCCACAGAATGGGAGAAAATCTTTGCTGGCTATCCAACCAACAGAGGCCTAATCTCTAGAATCTACAAAGCACTCAAAAATGTAAACAATAAGAAGACAAACACCCCACTCACATAATGGGGCAAAGAGCTGAACAGGCAGTTCACAGAGGAAGAAATAGAAAAGGCAAACACACACTTAAGAAAATGTTCATTTTCCCTAATCATCAGGGAAATGCAAATTAAAATAACTATGAGATTCCACCTTACCCCAATAAGGATAGCAAACATCAAAAAAATCAAGTGAAAATAAATGCTGGCGAGGATGTGGAGAAGTAGGAACACTCATCCACTGCTGGTGGGAATGTAGGATGGTACAACCACTTTGGAAATCAATATGGAGACTCCTGAAAAAGCTGACTATAGAGATACCAACAGAGCCAGTTATGCCCTTACTGGTCATCGACCCTAAAACCTTCAAACCACAGGCCAGAGAGATTTGCTCAACCATGTTTGTAGTGGCTCAATTCGTAATAGCTAAGAGCTGAAATCAACCCAGATGTCCATCACTAGAAGAATGGATAACTAAGTTGTGGTATATCTATACAATGGAATTCTATACATCTGTAAGAAAAAATGACACAATGAAATTTGAGGAAAAATGGGTGAACCTGGAACAGATCATCCTCAGTGAACTTAACCAATCACAGAAAAAAATTGCCACATAGTCTCACTCATCAACAGCACCTAACCTGAATCTACCCAAGATACCTTACATACCAAGCATATTAAATAATATCCATCAGTTATAAGTGTTAGTACCAAAGATCTCATGGACTAGACACTAAGATGGGTGGGGAGGGAGTCGAGGGCAAGAGAGGGCTGGTAAACATAAATCTAGACCCAAATGGCAATGGTACCATAAAATTCTACTATATAAAATGCAGACCAAATATTTTCATTTTTTATTGACAACTTCCATAGTTATAGACAATAAGCCATGGTAATTCCCTTCCCCTACTTTCCCCTTTGCAACTCCACTCTCCATCATACCCCGTCCTCCTCTCAATCAGTCTCTGTTTTATTCTGATGTCATCATCTTTTCCTCACATTATGATGCTCTTGTGTAGGTAGTGTCAGGCACTGCAAGGTCATGGATATCCAGGACATTTTGTGTCTGGAAGAGGGTATTGTAAGGAGTCCTACCTTTCCTTTGGCTCAACTTTCTTTTTAAAGATGACATTGAAAACTAGAGAGGCCCAAGAGTCATCAAGGTTACAAAAAAAGGAGAAATCTCAGTGCTTACAACAAATCATCTCTATCCCAGCCACTATAGCTCAGGGAATGTTGCAGAAGTGGCAGAAAAAAGATGAGAGCTGCCCTTACTACCTTTCAGGGAAGCTTCTCTTATGTCAATGGCAATAGACACTGAGGAGAACTCAAAATGCAACAAAGCTGAAAATAAGAGGTTGTTGAGAGTGCAGAACTAAATAACACATTGCTATCATAACCTCTGAGGTTCAGGAAACATTGCAGACAAAGAGAAGGAAAGAATGTAGAAGCCATATGGTGGGAAGGAGTCACAAAGTCCTTCACACAATGCATAGACAATACAGATAAGATAGCCTCTTCCTTTGGTCCAAATGTTCCTTTCAGTATCTCTATTCTTAATGAGAACATTTACTCTACACATTTATATGTTTGAAGTATGTTTTCAGATTTTATAGGGTCTCGTAGAAAATTACCTTGAGTTATAGAATACGCTTTGGACTTTGGCTTTTGAACAATATTAAGCTATAAAAGGTTGAAAATGTGCTGAGTTTTATTTCCATTTTTGGCTTTCTAACAGGAAATACTCTCATTGTGTTAATTGCTTATCTCTTTAGCAAGAGCAGAAGTCATGCCTGGCATCACACAATTTAGCTTTCAAAATTACTGTATAATTCTCCACTACTGCAAATCAACTGCAATTTCAAGAGTTCTGCATTCATTTTCTATGAGCTTAAAATGGTATTGAAATAGACTTGCATTTTCTTTTGAACAGTTTACAAAGATTATTTTATCAAATATTGAGTCTAACTTGAAACAATTTCTGTGCACAAAATATAACACTGAAATGGTGGGTTATTTTTTCCAAGTGTTTAAGTTATCATACTTACCAAAGTAGAACTCTAAGGTAAGGGTAAGACAAATATCTAAATTGGATTAATTTATCTAGAATTAAATTATTGTTAAGTTTTTATCATTTGTGTTTTTCATGCAGCCTTAAGTTTTGCAAAGAAAAAAATTTTGGTACTAACACTTATAACTGATGAATATTATTATGTTAATGTGCTTGAGATCCAACATAATTGCAGAAATAAAAATCTAAAACAAAATGATCCCAAAGATGAAAATTTGAGATGGTTAAATTAAGCTTTAAAAATCAGGAAATGAATGATCCATAAATGGCGATAAGAATGTAACATTCAAACATTATATAATTGATTAGAATTCATCTGCTTCTGGGTGTTAGTGTTGTCAGTGTTTGGTACACTCTCCTACTACTATTGTCTACCTAATGTTGGCCAGGAGGTGAAGTCCATTCTGAGCTCATGCCATGTTATCTCCTGCCATCAGGGAGATTCCCCTTGAGACTGTAAGACAAAATAAATGCTTTCCATCCACAAGCTGCTTTTCATCTGGTGCTTTCTGTCAGTATTGAGAAGGTAACTGCCAAAAAAAAAAAAAAAAAACCTAAAGTCCTTCCAACTAGTCTTCACCTCCCAGATTGCTATAATCTTAAGACCAAGCATTCAGAAAACATGAGTTTATAGGGGACACCTGATTCAAACTATCACAAAGGTAGAGATGGAGGGAAAGACAGGAACAACAGATTGGTTATCAGTCATCAAGATAACATATAAGTAAAATATGATTTGACATGTACATAGAATCCTCGGTATACACATAAGACATAGATAATTTATGTTACTTTGGCGGTTCCTTCTAATTTATAAAAGTTTTGATAGTATAATATAGGTGAGTGTTTATATTGACAGAAAATTTTATATACTAACATACTAATTTAGTATTTACAATGTCATAGAGAAGGTCCTGCCATCTATAAAGTAGACTGACAATTATCATATTTTCTTCTACTACTCACTTTCAGGTCATAGAGTCTAAAATAATGGCTTGGTAACATTACAGCACTACTTATTTAGTGATTGGTTTTATTCTGAACAATTGTATAAGATATCTTTAGCAACTAAGGTTAAATTTTATGATTTAACATGGTTCTTATTTAAAATTTACTTGGGGCATACTGGTTAACGAACTTCCCTGCAAACCCAAAGGACCAAGGTTTGATTCCTCCAGACCCACATAAGCCAGATACAGAAGGTAGTACATGCACCTGGAGTTCATATACAGCAGCCAGAGGCTCTGGCATGCACATTCTCTCTCTATGCCTCTCTCTCTCTCTCTCCTGTGTGTTTCATAAATAAATAAACATATTTAAAAATTATAAAATTTCCTTGCCTTCTTTGACATTATTAATTAGGTTTCATCCTATGATGCTATTGAGGAAATATAGTATATAATACTATGTCTTGACTAATAAGCTAATAAAACCAATCTTTCAAAGATAAGTCCGAAATGTTCCTTGCAGAAAAGTGATCTGTTATTGTGGATACCCTTTTCCTCATCAGATAAACAAGTGAAAAATAATTTATTACTATGAAAAAAATATGATACATGATAAGTAAGAATGAAGTATGTGGCAAGTAGGATAGCATATAATGAGAAAATGCAACATGCGGGGAAAGGCAAAGGAATTAGAAAAGATAAGTGCAGGGAGACAGGAAAAGAAAGAGATAACATGGTATTAATGTTACCAATTGATATAATTGATATCATGGCATCAATTACAACTTCCATTTGTTAAACCTTTACAAGAGAGCAAACTTATTTATTGTAGCTCCATCAATCTAAAATTGCAATGGTATTTTCAAATCAATTCAGATGATACTATTGTTTTGTGAGACTATCATTTAATCACATCATCACAACTTAATTTTCCAAGTCATTAAATCACCTTTTAAAAGGACTATTACTTCCATTACATTTTTGTGAATTGAACATATCTTTGAAAATACTTAAGACCCTGCCTGGGGAGATATCTCAGTGGTTATAGGCACTTGCTTGCAAAGTCCAATGGGTCAGGTTTGATTTCCAAGTAGTCATGTAAAGCCAGATGTATAAAAGCATATATGTATCTGGAGTTTAATTGCAATGGCAAGTGGTCCAGGCTCATACATTCACTTCCCCCTTTATGTTTTTAAGAGAAATTTTTAATTTTTAAATATTTTATTCATTTATTAGAGAGTGACTGACAGAGATAGAGAGAGAGAGAGAAGGAGGCAGATAGAAGAGGCACAACAGGGCCTTCAGCCACTGCAAACAAACTCCAGATGCATGTGCCACCTTGTGCAGCTAGCTTATGTAGGTTCAGGAGACTTGAACCTGGTTCCTATAATGTGTAAGCCATTCTCAAGTCCTAAATTTATTTTCAATGTATGCTGACATAAAGTGCCAAAGACATAGTGTATAAATGAATTCTGACAATGAAATTAATGAGTTAAATTTATCAATGTTAGATATCAAACAACAAAGAAAACCAAAGAGACAGAAAACAAATTGTCTACTGTATTTACACTCATTAGAATTCACCCCCAAAAAGAACTGGTTGAAAAACAATTCCAGAAAAGAAAAGTACTTACAAGGGCAATGGCAAAGTGACTTGACACTTAAAAAGAGCCAGATGTGGTGGGTGTGCCTTTAATCCTTGAATACCTTTCTTACCAGCACTCAAGAAGCAGAGGTACAAGGGTCACCATGAGTCTGGGGACAGGTGAGACTACATAGTGAATTCCTAGTCACCTTGGCCTAGAGTGACACCCTACCTCAAAACAAAATAAAATAGAAAGAAACTTCAACACACACATACACACACACACACACACACACACACACACACACACACGCACGCACACGTTCATGATAAAATCCAAATAACCAAGGACAAAAGGAAGAAAAAAACTTTTTAAAAGTCTTATTTTTAACTGTTATAACAAATGTATAGCTTGTCCCCATAGGCATTAAGCAAAATTTCTACAGTTAATGGTTTTGTCAGGCATAAAGCTGCCAACCTAAAGGCTGCATTTGTCCAAATCCTTGGGACTAGATATGGCCTTGCTCAAAATATGGGTCAGTCATACTCAGCTGAGACAGAAGAATTCATGCTACTTATCATTTGCTCATAAAATCTCTCTGTGTAAGCTGCTGCAGTTCTCCCCGTTCTTCCTAGTAGTGTTACTATGTGTTCATACATTCTTGTTAGAGCACTGTGAGAAGAAAGAATAAATAAACAAGCAGCAGCTCCTCACTCATTTAAGTGACTTGGTTTTGTGGATGTCTAAAAAAAAGTCAAATAACCACATCACATAACTTTACAAACTAAATATTTTCTCTTATATAAAGGCCCCTCCCTATTAAAAAGATATTAAGTCGGGCCTGGTGGTGTATGCCTTTAATCCTAGCACTTGAGTGGCAGAGATAGGAGGATCTCCAAGTGTTTGAGGCCACCCTGAGACTACACAGTGAATTCCATGTCAGCCTGGGCCAGAGTGAGACCCTACCTCAAAAAGAAAAAAAAAATTATATACAACAACAAAAAGATCAGCAAGGAAAACAGTTCTCTCAAAAGGAAAAATAAATCTGATCTTAAGCAGAAATGAGTTGATAAATTTCTCATATAAAATAAAGAATTAAAATTAATAGTTTCATGAAAGGAGATTTCATATTTTATTAGATTGCTAGCCCTGTCTGAAGGCTTGCTAACATGCTATGTTTATGAAGATGAAGGATAACATGCACTTATGAATAGTCAAATAGATTATTAAAGTGTGAAATGCACATACTCAAGTTATGAATTCTACTTCTAGGAGTTCTTACAAAGTGTCTACTGGCATATATAAAAGATAATTTATTTAAAAAGTATATCTATTAATAAAAGATCAGAAATCATAGAAATATTCATTAGGGACAGTCTAGTTAAATAAATTACAGCATAGTAAAACAAATAAATATTATATAGCAGCATGAAAGACTCAGGTAATTCCTTATAGGTTAAGATATAAGTAACACTATTTTACATTTTTAATAAAAAACTGTACCTAACAGTATATGAAATTTTATCTGGAATTTAGATAAATTAGGAACATAAGTTAGATTTTATTACTTTCATATTTGGTAATGTTATATGGATTATTTCCATATCTTTAAAGGAAAGGTATGAATCCAGAAATCTTTTTTATTTCTAGGGAGGAGAATAGGTTATTGGTTAATAAAAGTGGACATGACCATGTCACACATTATTAACTTAAATTTAAACTCATGAGGCTGTATTAAGCAAAAAGTGAAAAAGAAAAATCAAAGTATTAAATTCCCAACTCTGTTATTTTATAATTTTAATTAACTAATTAAACCATGACCCAGAAAGCATATTCTCAATACTGAAAATAAAATAAATCAGTCATATCTATCAGAATGCTCATTCTTTTCATTGATTGTACAAGTTAATTTCTAGTGCAATATGCAATAAAAGTATAACCATTAGAATTAATGATATTTTGAACACATTCTATTAAACACAATAAAATTGAAATGATATTACTTAAAAGTTTCAAAAGAAAAGTTATCTTTCTAAAGTGCAAGGAATGAGAATACCACAAGATAATTAAAATCTTATCATCTGGGCTTTCCTATGGTACACAAAATGGCATAAAGTCTTGTTTTGAATACTGAAAATTATAATTGGGCTTAATTAGTATGCAAATAACATGTTCAAGGACAAGGTTTCCTTATAATATTTATAAAGTATCAGTGAAACCTGTGAATAGTATATATATAAAATATCAAGCCACAAGTCATAAATGGTTTAAGTATATAAACCCATAAGTTGAGATACATAGCAATAATGAAACTCATAGTCTTGATTTGTATATCCAAAATATTATTAGGCAAAACTGTCATGTCTATAATCTTTCTCCATTGAAATGTTGCAAATATCAGTAAGTGTCTGGTCAATTCAATGATAATATTTAATGGCAAGAATAAATACTCAGTATTATAAGGTCAATATTAGATTTTTAGTTTCAGAGAAAACTAAAGTTTAAAAATACCTTTTTCTAAAAATAATATTGGTCACATTTGATATGCTGGTGGTACATTTGATGCTATATTTGCTTTTCATCAAATGCTACATGAACTATCCTCCTATTATAAAAAGATCTTTTTGAAGCAGAGTATCTCCTATTTGAGGTCTCTGGTGTCTTATATTGTAATATGATTGTTTCTCTGAAATCATATGCATATTATTGGCATGGTAGTCCATTCCTTTAAAGCCAAATACATGGGAGGTTGAAGTGGAACGATTAGATCATCAAGACTTTCTCATGGTGAATTAAAGGAAGCCTTGTCTACTTTCAGAGATTATGTACAAAATTAAATAGTTAAAGGAGGGCAGAGGATATTGCTCAGTGGTAGAAAAATTGCTTAATATATGAAAGGCCTTAAATACAGCATTAAATAAGTAAGTAAAGTAACTCTATTTCATGTATTTGCTCACACTACTATGGATATTGTCTCTGACATTTAATAATATAATATTTATAAAACTTCATCTGTCAATGTAATTCATATACACATGCATAAATTCATTTAAAAGTTTAAAGTATGAAAACTAATGGATAACAGAACATTATAGAATAGTAAATAAAAATGGACATGGTTATTTTCAAACAATATATTAATAAGATTCCTATTTTAGATGTTGGAGTATAGCTTAACTGTTTTCTCATTGCTAATCAGGCAATAGCAGCTTAATTTTATTCACTCATCTCTCCCCTTATTCCTGATATTTGCAACTCCTAAATTTCTCTCAACTATTTTAAATGATTTCTTTAATTATAGAGCTGATCATATTTTTTCCTGGATTTTTTTTTTCTGAGGTTGGGTTTCACTCTAGCTCAGGCTGACCTGGAATTCACTCTATAGTCTCAGGGCTGCCTTGAACTCACACCCTACCTCTGCCTCCCGAGTGCTACGAGTAAAGTCGTGCGCCACCACGCCTGGCTTTTCCTGAATTCTTAACTACCAATAATTCATTAAATAAAAATGACAATATTGCTTTAAGATCCAGAAGAGAGTTGAAAGATTTAAAGAACTTAAAGTAGTCACCTTCATTTCGGAAACTAAAACCAATAAGCTTACACAAAAGTTCCTAAGGTAAGTTTGAAATATTAGTATGAGAAGCAGCATACTAACACTCCATTATTTTTCTTATTTTACAATGACATCTTGGATTAGAATTTAAGGTATTGTAGCTGGAAACATAGCTTAGTGGGAGAGTTCATGCCTATCTCATATAATATCTTGGTTGAACTGAGGTTTTAGATCACATAGTAAAGCATACTACTTCATGGATATAATATATAGATTTGTGGAAAAATTATGAATTTTATACATGTCTCTGGCCATACTACTTCTATTTCTTTATTTTAATGGTATGAAGAGACTTATTTCAAGCTTACAGATCCAGGGGGATGTTCCATCAGTGGTAGAAGAAGCTGCTGCCATTATATCCAATAAGAGAGTAAACATCACCAGCCAGCAAACACCAAAAGCAACACACACAAAACCCACAGCAAATGGCACGGTCCTGGCCAGAGCTCAGACTTTTCTCTTACACCTTTGGGCTGGAAATCAGATCTGCCCCAAATACACCTTAGGGCCTGGACCCCACGATCTGCACCCAACAACACCTCCTTCAGCCAGATGGCTGGAGATCCAGGTTACAAGTTTAATAAAACACCTGAATCTATGGGGGACACACATTCAAACTACCCCAATCAGTTATGCATTTATCATGCATTTTTCCTACAGCAATGAAAGCTCCTCAAAGGTGAGGATATTTCTTGCTGGATCTATACCTCCAGCACCTAGAAGAGTGCCTGGAATTGTAGGTTCTCATTGCTTATCTTTGAAGTGATCACACAAACAAATGAAGTGATGAATTAATAAATTAATTAGCCTGGGTATCAGAATGTCTTGCTTATTCAAAATATTAACATGGAAATGAGATGATGCTGATGGTACTCCCCCAACCTTCAGACAAATTTAGGTCCTCTATTTTAACTACACACATATTCATACACACACAGAAGAGAGAGAGAGGGAGGAGCTAAAAAGAATATATATATATATATATTTTTTTTTTCTGATAGAAGGAAACTAAAGCTTCAAATATATTCTGATACTAAGGAGGGAGACTGGAACATGTTCATTAATAAAAGAAGGGAGATAGTAACATTGTATCATTTTCAATGATGAAACATTAAAACAATACGAGATGCCAGCTTTTAAAAAGCATTTCCATTTGGGCTGGACAGATTGCTTAGCAGTTAAAGTGCTTGGCTGCAATGCCAAAGGACCCACGTAAGGCAGAAGCTCACGGTGGCACATGTGTTTGGAGTTTGCAGTGGCTAGAGGCCCTGGCATGCCCATTCTCTCTCTCTAATAAATAAATTAAATTAAAATAACATATTTTTAGAAAGCATTACCATTAGAATGGAAAAATAGAATGTCTATTTTTGCAAACATGCAATAAAATTAATTGTCACATACTCCAAGTGATAATGTCAACTCTTAAATATTTTCTTCACTTCATATATTCTTTATACGGCTATCACACACAATGTTTCTCCTTCTGACCCAAATGTAAACTCAAGATGCCCATATGACCAAGATAAGGAGAAAGAGAAATGGTACTGGGAATAATAAACTTTTTTCCCAAGGCTAGAAAGATTGCTCAGTGGTTAAACATACTTGTTGGCAAAGCCTGACAGCTCTCATTCAATTCCCCAGCACACACATAAATCCAGACACACAAAGCGGTGCATGCATCTGGATTTTGTTGCAGTAGCAAGAGGCCCTGGTACCCCCTCCCTCCCTTCCTCTCTCTGTCTCTGCTTGCAAATGAATAATAAATTAAATATTTTTAATAAACACTTTTACCACAGATTGCTACAGATAAATAAAAGTGTACAAATTGTTGAGGCAGAGGAATGACTAAAGGAGTGACCCTTCACTGTTTAGATGACAGATGGTATTATTAGTGGGCTTTTGGGGAATCAGAAGGACAAAGAACACTGTCTTTCTTAAGAGAAAAGCTAAGAAAAAAGGGAAAAAAAAGCAAAGGAGCTAGGCATGGCAGCACACATCTTTAACCCCAGCACTTGGGAGGCAGCGGTAGGAGAATTGTCATGAGTTTGAGGCCACGCTGAGACTGCATAGTGAGTTCCAGATCACCCTGGGTTAGACAGAGTAAGACCTACCTTGAAACAAAGCTGTACATATTGAGCACATTACAAACAAAAACCCCATAGAGTCACATCATCAACTACAAACATGGTCAAGAAGAGAATAAAAATGAAATACTTCATTGAACCATATGCCAGGCACAGAGCTGAAATCTGTGTACCAGTCCCCTCCCTGCCTCTGTCTTTTCCTTGAACCCTGTCACTTTTCTCTGTTAGTCATAATTCATACTTACTATGTCTATGGTAGCACAGTAGTACAAACTTGAACAATTTCCTGTTTGGTAGCAATTTGGAAACAATCTTTAAATGGGATATTAGTTTACTTTGGCTAAACATAGGCTAGCTAGATAATGACAGTTTTGTTCAGGGTGATTTATTTTTTATTAGATATGGACATATTTAGTATGTAAACAACACATGTTGGTACCAATCTTTTCCCTCCTCCCTGCCCATTTTCTGAAGAGGCTTTCATCATTAGGGATACAGATGAACCCCATAGGGATTCTAGATATGATTCTGACTTGTTTTGCAGTTCCAGATATGGGTTTCATTCCACTGAGTGGATCTGTTAGCCAATCCCACAGCAGTTGATCACCCACCATGGCTGTGTGTCACTATTGCACTTGTGTGATCGTCAAATCAGGTTGTTTGCTACTGAGTCGCTTACTTAGACTTTGAGTTGCTTGGACAGATGTTGGCCACTTTCCTCTGGTAGCTCACGTGGCTCTCTTCTGGATTCCAACCAAGTCCCTCCCTGGTCAGTGGTGACAGCATATAGTGACTTCAGCAGTAGGGTCTTACCATTAACTTCTGCTGGGTAATCAAGCACTCTGACCAAAGTATGTCTTGTTTGTTTTGGGAGATCTAGTAGGTCTCTCTGATCAACAGTTCATTGGGATGTAAGCCACATCCTGGTACAGGGAATTACAGGACAGCACCAAGGGAAAAGAAAAAAAGTAAAAGAAAGAGAAGAAAAAGAAACAGGAGAAATGTAAGGTTACATTCCTCCCACTCTCTCCAGGGCCCTTTGGTTCAGATTCTCCCTCTAAGGTCCAATTGAGAGTTCCACCTTTTAGTCTGACTTCCAGGATATAGAATTTTATGGTACCAGTTCAATCAGGTTCAGCTTTCTGCACCTCCACCCTTCTCCCAAGCCATACCCTCCTGATGGTCCAAGCCTCAAGATGCTATTTGGATATGTCAGCAACTTGGTCTAATCCATGTTAGGAACCACAGATGAGTGAACAAATGCAATGGTTCTCTTTCTGTGATTGCTAGTTCACTTAGAACGATCTGTTCCAAGTTCAACCATTTTTCTACAAATTTCATTGTGTCACTTTTTCTAACTGCTCAGTACAATCCCATCATGTTATCTTGGTTATCCATTCATCCAAGGATGGGCACCTGTATTGATTCCAGTTTTTAGCTATTATGAATTGAGCAGCAATAAACATTATTGAGCAAATATCTCTACACTGAGATGTGGAGCTGTTAGGATAAATGACCAGTAAGGGATAACAGTGTTTTGGTAACTCTATTGAGTCTCCATATTGATTTCCATAATGGCTGTACCAGCTTACATTCCCACCAATAGTGCATGAGTGTTACTATCTTTCCCCATCCTCACCAACGTTTGTTTTCACTTCAATTTTTTTTTTTTTTTTTTTTTTTGGTTTTTTGAGGTAGGGTCTCACTCTGGCTCAGGCTGACCTGGAATTCACTATGTAGTCTCAGGGTGGCCTCGAACTCTCGGATATCCTCCTACCTCTGCCTCCTGAGTGCTGGGATTAAAGGTGTGCACCACCACGCCCGGCTTCACTTCAATTTTTAATGTTTGTTTCCTTACTGTGATAAGGTGGAATCTCATAGTTGTTTTAATTTGCATTTCCCTAATCAATAGTGATATTGGACATTTTAATTGTATGTGATTGGCTTCTATCAGTGGTGTAGCTGGCAAAGATTTCCTCCTATTCAGTGGCTAATCTAATGGCTTTGTTTATGGTATGTTTGTGCAAATTCTTTTTAGTTTCCTTAGATCCCATTGGTTGAGTGCTTGTTTAATTTCCTGGGCTACTGGGATTTTGTCCAGGATGTCTTTTCCCAGAGCTATATTGTGGAGAGTACCTCATATATATTTTTTTCCAGTAGTTGAAGAGTTTCAGGTCTTATATTGATGTCTTTAATCAATTTGGACTTCATTTATGTATATGGAAACATGAATAGGTCTAATTTCATTTTCTCAATATGGTCATCCAATTTGTCCAACACCATTTGTTGAAAATCCTGTCCTTCTCCAGTCTATATTATTGGCAACTCTGACAATGATAAAGCAGCTGTAGTGACTTGACTTAAGGTCTGGGTCTTCAATTTGGTTCCAGTGGTCAATGTTTATGTTTTTTTTATTCCAGTACCATGTTTTTTGTGACTATGGCTTTGTAATATAGCTTTAGATCAGGTATGGTGATACTGCCAGAGGTTTTTTGTTTGTTTGTTTGTTTGTTTGTTTGTTTTTTTCCCTGGGGATCATCTTTGAATACCAAGGCCTTCTGCCATTATCTGTGGATTTTGAGATCATTTTTTAATCCCTGTGAAGAATGATGCTGGTATTTTTATTGATATTCTGTTAAATCTGTATAGCTTTTGGTAGAATTACCATTTTCACAATATTGATTCTACATATCCACGAGGACAGGCATACTTTCAATCTTTTCAAGTCCTCCTCTATTTATTTCTTGAATGTTTTTATGTTATCATTATATAGGCTTTACACATCCTTGGTCAGTGTTATCCCAAGGTATTTAATTTTTTTGTTACTATTGAAAATGGGACAGCTTCACTGATTTCTTTCTCTGCATATTTTTCCTTTGTATATAGAAAAGCTACTGATTTTTGTGCATTGGTTTTGTATCCTTCCACTTTGCTGAAGGAATTTATCACCTTTAGAAGTTTTGAGATGGACACTTTTGGGACACTTATGTCATCTGCAAATAGGGCCAACTTGACTTCTTCCTTTCCAATTTGAATCCCTTTTATTTCTTTTTCCTGTCTTATTGCTTGGGCTAGTACTTCTAGTACTATGTTGAAGAGCAGTGTTGAGAGTGGGCAGCCCTGTCTTGTTCCTTATCTCACTGGGAACTCCATGAGTTTTTTTTTTTTTAATTTTTTTTAATTTATTTATTTGAGAGCAACAGACACAGAGAGAAAGACAGATAGAGGGAGAGAGAGAATGGGCGCGCCAGGGCTTCCAGCCTCTGCAAACGAACTCCAGACGCATGCGCCCCCTTGTGCATCTGGCTAACGTGGGACCTGGGGAACCGAGCCTCGAACCGGGGTCCTTAGGCTTCACAGGCAAGCGCTTAACCGCTAAGCCATCTCTCCAGCCCACTCCATGAGTTTTTACCCATTAAGAATTATATTTTTTATAATCATGGAAAATGTTACTAAAAATTGTGAAAAGATAAAAAAGATACAAAACTAAAAGTTAAAGAATTATTTGGGCTTTAGAAGATTTATATATAGCCTTTATTATGTTGAGATATGAACCCTTCATACCTATTCTTTCCAGTGTTCTAAACATGAAGTAGTGTTGTATGTTGTCGAAGGCCTTCTCCACATCAATTGAGATGATCAGGTGGTTCTTATGGTTACGTTTATTTATGTGATGTATTACGTTAACTAATTTCCATATATTAAGCAATCCCCACATCCCTAGGATGAAGCCTCCTTTATCAATGTTGATAATGCTTTTAATGTGTTGTAAAATTTAGTTTGCAAGGATTTTGTTCAGGATATTTGGATTCAAGTTCATTTGGGATATGGAGCTACAGTTTTCTTTCCTTGTTGCATCTCTGTCTGAGTTTGATATTAGGGTGATGCTAGCTTCATAAAAGAAGTTGGGGAATATTCCTTGGTCTCTGAGTATGTGAAACAGGTGGAGAAAAATAGATCTCAGTTCTTCAACAAAGGTTTGATAGAATTCAGCTGAGAAGCCATTTGGTACTATACTTTCCTTTTTGTGGAGGTTTTTGATTAACTGTTCAAACTCCATGGATTTGATAGGTTGGTTTAGTATATAAATCTCTGAGTTTAGTTTTGGTATGTGGTATGTGTCTAGGAAATTAGCCATTTCCTCCAGATTATTTAATTTTCCTGAGTAGAGGTTGTGGAAATATACATGGATGACTCTTCCAATTTCATTGATGTATGCTGTGATCTCCCCTTTTTCATTTCTGATTTTGTTAATTTAAGAGTTCTATTTTTTTCTTACTTGATCAAATTGGCCAGGTGTTGGCCAATCTTGTTTATTTTTTCAAAGAGCAAGTTCTTCATTCCACGGATTTTTAAAATTGTTTTCTTAGTTTCCAATTCATTATTTTCTGCTCTAATCTCGATTGTGTCTTTCCATCTGGAGCTCTTTGGGTTGGTTTCTTTTTGTTTTTCCAGTACCTTTAGGTGGGCAGTCAAGTTATTAGTTTGGAATTTGTCTTTGTAATGAAGGCATTTAGGGCTATAAATTTTCCCCTTATGACTTCCTTCATTGGGTCCCATAAGTTTTCGTAGGATGTGTTTTCATTTTCATTCAATTCCACGAATTTTACAATTTCCTTTTTCATTTCTTCCATGAACCATTCATTGTTTTAAAAGAGTGTTGTTTAGGGCTGGAGAGATGGCTTAGCGGTTAACTGCTTGCCTGTGAAGCCTAAGGACCCCGGTTCGAGGCTCGGTTCCCCAGGTCCCATGTTAGCCAGATGCACAAGGGGGTGCACGCGTCTGGAGTTCGTTTGCAGAGGCTGGAAGCCCTGGCACGCCCATTCTCTCTCTCTCCCTCTATCTGTATTTCTCTCTGTGTCTGTCGCTCTCAAATAAATAAATAAATAAATAATTAAAAAAAAAAAGAGTGCTGTTTAGCTTCCAGGATTTGGTGGCATTTGTGATGTGTCTCTTGTTCTTAATTTCTAGCTGACGTGATCTGACATGATGCAAGGAGTTACTATAATTTTCCTGACTTTATGAAGGCACATTTTATGGCCTAATATTTGGTCAGTTTTAGAGAAGGTTCCATGGGCTGCTGAGAAGAATGTGTATTCTGTAGAGTTGTGGTGGAAAGTTCTGTAGATATTCATTAGATCTAATATATCTATGATGTTGTTGAACTCTATTACTTCTCTGTTGATTTTCTGCTTAGATGATCTGTCTGTTGATGATAGTGGAGTACTTACGTCTCTGACTATGATGGTGTTGGGGTTTATTTGTAATTTCTTGTTGAACAGATATTTTTTTATAAATTGTGGTGTCCAAGGGTTTTACACATATTTATTTATGAGTGTGATATGCTCCTGTTAGATCATTCCCTTGATGAGTAAGAAATGTCCTTCTTTTTGATTGCTTTTGGTTTAATGCCCATTTTATCAGATATTAATATAGCCACACCTACTCTTTTTTTTTTTTTCCTTCCATATGTTTGGAAGATCATTTTCCATCCTTTCACCCTGAGGAGGTATCTATCTTTAGTGGTGAGATGGGTTTCTTGAAGGCAGCAGATAGAAAGATCCCAGTTTTTAATACATCCTGATAACCTGTATCTTTGATGGGTGAGTTAAGACTATTAAGACTTATTATTTTGAGGTTTGAATTAATCCCTGCCATGATGAGGTGTTTCATGGGATTTGGTGACTTCTTGTTTTTTGTACCATTTTAAGCCTGTTCTATTTTGGTTATTGTGACATTTTTCTTATTGGCTCTTGAGATTGGTTGTTTCATTGTTCTGTGTGGATATTCCTTCAAGTATTCTCTGTAGGTTTGACTTTGTGTTCATATAATCATAGAGTTGTATTTTTTTTTCATGGAATGATTTTGTTTCACCATCTATTATGAGGGATAATTTTGCTGGGTAAAGTAGCTTGGGTTTGAAGTCATAGTTTTTCAGACTTTGAAGTGTTCCATTCCAGGCCCTTCTGAATTTCAGTGTTTCCATGAATAAATCTGATGATATTGTAATGGGATTGCCTTTGTATGTTATGAGTTGCTTCTCTCTTGCTGCTTTTAACTCTCTCTTTGTTTTCATTGTTAAGAGTTTTATCTATAATGTGCCTTGGATAAGCTCTTCTTTGGCTCTGACTTTTTGTTGTTTTGTGGGCTGCTTATATCTGAATGGGCCTCTCTTTTGCAAGATTCACAAAATTTTCTTCAATAATTTTGTTGAGTAAGTTTTTTATCCCTCTAGTCTGGATTTCCTCTCTTTCTAGTATGCACATGATCCAGATGTTTGATTGTTTTAGGGTGTCCCATAGTTCCCTCATATTCTGTTCACTTGTGGGTTTTTTTTTTTTTTAACTTAGCAAAAGTTTTGGCCTCCAAATCAATTTCTTCTCTCTTGCTTTCCAGGTCAGAGGTTCTGTCTCTGACATGAGTAACTCTTTGTGAGGAGTTCTGGAGAGGTTTTCATAATTTCTGTTTGAGTTTTATTTTCTGCTGTGTTATTTTGCATCATGTCAATCTTTTTTTTTTTTGAGGTACCATTTCAAGTTCTGATTTTCTTGATGCTTCATAGATTTCATTCTTGCATTTAATCAAGTCTTCATTAAGCTTGATCAACTGATTGTCATGATCATCCATTTTTTGAATCACCTTCAATTTATTCACATCTCTTTGGAGGGTTCTAACATTTTCTTCAATGAAGTTAAATACAGTGTCAAAAACTGAATGCTCTAGGAAATGATTCTATTCAATTTCATTGATATGATTGTTGTTCTTTGTTGGTTTGCTTCCAGCTCAGCATTTTTTTTTTTTTAATCAGGGTATCATCGGTTGTTGTGTTTTCATTTTGGAATGAATTTCTGTTGATTTCTCTATGATTTCATCAGAGGTTCCAATTGTAGGACTAGGCATGCTTGGTGGAGCTCCCTCAGTTTTCTGACTTTTTTGTTTTGGCATTGTTGTCTACCCATTTTAGGAAGACTCTTTATTTTACTGAGGAATAAGCAACTTTTTGTTCTTTGGCCTATGCCCACTCTGGCTCAGATCAACAGGGATGTTTGTACTCAGTGGCAAGTCAGGATACCAGAGTAAAAGGCCTGATTTCACAGTTCACATAGGGACTAGGCCTCCCCCAACAAGCCACAATGGGACATACCAGGACCAGTGTACTGGGAGGAGCTAGGGAATATGGATCTGGCCTACTTACTCCACACAGACTGGCATAGGAAACCCAGAAATGGGGAGCTGGAAGGAGCTTGGAAACAGGAGCTTGGCCTACTCACTGAAGACCACAGTGCCTGCCTTCAAACAAGCCATCACATACAACCCAGACCAGGTAGAGGTGGGAGGAGCCAGGAAACAATTTTCTGGCCTACTTACTCTAGATTTCCACATCTGCATGCACATTGTCCTTAACAGGCATCCCAGACACCATACTCCTGCTATTTCTTTGCAAGTATGAGGGGGTGTTGTTGTAAAGAAGATAGTGTTGGGTTGGAGTCAGAAGAGGATAAGATAGGATAATATGTATGAATATGATAAAAATATATTATAAACATGTATGAAATCATCAAATAATATATTTTTACTTAGTTTTTCTCCTATATTGATTGTTCTGCTCAGAACAATATAGAATGAATATATTAGCTCAAATTACCAAGCCCAGAAACAATGTGGAAGGGCATAGATACAATGAATGAAATATTTTTGTCCCTTGCTTTACTATGTTTACTGATTATTCTCATAATTTATAGAGGAAAGAGTAAAATATATTACATGTGAACAACTACCAAGAAAAAGGAATGACTATAATAATCTCAGAAAACATGGACTTTAATTTAAAGAGGATTAAGATGATAGCATAGGTAAAAGAAGATAAAATAAGCTATTTCTTTTTTTTTTAATTTTTATTAACATTCTCCATGATTATAAAATATATCCCATGGTAATTCCCTCCAAAATAAGCTATTTCCATGTATAAACAATTAATATATTAACTCAAAAATAAAACACTATATTTACAATAAGGGGCCAATTCTCCAGGGGGAAATACTATGTGAATTTCTATGTGTTGGCTCTTATATGAATTTGTCAAAATTTTATTTATTTATTTATTTATTTTTGGGTTTTCGAGGTAGAGTCTCACTCTAGCTCAGGCTGACCTGGAATTCACTATGGAGTCTCAGGGTGGCCTCAAACTCATGGTGATCCTCCTACCTCTGCCTCCCAAGTGCTGGGATTAAAGGTGTGTGCCACCATGCCCAGCTTGAATTTGTCAAACTTTAGGAATATTTGTAACATTATTGATTTCACTTTGTGAAATGAAGATGAATTCTTTAAGGACTTCAAGTCTTTCAAGTTCTTTCCAGAACTTAAAACATTATTGTTACTTTTATTCAATGAATTTTTGGTAATTAAGAATCCTAAGAGCTGGAGCTGGTCCCTCCTCAGCACTACCTACCCGCTCTGGAGGAGCCCGGCACCTGGCGCCCAACGTGGGCTCCAGGAACCCAGCAGACTAGTGCCCCATGAGAGGCATTCATTGAGGAGGTCAATTGGTGTGCGGGTGAGCATACCCTCATGGGTTATGTGGTAGTCATCATATTTAATGCGCTAAACTTTGCTTCTACTTGCTTGTCAACATCTCTTCATTCTCTTTCTCTTTCCTTTCACTTTTGGTTTGCAGGCAAGCTGCATCTGCAGCTTTTGTACAACATGTTTACATATCTTTTGGATCCTTGTGGTTGTGTTGTACTTGTCTGTCTGTGGGTTGCTATTGCCCTAATTTTATGGACAGTTCTCTCTCAGCTTTATAATATGGGGCAGTCTACCTCTAAATCCAATCCTGCCTTAGAATCTCTCAGGGCACTCATAAAGATTAGAGGGCTTAATTTGACTGATAATGAGACTCAACAGACCTGGGATTGCCTTCTAAGCTGGCGCCATGGCTGCTGGAAGGAAATCTCTTTGATTGGGACACGTGGGATAGGGTAGAGGACCTTGTTTGTTAGGCACATGTGGAGAAGGGTCAAACACACTCAGGGGTCCTCCCTAAGATCTTGGCCCTCAAGGACTGCTTCCCTCCAAGCCCAACCAAACATAAAAAAAAGACAGAGGAAAAAGATAGTATACAGCCTAATCTGGCTACTCCTCCTGGAGATACAGCTTTAAAAACCCCAGAAAAGGGTACATCTTTATAATCCTCACTAGATCCCTTTGATAGTGCTCCCTGGCCTTCAGGGGGACCTCCTCCACCTCCTCCATCGATTAACCCTTTCTGGACCTTCTCGGCCCCTCCTTCATATTCGGCTGCCAAGCCACCAGAAAATAAAGCTACTTTATTATTTCCCATCAATATAAATATTGGGGGCAATCGCCCTGCTGCCTGGTATCCGTGGGAAGCTCAGGACCTTAAGGAGCTTAAAAAGGTGGTCTCAGAGGATGGACCCAACTCTCCTTGGGCTGAGTCCCTATTACAGGGACTTGCCCATCAACCTTGTACAACCCAAGATTGGAAAAATATAGTCAGGGCGGTCTTGTCGGGTCCCCTATACATTAAGTGGTGTGCCTTTTTTAAAGATGAGTGCAATACACAGGCATAACAAAACCAAAGTCAACAGCCCCCTGTGCTGATAACTTTTGTGATGCTCTCTGGTACCTCTGATCAATATGCTACAGGCACTACAGGTGGATATCCCTGACTGGTATAGGGACCAGGTCAGGGCACTGGGCTTGGTGGCATGGAAAAGGCTTGATGAGGGACCCTCTGAACTCCCCCCCTCCTTATGGGTATTACTCAGAAACCATCTGAGGACTTGGCTACATTTATAGATAGGGTGGAAAAATGCCTCCAAAGAAAATTTCCCCCAGGGGCATTACGGGATCAATTTACTAGAATGTTGGTCTGGGATGTGATGATGGCTGATCACTGCCTTGCCTGCGCGGGTTTCAAGGACAACTCCATGAGTAGCTGGATTGTAGCCACCAAGGACATTGGCACTATCTCCTGTCAGGCTAGGTCCATGGCTGCCGCCCTTCAGGAAAATACACAGAGAGATTTGGCCACTACGATATGTGCTTTACAGTTATATCCTAAAAAATAATCATGTTTTGGGTGCAGGGACAAGGTCCAATTTAAAAAGGAGTGTCCCAACAAGACAAAGCCTCCCCCACCCTCTGGGGGGATGACCAATGCCCCTCACACCCACTGCCCTAAATGCAATAAGGGGTTTCATTGGGCTAGGGAGTGTCGGTCAAAGTTTGACATATAGGGAAAGCCTTTAAACTCCTCCCAGGGCTCCCCCAAGCCCCGTTAAATAAGGGGAAAGAGACCATCAAAGCCCATTGGACCGTCCCTCTGGTCCCCTTCCTTAGACCCAAAATTATTTTAAATACTGGCAATAAAAAATTCAAACTTCTCATCGATACTGGAGCAGACTGAACGGTCCTGAGAAATGAAGAAGTGCCCCCCCTCCTGGCAGCTTGTGCCCGGCCCTCCCCTACTGGGAGATGGCAGGCAGTCCACCTCCTGGGAGACTACCACGTGGCTCCCTTGGACTGACCCAGGTGGGGACAGGGGAAAGTCTGCCCTCTCATAGTGACTGGGCTCACTGCTAACTTACTAGAGCAAGATATCCTTGGAGATGCCGAGGCATTCATCACTACTGACCATAAGGCCTTTTATAATGATTTGTTAGATAAAAAAGAATAGTAACATCAGTTTGAGGAAGGGAGGGGATGTCACCCCAATTACTCCAATGAACACCCCCAATTCTAAGGGCCACTTCCCAGTCGCCACCCCCCCCCATTTAAAATCCAGTGGAGACCTGGGGATCCTATATGGGTTGAGCAGTGGCCTCTCCCTTCTTCTAAGTTACACCAAGTCCACATACTTATTGATCAACAGTTGGAGGCCAGACATATCCCTTCCTCCACTAGTCCCTGGAACTCCTGTCTTTGTCATAAAAAAGCCTAATTGGGTCATGGAGATTTTTACATGATTTAAGGAAGATCAACAAATGCATGATCCACTTCAGAAACCCTCAGAGGGGACTCCCATGGATCCCAGCTATTCCCAATATAAACCATATTACTATCATTAACATAAAAGATTGCTTCTTCTCTATCCCTCTCCATTGAGGAGACATGGAAAAATTTGCACTTTCTGTACCCACTGTTAATTTTTGTGGCCCAGATAGGAGATTTGAGTAGACTGTGTTACCTCAGGGCATGGCTAATAGCCCACCCATTTGTCAATATTACCTGTCATCCATTTTATCTTCTCTTATCAGTCTCCCCAATACCCTGTTTTATATTTACATGTATGATATTATTTTGGGGTGCCTAGATTCCTCCACTCTCCAGGACCTTACCCACCAATGTCTAACTAACCTTCATACTCACAGCTTTAAAGTAGCTCCTGAGAAAGTTCAAACTGTGCCTCCCTTTAAGATCTTGGGCTCGATCCTTACCCTAAATACAGTTTCACCTGTTAAACAACAACTGTATATTCAGGATTCTTACACCTTGCCTCAACTCCAGAAACTTTTGGTAGAAATTAATTGGATGAGGCCCTGGATACCCATAACTACTGAAAAGCTGTCCCCTTTGTTTGACCTCCTAAATGATCTTAACTTCTCCTTTCAGGTAATTTTGTCTCCTTGTCATCAACAAATTATTCATAAGGTACAACAGGCTATAAATGCTGCTACCCTAAAGAGGTTCAATCATGATTTACCCATCTCCCTCTACATTTTCTCTGGGGAAACATTATGCACTGCATTGTTGGCCCAGGAAGGTGAGCCCATCCACTGGGTCCACCTCTTAATTGGGGGGGGGTTCCCAGAGTTTATTCTATAACCAACCAGGTTGCTGATTGCATTATCAAGGGAAACCTCTGTCTAGTTGTTTGGCACAGAACCTCACCTTATTTTCACTTCCTTTAAGATAACAGGTTTCACCTGGCTTCAGAGAAATAATAACAGAGTTGCTACAGCTCTTGAGGGGTTTCTAGGTAAAATTGATTGGCATTATGGCCCCCCCAAATGGATAAGTTCTTTCTCCAGGTTAGAATGGAAGCCCCTCAGGACTTTTCTGGCTCAACCTAGCCATGACTTTCTTACTGTGTTTACTGATGGAGGGCGCCTAGGGGCTTCCCTAGTCATTTACCCTCCCTTAAAACAGGAAAAAGAGCCTATGCCCATAAAGTCAGTCTCCCACACAACTCAAAGAACTATTTGCTGATATTCTAGCTTTGGACACCATTCCAGAGCCATTTAACTTGTTTTCTGACAGCCTTTATGTTGTTAATTTATTACCCAATCTGGTTGAGGCCCATATTAGACCGGACTCCAACCCTATATCTCCTCTGATGATTCAAGCTCATTCCCTACTCAAACAAAAAATTAACCCCATTTTTCTTCAACATCTCAGGGGTCATCAAAACTTACCAGGATTTCTCTCTCGAGGAAACAATTTGGCTGATAAAATGGTTTCTATGCCTTAGTTTAATGCTATTACAGAAGCTACACACTTCCACTTATTGATCCATGTCAACTGGAAAGGTCTCAAGCACAGGTTTCCACAGGTACCAGTCAAGGAACTTAAAAAAATTGTCTGGACTTGTAAGTCCTGTCAGCCTTTCCTCCAAGTAACCCCCCTTCAAACTACAGGAAGCAATCCTCGAGAGCTCCGCCCGAATCATCTTTGGCAAATTGTTGTCACACACTATTCTCCATTTGGAAAGCTTAAATATATTTTTCTTTCAGTCGATACCTTTTCCCACGCCTGCTGGGCATTAGCACATACCGGGGGAAAAATCTAAACATGCCATTAGTCATATGCTTCAATATTTTGCCACTCTTGAGCTGCCTGATCAAATTAAAACAGATAGTGGCCCCTGCTTCGTAAGCAAGGCATTTGTAGGTTTTCTCAAGACCGGGAAAATCTCACATTGCACAGGCATCCCATACAACCCCCAGGGCCAGGCTATCATTGAAAGTTATAATCAGACTCTCAAGTCTCAATTACAAAAACAAAAGGGGGAATCCTTACCCCCATACGACCAACTAAAAAAAGGCATTATTTACCCTAAATATTTTAAATTTTTCTAAAGAAAATAAACAATTATCCCCTTTTCATAAACATTGGTCCTCATCTGTTACCTACAGTTCTATCTGGAAAAAATGGAGGGACCTATTGACCAGGGCCTGGAGAGGACCAGACCTGCTCCTCACAGCAGGGAGAGGGTTTGGATGTGTCTTCCCTCAAGATGAAAAAAGACCCATTTGGGTACCCGTGAGAGACCTAAAATATTTGTCCCAACAAGGGGACACTGACAATCACTTCTCCAGGGAGTGTCCCATCCCTGAGGACTGTTCCTAAAATGGTCTTCACCCTGCTCTGGCTTTGCCTCCGATCTGGGCCTCCCTGGCTGCTTGCAGTACAGTTGCCCATACAACCTTAAAAAATTGCTCAGCCACCTTCCCCACCCCCATCCAGCTTTTCCCAATGTTTCCTCTGGAACTTACATTTGGGCCCTGCCTTCCCCTAATAATTCCAGTATAGATGTGGGGTGCATTCATCCTTTCTTATGTACTTTTAACACAACTGAGCCCAGTGCTCAATGCTGCCCGCCTCCTGGAATGGTTTATATTTGTGGAGGCGGGATGGCCTAGTACTTTTTGCCCACCAATTGAATGGGCCTTTGTGCCCCAGCAACCTTAATCCCAGGTGTAGATATCATTCCTGGAAATGAAGCCTTCCTTATTCCCTCTTTTGATTATATCGGAGGGAGACCTATCTACAACAACAGCTTGATTCACTGAGGATTGGCTGAGGTAGTCCTACAAAACAAGAGGGGACTAGACCTACAAATGGCCGAAAAGGGATGCATATGCTTGTTTTTACAGGAAAAATGCTGCTTTTATGCCAGTAAATTGGGAATCATCCAGGACAAGATTAAGAGGCTCCAGGAAGACTTGGAGAGGAGGCGACGGGACCCCCAGGACAGCCCACTGTCGATGGGCTTACATGGCTTCTTACCCTATGTCCTCCCTCTACTTAGGCCCCTCCTTCCCCTCCTCTTTTTCCTCACTGTCAGGCCTTATGTAATTACTAAAATTACACAATTCATTCACCAGTGGCTAGAGGCAATAAAATTCCATCAGGTTGAGATACATTACCACAGGCTGGCAACTCAGGAATTAAGTTCCTCAGATGACCCACTGCCACCTCTTCTGCCTTCCATGTGACCAATGATGGGTAAGGTCTCAGACTGACTGAGGCAACCTAAGACAGGCCATTGGGTGTGTTCTCAGCGAGCTTAACATATGATACCCAGTGATGGGTAAGATCCCTAGAGGGGGACAACCTAAGACGGGGGCCATGGTGACTAATGCTCTTACAAAAAAAGGGGGAGATGTTGGGCCTTGAAAGGCCCAGGATTTCAATAGTCACAGTTTACTATTGGCCCTTACCTCTCCCCCATCCTAGAATCCCCGCCTTTGTTCCCAACATTATATAGGCAACTGCTTGTAACAATAAAGTGAGTTCCTGCTTCAATAAGACTCTCGACTCAACGTGTTTTTTTCTCCAATGACTAGGAGAGGTTCTGAGTCGTCTGATGTCCACCCTTCTCCTCAACCCCTTGGGAGGAACCAGCGGACCTGGTCCAACCTCAGCACTACCTACCCGCTGGGAAAGAGCCTGGAAACCCTGGGCTAGAGTGAGACCATACCTCGAAAAACCAAAAAAAAAAAAAAAAAAAAAAAAAAGAATCCTGGAAAAATATGAAGAACTAGATAATTAAGAAAATGTTTATGTTATATAATAATTTTATATAGTATATACTCAACATCAAACTATCCAGATACATGAAGCTAATATTGTCAGAAGTGAAACAAAAAATCATAACACAGAAATACTATGACAATTCAATCACCCATAATCAGTATTGGATAGAAGAACTATGAAGAGGATCACTAAGGAGACAAAGGGTTTGGTCAGCACTGTAGACTAAATGCAACTAACAAACGTATGTGTAATATTCTTCTCAAGTATAGGCACTATATAATTTGGTCATTATTTATCTAATACCAAATCCAGATGAGGATGCTACCAGAAAACAATATAGGCCACTAATTGTAATAAATGATGATACAGAGATCTGTGACAAAGTAATAGCAAAACTGAATTCAATAGCACATTAAAATGACTAGCCATCGTGACTATATGTGCTTCAACCTGGGATGATTCATAGAAAATTTGATGAATGTGATATATACACCAACAGTACAAATATTTTTAAAACGACACATGTAGAACAAGTATTTGAAAAAAAATCCAATGCCCTTTCATAATAAAATACTTTCTGCAAACTAAAATTATGAGGAAATTGTTACTTGAATATAATACAAAGTCATACCTTAAGGGGTCACAACTAAAACCAGACCCAATGATACAAATTCATAATTTTTTTAAAGGTTCATAGACAAGGTGGAATCACTCTTATTACTCATGCTTGTAACTTTTTAATATTAATGCAGTGAATGAAACTCAGCTTTACAAAATTAATGGTAAGTAAAAATCCATATAAAAGAGCTATACATAAAAACAAAAATAAAAGTGATTAATGACTTAAATGTGAATTTTTTTTTGTTTCAGTTTTTTGTTTTTGTTTAGTTTTATGAGACATGTTCTCAGGAGCCCAGGCTGGCCTCAACTCACTTGATCCTCCTTCCTTTGACACAAAAGTACACAGTGCTGGGATTGTTGGCATATTCCACCCTTCCCTTCCATGACTGGGAATTTTTCAAAATTCCTTCTTGAAGCATAGGCAGAAATGTTCACTGCATTAGTTTGGGTAATAAGCAATTGAGTGGGACAACAAAAACACATGGGAAGCAGGATTACATGAAAATAATCATCTTCTATACAGAAAAGGAAATACACAACGGAGTAAAAGACAAACTTTAGGATATGAGAAAATTGGAAATCATATATCTATTAATGAGATAATCTAACATATATATATCTAACATAATATGAAATAGAAAATCAAAAACTGAATGATTTAAAAGGGCCCAAAGGACTAAAATAGGCAATTCTACAAATATAGTTAAGTCTACAAAAGATTCCCCACCATTACCAGGAAAATGAAGACCAAAACCACAATGAGATACTACTTAATACTTTTATGACTTCAATGGTTAAAGAAAATACATGAATTTACAATCTTAACCATGATATAACATCATACTACTTTTGTACTTACAGTGAGAATGTAAAATGGTAAACATGCTACAGAAAACAGTATGAGGATCTCTCAAACAAAACTAAAATGATCTTATGATCCAGCAATCCCACTTTCAATTACACTTTGTGTATTTACCACTGTACTTCCTTTTCTATAACAGCATTATTCATAGGGTGGAGACAACCTAATGACCCATGTACCAATGAAATTAGTTGATAATATATGGTACATAAATAAAGTAGACCATCAATCATCCATCCATTAAAATGATAAGATTATCTAAGTATCTAAAACAATAGTGAACTTTTAAGACAAAGAGGGAAGTTAAATAAACCAGAAGCACAAGTACAAATATGGGATACATGTACTTATATGAGAGATTGTCAGTGCATATATCTGAAAAGGGTCCATAGGTATTTGAAACTTTACTCCAAAGTCAATGGTGTTGCTTTGGTGAATTTTTGTATCTTTGAGACTTTGGGTCTTCCTGGGGGAGATAGTTTGCTGGGATGAGCTGTAAACATTATACATTCATCTCTTTGTTTGCATGCTCTGTTTTCCAATTTATGCTAATGTGAGTCTCTCTGGCAACACACTCCCTTTGCCATGAAGTTTTTCATGTATTCTTCACTATATTGGTCTGAAATCATTATCACAAATTAATTCTTCCTCTCTTAAGTTGCTTCTGTTATATATGTTGCCATAGCAATGAGTATAATAGCTAATGCAGGTATGTAATATAACCTAACTCAATGAAGCAGTATCTGTCATAATGCACTATGGTTATCTCTCAATGGAAATAGGGTAAGGACCTGATTTTAGATCCTCATGAACTACACAAACTCAGATGCTTTATATCATGTCTGCAGTCCCAACTCTCCTATAGTAGAAAGGAAAGCAGAGACAGGAGAATCCCAGGAAGCTCATGAGCCAGATTGCTTGACACACAACAGTGAACCATATGCAACTTTTGTCTCAAACAAGTTGGAAGGTAATTAATGATATCCAAGCATGTCCATTGGCTTCATGATATGTGCTAGGGAACATGTGTGCCCTACTTGCACACACAAACAGAAACATGCAAAGTTTTTTTTTTTGTTTGTTTGTGTGTGTGTGTGTGTGTGTGTGTGTGTGTGTGTGTGTGTGTTTTAAAAAGAAAGGACAATAGTGGTAGCTATTGACTTAAGAGAAACAGGACCCTGCCTTTCTATACCAATGAAAATAGGTATAGATTTTCATTTACAAAACCTGATATCAGCAAAAGGGTTAAGGACACTGAAGACACTCAATGCCTACCAAACCAGAGATACAGAAGCTCTTAAGTGCCCATCACTGAAGAAGACTTAAAATGCACCTACCATGGCTAAGGGAATTTTACAGAAGAGTGGGCTAAAAGATTGCTAGAGCTACAATTTGGGACATTATGCACAAAGACATTGCTTCTCCCCCATAACTGACTGCTGCCCCCAAAATGCATGACCCACAATCCCCATGGAGTTGACCTGCATCCCCAACTAGGAAGACCTCTTCAGAAAAGGGGTAAGGAGGAAGGAAAGGATGGTATCAACATGTGTTGCTTGCATACTAAATATGGCCATATCTAATAAAATAAATTTTAAAAATATAGAAGTTCTTGGCATCTGCTATACAACATTGTGTTTGTAACTGATAATACTCTGATGGGGCTGGGGAGATTGCTCAGCAGTTAAGGTGCTTTCCCACAAAGCCTAATGACCTGAGTTTGATTCCCCAATTCCCATATAAAGCCATATGCACAAAGTGGTTCATGCATTGGAGTCTGTTTGTTGGAGGCCCTAGCATGCCCATTCTCTCTGTCTGTCTCTCTTCTATCTCTCATTGCTTGAAAATTATAAATAAATAAATATTTTTAAACACTATATTGTATATGCAAAAATTTTAAAGGATAAAAAATAAAAAAAACAAGGAAATACAATATTCTAAATGAAGATAATGTGTCCACAGTATCGTGTACCTTGACTTGGCACAACACAAAATTTGTACACTTATAAAGTAATGGCTTTTTCTTTGAAAAATGAATTTTAGCTCTTTCCTCACAAATTCCAAACAAGTATTATCATTAGTTCAGCAACACTTAGTTGACAGTAGCAAATAAATGAAATTCAACACTTCAATCTCAGGTTGGTAGAAATACAATTTAAAATGATACTCTTATAAAACATGAATAAACAATGCCTAAGGACCACCATTTCACCTAAAAAAAAGTGTGCATTTTTGAAGTGTCTAAGAAGGTTTAATACAAACGTTGGTATTTTCCCTTTCTACTAAAAGACACTTCAAGTTATATCAGGGTTGTTGCTACTGTCCTTTCTTCCTGTTTAAATGCCTAGGAAAACATCAGACGCTCAATTAAAAACAGTACTCATTTTAGCTGTTTTCATATTGATGATTTTGATATATGTACATAATACACGTTGACCACAATTCTATCTCATTACCTTCTTGTGCCCCCCCTTCTCCATTCTCTTTTCACTGAACCCTCTCTTCTTTCCAACTAGTTCATCTTCTGTTGTGATATATCTTTTGTCAGTGTGTGTGTGTGTGTGTGTGTGTGTGTGTGTGTGTGTGTGTGGTGTCTATATGTGTTGCAGGTGTCTCATTGAGTTTAATTAAGGTTGCCTTCATAGTGTACTCTTTCAAAAGAAATGAAACTAAACTATAACCATCCTCTTATAGGAAATCATATATGATATGAGTTTTCTAGCCAGACTAGCACAAAATTACTAAGTATAAGGTTATTATACATTATGAGTTATGATTTTAACCATTTTATCTTCCCTCTTACTATAACAAGATTTGTATTATAACTGGGAACTAGGAGTAAATAAGATTGCTAAGAATGAAATAATTAAAGGAAGAGAACATAATGAACACTAGGAACCTCATGGAAAAGGGAGTGGAAATAATGTAAGAACAAGAGGACGGGGAATATACTTCAGCAACTATGGAGGAGGGTATTTCCCAGAGTAGCTAATGTTGCTAATTGTTGCTGGGAGAGGGGTAGTCAAATTCATCAGTAGTATAGCCCTGCTAAATGTCTCTTTGAAGAGTAAATACCCTTCTACCCATGATCATGCAAGCAACTCTAATTCAATGGGTAAAAATTGGCATAAAAGTAAGATGAGCACATATGGGGAAGAATAAAGGTGTTAGTGGCATGGAGAGGATATTAGAGGAGGTACCTGGGGAAATATCCCTCAAAATAATTTATATATGATAATGTCAAAATAAAAAGTACATAACAGTAACAGGAGGTGAATGAGGGCCTTTAACACAGACATAGTTCAAATATATTTCTCATAATATCCTTAAAATAATTTGTAGAGAAAGATTGCAGTTTATAGTCTAGTTATTTTGATTTTTATCTGTGTGACCTTAGATAGCTTAACAAACCAAATCTTCAATCCCTGTAGCCATAACAAGGACCATTATAAGCTTTCTGTCATCATTGTGGATAATTTTGTGCATTAACATAATTGTAAATGTGCATATGTATATGTGTGTGTGTTTCCAATTATGCTAATATTCCTTAATAATTATATATTGTCAGATATGATGTTATTATATTATATGTTCAACAATTTATAATTAGTCAGGCATGAAACTTGCAGCACTCCTCCTTCCTCTGTCTCCCAAGTTTTGGAATAACAGGTGCGCACAAACATGTCAAGTCTTTATGATTATTTTGATATCCTGGTTATGGTTACTGATTCTATCAATATTGAGAATTTTAGTACATGAACATATTTAATTTGATTTAATTTTTATTTATTATTTGCCATTTATTTGGTCACCCATTTTAATAAAGAAAAAATGACCAGTGTTCACTTTATATACTCTAAATCTGGAACCTACTATTTTTATATTTATTTTATCACAACTTTTCAAAATAAAATATTTTATTTAAAGAAATAAAGAAAAGAATAAGGGGGATGGGGAGGAGGAGCACAAGGAAGGGGCATATAAAATATTTTACAATTTTAGGTAAAGTATTGTAGCCCTAGTTCTTATAGTGTTTGCTGGATCCTCGGCCTGTGCATATGAAAGTATTCATGTTCGTTGGATAACTCGAAATGAAAAGAGATATATTAATAATATGCCATATTATAATTATGCATCTTTTATAACAGCACAATGAAAACAACATACCTGTAAAGACCACAACTACGTGTGTGTGTCATATGCATGGTGGCCAGAGGACAGCTTCTGGTTTCTCATCTTCCACCTTTTTTGAGACAAGGCCTCTTGTAGTTCACCATTGCCTGGAAAACTGGCTGCAAACTTCATGGATTCTCTCCTATTCCACAATTTTTTCTTAATTTTTAAGTTTGATTCATTATTTACATTGTAAGCTTGTCACTATCTCTTCCATCTGGAAGGAATTACCAATGCCAATCCATCAATACACTTAGAGAAAATTTCTTTATTCCTCTTCACAATTCTCTTACTTTCTTTCCTTTTGTTTCATTTACAATAGAACTTTCCAAACAGCAAGGTTGCAAACCAAACTATATTTCAAGTTCAACCTAGTGTTTAACAAAGTCTCTTACTTATAAAATATTTTTCTGATATTAACTGTTGCACATTTTACAATTTGTTCCTTTTGGTTTTTATTTCAAACTTCTATAAATATTAACAGTATACCATGATCATATTCAGCTGTCACCACTGTTCCTTTCCTCCCTCCCAAATCCTCCCTCTACTGAATCCCTTTTCCTTTTTACAGTTTATCCCTATGAATATTTTACATATGTATAGTCATATTCCCTTCACCCCAGTCTCCAATTCCCTAAGGATCTTCCTCAGTAGGGTCCTTGGTGTTTACTGTGATAGTATGAGCAGGTAATTAGGGCATAAAAGTATAACTTATGCTAATGAGATTAATGTCTTTAATTTTTTTTTTCTATTTCCAGTCAGTGAATATGGGCCACATTAGCTGACTCTCATATGGACAAAGGACTTGTACCAGAACTCAACTATATAAAATTGCTAGTCTACATAACAATAATGACTATTTGCAATTTAAATTATAAAATCTATGTTAATTTCAGTGAGACCAAATTAAGATGGTTATTGTTTCGTTAAAATTCTACTTCACTTATGATTTCTGTACTCCCCTACTCTCCTACTTATTATCTTTTTAATTATTCTTCCTTGGTTACCTTTGTTGGTTTTCCATTTATACTTTTTTTTTTCAGATAACAGCATATCTCCAGTCCTTTATCTTTGATGTTTTATTTCCATGCTGAACACTGTGCTGAGTAGGTGTCACATAACTCTTTGTTAACAGTATGATTGATTTTTTTTTATTTTAGGAATCCACAAATGAATCTTATATTCTATTAGTTTCAATACTTTATCCCTGAAGTATTCAAAACTCAGAGCATTCTCAAATAGATTAATCACTATTACAGAGCTTTCCTAGTATTACAGAGCTGTCCTGGTAGGCAAGGTCCTACATTTAATCTCCAATAAAAACAGCAAAAAAAAAAAAAAAAAACAGTAACAACAAAATTATATACCACATTTCACAAAGAAAATGGTGGAAAGAAAAACAAGGAACATAGTTAATAAAAGGCAAAAGATTTATATGATCTGAAGAGAATCCAAATTATACTAAAATAATAATACAACTCAGTGAAGTATGGAAATGGTGATGCAATTTTTTCCCATAAAATCAATATAAAAGCAAATGGAGATCCATTTATAGAAGTTTGTGCATTGTGCTACAGATATAAGAATACGTAAAAACCTAATGTAACAGTAAAGTTAAGAGGGGAAGCTGGACAAACTGTATCATTTTATATGAAATATCTTGTGAATATTTAAATATTTCATGGACTCATTAAAAAAAAAAAACCTTAAAGGAAGTCAGATGCATCTAAGATGGTTTGAAATTTGCATGAATTTTTCCATTAATCATTTGAAAAATTAATAGATCACTTATTGTATATTGTGGAGAAAACTGATCCCCAGTTGGCAAAAAATAAAAATAGTTTCTGAATTAAAGTAGCATGTAGTCTTAGATGTCAAAAGTAATAAAGAAAAAAAATCATAAAAGATAATGCTCTAATGCTACAAAATCAAAACTGACAAAATAGCAGCCTTCTAGAAATGATTATATTTATTTATTTATTTATTTATTTATTTATTTATTTATTTATTTATTTATTTATTTATTTGAGAGCGACAGACACAGAGAGAAAGACAGATAGAGGGAGAGAGAGAGAATGGGTGCGCCAGGGCTTCCAGCCTCTGCAAACGAACTCCAGATGCGTGCACCCCCTTGTGCATCTGGCTAACGTGGGACCTGGGGAACCGAGCCTTGAACCGGGGTCCTTAGGCTTCACAGGCAAGCGCTTAACCACTAAGCCATCTCTCCAGCCCTAGAAATGATTATTTCAGCACACAATGCCACTGAAAAATTACTCTTGTGGTTAAATACAGTAAAATAATATTAAACACATTTTATACAAATTTAATTTAAGATACTACTCGATAACTTCTAGGAATTTCAAGAAAACTATGCATATTATTAACACAGTTATTATTAGTGAAATTAAAACTAAATTTTACCACGGTATAAAATATTTTAAGTAACTTGTCCCAACAGACAAAGATTATTGCATAGTAATAACAATACATCTATGACTGTGTGAAGCAAACATAACTATCACACTAAAGAAACTATATAATTAAAATAAAAAAAATAGGGAAGTATGGACTGGAGAGATGTCTTAGAATTTAAGGCACTTGTCAGCAAAGCCAAAGAATCCAGATTCAATTTTTCAGTACCCACATAAAGACAGCTGCACAAGGTGGCATATACATCTGGAGTTCATTTGCAGTGGCTAGGAGGACGTGTGGTGTCCAATCTCTATATATCTACCTTTTCCTCTCTCTCCCCCCCTCGAATAAATAAATAAAATATAGAGCAGTAGATGATATAGAAATAGTATAAATTTTCATAAATAATGATAAGAAATCAATCAATAAGGTAAATAACAAAAAACATGTAATTTATTATTTTGGTAGTATGAAAGTAACTATAGGATGACATAGATAGAAAGGAAATATTTTTTCTTTATTTTTTTCTCAATTTTTATTAACATTTTTCATGATTATAAAAATATCCCATGATAATACCCTCCCTGCCCCCACTTTCCCCTTTGAAATTCCATTCCCCATCATATCCCCTCCCCATCTCAATCAGTCTCTCTTTTATTTTGATGTCATGATCTTTTCCTCCTCTTATGATGGTCTTGTGTAGGTAGTGTCAGGCACTATGAGGTCATGGATATCCAGGCCATTTTATGTCTGGAGAGAGCACGTTGTAAGGAGTCCTACCCTTCCTTTGGCTCTTAAATTCTTTCCATCACCTCTTCTGCATTAGACACTGAGCCTTGGAAGGTGTGATTGCAATGTTACTCAGTACTCCAGTCACTTCTTTCCAGCACTATGATACCTTCTGCGTCATCCCAAGGTCACTGCCATCTGAAAAGAGAAGATTGTCTACCCAAAGTGAGAGTAGTGTTAATATAAGGGTATAAATATTAAGAGAAGTGCTTATTGGGTAATTTGATAACATAGTGTATATATCTATATATATTTCCAGACATCAGCTGATGTAACACCCCTAGGGTTCATGCCTACCCTGTTTTAAGTTTTCAGTATCAGGGATGTATTCCCTCCCATGGAGTGGGCCTGCAGTCCAATTGGAGGGCAGTTTCCACCATGACAGACGTGCTACTATTGTACCCGTTAGCTCATTTGGCAGAAAGGAAATATTTTAAGGGATATAAAGTGCAAGGCTAACAAAGTGAAGAAAAAAACACCCATTAATAGTAATAACAGTAATAGATATTTAACATTTATCAGTACTATTTAGTATGATAAGAGCTGTGATAGTACCTCAATGCTAGAATGGTTGCCTAACATAAGAAAGTCTCTTAAGTTCCATCACATCACAATTTAATGCATGGATGCCTACATAAATGCAGATTATTAACAAACATAATCAGATAACTTTAGTGTATACTTATAAAGGTTTTGGAATGTTTTAAGTATTTGAAACACATTAACATTATTGACAACAGGCAGTAAGTTAGATTTCTAGTATTTGAATTTTAGTCACGAGAATAATAAAGGCTACAGAATTTGCTTAAGGTCACAAGGCAATGGTTAGGTAAAAACATTAAAGTAACTTATGAAAAACATTGTAAAGACTAGCTAAGATTAAGAGATTAGGCAAACAAAAAGATGCACACAAACAGCCACAACAACAACATAATATTGGGGCTAGAGTTGTTTAAGTTGAGATAGAAATGACTTGGGATAAGACGGGGCAAAAGAAAAAAGGAGGAACTAAGGCTCAGATCAATAGCACCTTATCAAATATAAGAGTATGGTCATGTCACTGTGAGGAGATAAGCATCCAAAGTGACTAACACCCATCTATGTTGTGAAAAGCTCAAAATATAAATATAAACTCCATGTTCCAACTAACAGCCAACTATGGTTCCAGATAACAAATGTCATCAAGTAGTTGCTAGCTAAGGAGTGAATCCTTTTGGGCATCAAGCTCTCTTAGGTCTTTAGTCTCAGTCACTACTTATTTTGTCTTAGTTATTTTTTTTTATTAGTTGTAAACTTTGAAGTGGATTATCCATCCAACCCAGTTCTATTTCTGCATTGAAATGGGTTAGAAATGGGAGGGGAAGTGAAGCTTGATGGCAAAAAAACATGTGCTTTTAGAATCTAATCTGGCTCTAAAATTCACTTATAATCTGATGCCCATCCATCTCCCAAGTCTTTCCTAGAATCAGCACGGGTATCTCATTACTTTGTGGGTTCAAGCCACAAATCTGCTGAGTTAGGTGTTTGGAAACACTTACTCAGCAGATACAAGCAGTTAGGCCAGACACAGCAGCCACAGGGAGAAGAAACACTGCTCATGTACCACCAGCTAGAGAAGAAGGACCATACTTAATGCAATATTAGAGTCCGAAGGTGAAGTTCCTTCTTCTATTATTAAAAATGAGGTATGCTTCATAAACCATAAAGTACCCATTTAAATTTTAGTATATCCATAGAGCTATACAAGCAGTTACCCCATCTAATTTTAAAACATGCTTATCATTTTCAAAGAAATTTCATATCCACTCTCAGTTATCTTCAATTTCTCCCTTAATTCTGAGTTTCAGGAAACTACCAATTTTCCTCTGTATCAAGTTTTACTTATTTATAAACATATACAAATAAAAGAAACCCAACCATACAAGGCCATTTGTGACTGACTTCTTTCATTCAGGTATGTTTAGTATTTATCCATGTTGTATCACATATCCATAAATAACTATTTTCATGATGTAATATTATTCCAATCTGCAACATATTTTATCCATCATAAGGTGATAGGTATGTTGATTGTTGGAGGATTCTACAATGTACATATGTATATGCCAGTTTTTCTTTAAGCACCCTGCTTCTCAGTTGTTTTGCATATGCCCCTTGTATTGAATGGAAATTGCTTACCATTTTGAGAAACTGCCAAAATTGCCAAAAGATGCAGAACTATTTCACATTTCAAAAAGAAATGCATAAGTATTCCAGTTTCTCATTACCACTAACATTTGTCCTTGACTACCTGGTTCATGATTTCTATTCAAAGGGGTATAAAGTGATACTTAATGCTTATTAATATCTTTAGTAATGATGTAGAAAATAGGACTACTAGCTAAGACCCTTGTAGAGACTGCCCATGCACAGATGAGGCCACTTGGCTGACAGGTGAGTACTCTTACTGATCTTATTCAATCCCAAGGATAGATCCTGGCCTGCACATGCCAAGACTGGAGATCATGCCCTTTGACTCTGTTTCCATCTTGCTACCAACTTTGAGTAGATTCAACTAGATGAGATCATGTCCATACTGATGTCACTACCTAGTGTGCTGGTTTGTATTGAATATGTATATTGCTCAGTTGAATTTTAGAATTTGCCAGTAAATTGCTCCACCCAGCCAACTAGAATATTTGAATAGCAGGCAAATTCAACACCTATAATTACTTCTGTGTTGGATTGTTGTGCAAGAGCTACACTGGGCACTTTAAACACTTCTTCTGAAGGTACATAAAGTTGTATTTCCAAATCCAAATGCAGCACAGATTATTAGAAAACCCAAGTATCAAATCAACTCAAGATATAAAAATCACAACATTATAGTACAAGAAATATAAATAATCAAGATAAGAAAGGGAGGGGGACTTAATAGGGTGGTATTGTATATATCTAAGTAGAATAATAGATTAATGTGGGTGAAAAAGTCTAAGTGAGGTCAGGGGAAGGGATTGAGTAAAGGAAAGGTGGAGGAAGGGCTAATCAAAATCTAAGAGGATATAAATCAATCATATGGAAACTTACTTTTTTGGACAATGGAACCCTCAAGATCCATAGATTGTTACTAGAAAATTTTCAGTGCCAGGAATGGGATACCTTCCAGTGAGTTGTTGGCCAGGGAGGTCCCTGATGACCCCAAAACATTAAAGGCCATTGCCAACACACTTGGTTTCTCAGCAGGAATAGGTGGTAAGACCCTATTGCTGAAGACTCCACATACTTGGGCTGCAAGGCCACTGAGAAATCCTGCTGGAACTGAGCTGATAACTTTCTCCATGTAGGCCAGCTGACAGAAACCTGGATAAAGCCATTCTTCATGCAATTCAATGAGACAGACAAAAATCACCAGTGAAGATACACAACAGTGAACACTGCAACCCTTATATTTGGCCACCCAGGTCAAATGATCCAATGGGTGCAATAGTGGCACATCTGTCTTCATGGAAACCAACTTCCCTCTAATTGGACTGGAGGCCTGCTGCATGGGAGAGAATATATCCCTGATACTGAAAACCTACAATAGAGGTAGTCATGAGCCCTAGGGGTGTAACATCGACTGATGTCTGGAAAAATATATATACTATGCTCATCAAACTGCCCAATAAGCACTTCTCTTAATGTTCATATCCATATATATATATATATATATATATATATATATATATATATATATATGCTACTCTTACTTTTTGTAGAGAACTTTCCCTTTTCAGATGGCAGTGACCTTGAGATGACTCAGAAGGCATCATGGTGCTGAGAAGAAGTGACCTCAGTGCTCGGTACTGCAATATCTCTATCACACCTTCCAAGGCTTAGGGTCTAATGCAGAAGAGGTAATGAAAAGAATGTAAGAGCCAAAGGAAGGGTAGGACTCCATATGACGTGCTGCTCCAGACACAAAATGGCCTCAATATCCATGACTTCACAGTGCCTGACACTACCTACACAAGGCCATCATAATAGGAGGTAAAAGATCATGACATCAAAATAAAAGAGAGACTGATTGAGAGGGGGAGTGGATATGATGGAGAATGGAGTTTGAAAGGGGAAAGTTGGGGAGAAAGGGCATTACCATGGGATATTGTTTACAATCATGGAAGTTGTTAATAAAAAATAAGTTATAAAAAATAATCAACACAATAAAATCCCAGCAAAAATTATAAATCCATAAAAAATGCCCCAATGAGATTGTTTTAGATGTAATCCTGACAAAGATTTCAAATAAAAAACATGATTTTATCTATACTCAAAGAACTCAAAGGAATCAAACAAGAAAACAAAGGAACTAAAGATGAAAGTAAATTCCTGAAGGAATTCCAAAAGAACACATGATACGACCTTAATGAAATAAGGAGGTAATTACAAGACTTGAGTAAGGAATTAGAAATATTGAAGAAAAAACTGGCAGAAATTCTAATACTAGAAAAAAGAGTCAGTCAAATAAAAAACCTCTGTGGAAAATTTCTCCAGTAGAGTGGATGAAGGAGAGAACAGAATATCTAAGCTAGAAGACCCAGTGGCAAATCTAGTACAGTCCAACAAAGAGAAAGATAAGCTAATATGAAGGAACGAATAGGAATTTCAAGATATCCAGGACACTATTAAAAGAACAAACATAAGAATTCCGGGTAGAGCAGAATGAGATGAATTTCAATCCAGAGGGTTAGTAGGTGTGGTGGTTTGAATAGATGGCCCCAAATATATTCAGTTTGTTATTGTTTGTAGTTTGCATCTGCTGGCTACCTGGCTGGAGGCAATGTCACTGGGTGATCTTAAGGTGTGGTGGTGGATTTCAGATTTCAATCTAAAATATGCAAAGTATGCCTAGCTGGAGTTCCTGAAGTGTGCTGTGGCTTTTGACCTTTAGGCTTGCACTTCCCTCTCTGTGTTTGGGCCTGCGAAGGCAACCCAGCTTCTTCTGCCATTATGGAACTTTCCTTGGATCTGTAAGCTTCAATAAAACCCTTCCTCCATAACTGTGCCTGATCTGGAAGTTAATCTCAGCGAGCCTGAATCTATCTGCTAAAGTAGGTGTGTTCAACAAAATCATAGCAGAAAAATTTCCCCAAATTGGGAAAGAAATGCCAATGCAGTTACAAGAAGCTTTTATAATTAAACTGCTAAACATGCAAACCAAAGAAAATATATTGAAAGCAGTTAGAAAAAGCAAGTCGCCTAAAAAGGAAAGCCCATCAGGATCACAGCAGATTACTCAGCACAAACTTGGAAAACCAGAAGGGTTTGGGATAATGTGTTCCAATTTCTGAAAGATAACAACTGTCAACCAAGAATATTTCATCCTGCAAAGCTATCTATCAAAATTGAAGGAGAAATAAGAACATTCCATAACAGAAACAGGCTAATGGAATTTATGACAACTAAGCCAGCTCTACAGAAAATACTTGAAGGAATCCTTCACCTGAAAAGAAAGCAAAGCACACACATGAGGAAACAGGAAAAAATAAACCATGCTCAAATAACAGTTAAAAAAGAGTAAAGGGAAACAGGAAGCACTACAAAACAAGAAGAATGGCAAGAATAAACAGATACTATTCAATAATAATTCAATATCAATGGCTTCAATGCCCCAAACAAAAGACACAGGCTTGCAGACTGGATTAACAGGCAGGATCCTATTGTTTTCTCCCTCCAGGAAACTCATCTCTCAATAAAAGAAAGTCAGTGTCTCAGGGTGAAAGTCTGGAAAACAAGCAAATGGGCCTATGAAACAAGCAGGGGTTGCTATCCTAATATCTGACAGAATAAACTTCAAACCAACATTAGTGAGAAAAGATACAAAATGTCACTTTATACAGATTAAAGGAACACTCCAACAGGAGGACATTATAATCCTAAACATATATGCACCTAACATATATGATCCCAATTTCATCAAACAAAAACTATTAGACTTAAGGTCACAGATAACACCAAACACACTTGTAGTGGGTAATTTCAATAACCCACTCTCATCAATTGACAGGTCATCCCAGCAAAAAACAGAGAGAGAGACATCTGGAACAAATAGATCTAACAGATATTTACAGAACATTCCATCCACATGCTGCAGAATATACGTTGTTCTCTCTAGCTGATTTCCTCCTTACTGATATATCTTAGTGTCTACTGCTTCTCTGCTGTGGCAGGAAAAACCTCTTCATCTTCATTTTTCAGACAAACTGTGTACTTTGCTGTGGTTTTCCTCAAGTCCTTCACTAGTCAGGATTAATATAAATTCTATGCTTCCATCTTTCCCAGAAGTCTCTCCAATTTTTTCAGCAGCACATGGAACATTCTCCAGAAAGAAAATGTATTAGTACACAAAGAAAATCTTAATAACTACACAGAAATTGATATAATCCCTTGTACTCTATGTGACCACAATGGGATTAAACTACAAATCAACAAGAAAAACTATAGAGCATATAGAAATTTATGGAGATCAAACAGTACACTATTGAATGATAAATGCATCATTGAAGAAATCAAAAGGGAAATCAATAAATTCATAGAATCAAATGATGATGAGAATAAAACATACAAAAACCTTTGCGACACAATGAAGGCAGTCCAAACAGTTCACATGCAAAAATTTTACTGCTTCACCTTAAGGCCTTGGAGAAAGAAGAACAAGGGAATCCAAAATCAGTAGTTGGGAAGAAATAATAAAGATTGTAGCAGAAATTAATGAAATACAAACCAAAAAATCCAAATAATCAATGAAACAAAGAGTTGGTTCTTTGAAAGGTAAACAAGATTGATAAACCCTTAGGGAATCTGACCAGAAGAAAGAAAGGAGAGACAAAAATTACTAAAATTAGAGATGAAAAGGGCATCATTAAAACAGACACAAAATTCAGAAAATAACAAGGACATACTTTAAGAATATATATGCATCAAAGCTTGAAAACCTGAAAGAAATGGATGATTTTATTTGTTATTGATATGACCTACAAAAATTAAAGCAAGATGAGGTAAACCATTTAAATAGACCTATAACAAGAGCAGAGCTCCAAAACAGTTATAAAAGTCTCCCAACTAAAAAACTTCCAGGCCCAAATGGATTCACTGGTGAATTTTACCACACTTTCATGGAAGAACTAACACCACGGCTCCTTAAACATTTCAATAACATAGAAAAGGAATGAATTCTGCTAACCTCCTTCTACAAAGCCAGCATTATTCTGATACCAAAACCAGACAAAGACAGAACAGTAAAAGAAAATTCCAGGCCAATCACCCTCATGAACATAGATGCAAAAACTTTCAACAAAATGTTGGCATATTGGCAAACAGAATATAAGAATATATTAGAAAGATTAATCATCCCAACCAAGTAAGCTTTATATGAGAGATGTAGGGGTGGTTCAACATATGCAAATCAATAAATATAATACACTATATGAATGTAATGAAGGACAAAAATCACATGATCATCTTAGTACATGCAGAAAAAGCATTCGACAATATCCAACATCCCATCATGGTAAAAGTCCTACAGAAACTGGGAATAGAAGGAACATACCCTAAAAATAATAAAAGCAATTTTTGACAAACCTACAGCCAACCTAATACTAAATTGGGAAAAAGTTGAAACATTTCCACTAAATTCAAGAGTAGGACAAGGGTGTCCAGTGTCCCCACTTTTATTTAATATAGTGCTGAAAAAAAAAAAAAAAGCAAGAGACACTCATAAAAGGGATACAACTTGGAAAGGAAGGGACCAAGTTATCATTATTTGTAGATGATATGATTCTATACATAAAGGACCCTAAATACTCTACCAGCAAACTGTTAGAACTGATAAATATTTATAACAATGTAGTAGGATACAAAATAAACACACAGAAATCAGTAGCTTTCCTATATACTAACAACAAACATGTGGAAGATGAAATCAGGGGATCTTTCCCATTCACAACTGCCTCAAAAAAAAACCTTTAAATAAACCTAACCAAGGAAGTGAAGTATCTCTACAATTAAAACCTTTAAACACTCAAGCCAGAAATTGCAGAAGACACAAGCAAATAGAAAGACATCCTATGTTCTTAGATTGGAAGAATCAATATTTTGAAAATGTCAATCTTACCAAAAGCAATATATACATTTAATGCAATCTCCTTTAAAATTCCAATGGTATTATTCACAGAAATAGAAAAAAAAAAATCAACATTCGTTTGGAAGCACAAAAAACATCAAACAACCAAAACTATTTTGATTAACACGAATAAAGCTGGTGGTATCACCATACCCAATTTTAAGCTATATTACAAAGCTATAGTAATACAAACAGGATAGTAGTGGCACAAAGACAGACACATAGATCAATGGAACAGAATAGTGGACCTAGATGTTTATCCAGGCAGCTACAATCATCTGATATTTGAGAAAAAGGCCCAAATTATTCATTGGAGAAAAGACAGCCTCTTCAACAAGTAGTGCTGGAAAAAAACTAGATATCTATATGTAGAAAGATGAAAATAGATCCTTGCCTTTATCCAGACAAAAGCATCAAGTCCAGATGGATCAGGAACTTTAATATCAGACCTGAAACCCTGAAATTGCTAGAGGAAAATGTAGGGGAAACTCTTCAACATATTAGCATAGGCAATGACTTTCTGAATATAACCCCAAGTGCTCAGGAAATAAAACCACAAATCAACCACTGGGATCCTGTGAAATTACAAAGTTTTTGTACAGCAAATGACACGGTGAATAGAGCAAAGACACAACCTACAAAATGGGAGAAAATGCATCTGACAGAGGGTTAATATACAGGATATAAAAATAACTCAGAAAAAAAAATGGGCTATGAAACAAAATAGAGGGTTCTCAAATGAAGAAATACACATGGCATATAAATATCTAAAAAAGTGTTCTACACCTTTAGCCATCAGGAAAATGCAAATTAGAATTACTTTGAGATTTCATCTCAATCCTGTCAGAATGGCTATAATCAGGAAAACAAATGACAATAAATGTTGGTGATGATGGGAAAAATGGGGAACCCTTCTACACTGTTGGTGGAATGTAATCTGGTATAACCATTGTGGAAATCAGAGTGGAGGTCCCAAAGATATCTAAAAATAGACTTAACATATGATCCAGCAAAAGCACTCCTAGGCATATATCATACTGACTCTTCTCACTACCAGAGATACTAGTACCACCTTATTTATTGCTGCTCTATTCACAATAGCTAAGAAATGGAACCAACCTAGATGAATGAGTAATAAAGATGTGGTACATTTACACAATGAGTAATAAAGTTGTGGTACATTTACACAATGGAGTGCTATTCAGCAGTAAAGAAAAATGAATGCAAGAAATTTGCAAGGAAATGGATGGATCTGGAATGGATTATACTAAATGAGATAACCCAGGCCCAGAAAGCCAAACATCACATGTTCTCTCTAATATGTGGATACTCACTACAAATGTTTAAACTTCTGTGTGTGCTGGAACCAAAAATTGGAATCAGAGGCCAGTAAGCTAGAAAAAGTCTATAGGGGTGGGAAGAGAGGGAAAAGCTTTAGTGGATGCTATTGTATATATTTAAGTAGAAGAACATATATCAGGGAGTGCAATGGCATAAGTGAGGCCAGGGGAAGAGACTGAGTAAGAGAAGAATGATGGAGGGCTAATCAAAATTCCAAATATTCTAAATAAGACATATGAAAGCCCACTTTTTGGATAATGGCACATCCAGAAGTGATAGATTGCTGCTAGAAATTTTTCAGTGGCAGAGATGGGTACCTCCCAATGAGTTGTTGGCCATGGATGACACTCTTGCCTCCAAAAAATTATGGGCTATTGCCATGGCCCTTGGTTTCCCATGAGTAATATATGGTAAGACCCTATTGCTGAAGACTTCACATGCCTGGGTGGCAAGGTCACTGAAAAATCAAGCTGATGCTGAGCTGAAAACTTTCTCACTGTAGACCACCCAACTGAAAGATGGAAAAAGCTGCACTGCATGCAGCCCTATTAGAGACAGAATTTATCAGTGATGAAAAGAGTGGGCACTGGAAGCCTCAAGTTTGGCCAGACAGGTCAAATGACTAAACAGGTGTAATAGTGGCACGTCTGCTCTTGGAGAAACCAACTGCTCTCTAATAGGACTGGTGACCTTCTCTATGGGAGGGAATATATGTCTGGTCCTGAAAACCTAAACAAAAGCCTATGGCAGGGGAGATCATGAGACTTCGGAATATAAAGCCTACTCTTGTCTGGCTAAATTCATATATTATTCTCAACAAACTGCCCCAAAAGCACTACACTTAATGTTCATATTCATATGTTAATGCTACTGTCACTTTTGGTTAGAGAAGCTTCTCTTTTCACGTGGTGGTGACCACTGAAATGACCCAAAAGACAACATAGTGCTGAGAAGAAGGAATGGAAGAGTGTCCAGCACTGAAACATCTCTATCATACCCTCCAAGGATCAGGGTCCATTGCGGAAAATGTGGCAGAAAGATTGTAAGAGACAAAGGAAGGGTACAACTCCTCACAATGCCATTGTCCAGAGAGAAATTGGCCTTGATATTCATAACCTGTCAGTGCCTAGTAATACTTTCACAAGATTCTCAGAATAGGAGAAAAATATGATGACACAAAAATAAAAGAGAGATTAGCAGAGAGAGGGAGGGGATATGATGGAGAGTGGAACTGTGAAGGAGAAAGTGGGGAAGAGGAGGAAATTATCATGGTTTATTGTCTGTAAGTATAGAAGTTGTCAATAAGAAAAAAAAAAAATATATATATATATATATATATATATATATATATATATATATATATATGTATACCAAATACAATAAAAAACATCAGTTCTGAATAGATATCTTTTTTCTCTTCCAAAATGATTTTTCTGCATTTGAGGAATCAGTGTAAGACATGCCAATATGGCACACTGATAATACAACCCAGGATTCCATCCTAAAATGTTGACCAACACAGACTCATTTCAAAAGACTTTCTACTAATCTAAACTAGACTCCTTTCAAAAGGAAGAATTATTTTGCTTTGTCTGTTTGTTTCTTTATTTTGCTTTTTCAAGGCAGGGTCTTACTCTACCTCAGGCTAACCTGGAATTCACTAGGTAGCTTAGAGTGGCCTCGAACTCATGGTGATCCTCCTATGTCTGTCTCCTGGCTGTTTGTTCATTGAGGCAGGGTCTTACTCTAACCCAGGCTAGCCTGGAACTACATTGTTCCTCTTATCTCCGCCTCCTGAGTGCTGAGAATATGGGCATGAGCCACCACAACTGGTGAATATTTAAACTGTTATAAAAGCACAAGAGTCAGATGATAAAAATCTTACACTTCATAAAACAATAAAATTGTGTAATAAATACATTCATTTTTATCTTCTACAGATACCATCCATTTAAAAAGTACTAATTTTCAAGCCCTGTAAAGAGCTTTAACTTTTCTGATATAAAACCCTAGATTTATAAACAATAGTGAGGAATCACTCTGTACATTATAGCATAATATATAAAGCTATTACATTTTGCAGTATCAAGAGCAAATCATTGCTCCCTATTTGGCTTCCAGAGAGAAAGGTGGACACTTGACTCTGCTATACTCATTAGCTCCTAGGTATGTTACTTGTGTTAACTACAGCCAACCTATTTTACAGTTAACTTATGAATTAAGAATGCTACCCATACACACAGAAATACAAACAACAAAAGGGATGGGTTTTGTATATACAAATAGCTATTCTTGAGGCAGAGCTGTCAAGTAACAAGACTGATTTAGTACATGTGGCTGGGGGACAATGGTCCCATATGTGAAAAAATGTCTGAATGGAAAAGACTGGGATCTGTTGCGAAACATAATTATACAGAAATTTCCAAGGAAAAGAAGGTAATTTCAACAAATGAGTTCTTAAGTTTCATGACATAGGCCAAAGACTCAATTACTTTCTGTTTCAAGTCTGAACAATGAAGGAAAAAAATACTTTTCCTTTTGTCTCTTTTGTTTTTCTTTTTTTGTGGTCTTTCCTGTTGTTTAGATTTGCTCTTTTTTTTTTTTTTCTTTCTTCTGATACTTTTGTTTTGAAGAGTCCTCTTCAATAGAACTGGATGAAGACCTTTCCCTCTTTTATAAAATTTGATTTTCGCTTTGCTTTTCTCTTTCTTCTCCTCTTCTTCATTTACTCCTTCCTCCTGAAATGCCTGTGGTTTATTGAGTTCTTCATTCTTTTATCACTGTCTTCGTTGCTCATACTGCTGATGTCCAAAACAATGTCCTTTGCTGGGTCTGATCAAGGAAAATTGTGGCACTCAAAAGTAAGATGACTAGGGTAGCCACATTTCTTGCAGCCTGCTCTGACATTCTCCTTGTTGCAACCTGGGACTGCCATGACAGGGGGTGGGGGAATTCTTGGAAGCCCTTAACTTTCAATAATGAATTTGCTTCTCGTCGGCTGTGAGGAAAACACACTATCATAGAAAGAGAGAGACAGAGAGAGAGAGAGAGAGTTGTTTCATCCAGGCCACAGCTAACTTTAACACTGCAGGGGAAGGCCCCAGGAGATTCTAGGAAGTTTTGAACCAAGTAGCACAGATGTAGTTTCCATTGAGGAGGAGTTGTATCTTAACTTATATTTTAAGTTGGCTTACCAAGTAGGTTTCCATATGGCTTCTTTATTCTTCCTTAGTTTTGATTAATCCTCCCACCATCCCTTCTCTCCCTCCTCCCCGTAGTTATCCTTAATTAAACTTTTTCCATCCATTCTTATACCCTCTATTTTCATCTTCCATTTGTTCTGTCCCCCCCACCCCCACTCATGATGCATAAATTCTGTTCCTACTGTGGCCATTTTCTAGCTCTGGGCCTCTATAGAAACTTACTCCAACATATACCACAAATATAGAAATTTGAAGCTAGGTTTTTCATAAGAGAGACAACATGCTATGTTTGTGCTTTGGAGTCAGACTATGATCTTTTCCAGTTACATTCATTTGCCTTCACAGATCATAATTTTTTTTTTTTACAGTTGAATAAAACTCCATTGAGTATGTGTACCACATCTGCATTATACAATCATCAGTTGATGGGCATTTGAATGGGTTCCATTTCCTAGCTATTGTGAATAGAGCAGCAATAAACATTTCTATAGAAACGTACAGAATCTTTAGGAGATATGCCCAGGAGTGGTGTGGCTGAGTCATATGAGAAATCTATTCTCAGCTTTTGAGCAACCTCCACACTGATTTCCATAATGTCTGCAATGGCAGAACAGCTTTAATTTCCATCAACAGTGTTGAAAATTGGGCCTTTTTTGCCCATACACTCCGCAGCATTTTTTTTTTTTTTCCAAGGCAATGGTCTTACTGTAGCTCATGCTGACCTTGAATTTACTCGGCATTCTCAGGGTGGCCTTGCTTCGAACTCACAGTGATCCTCCTACCTCTGCCTCCTGAGTGCCAGGATTAAAGGCATGCACCATCAAGCCCAGCTCCTCCACAACATTTTATGTCACCGTTATTATTTTTTTTTTTTCAAGGTAGGGTCTTACTCTAGCTCTCGCTGACCTGGAATTCACTATGTAGTCTCAGGGTGGCCTCGAACTCACGGCAATCCTCCTACCTTTGTCTCCCATGGTCACGTGATTTCTGTTCTTGAGTTTATGTGTTATATTACATTTATTGATTTGCATATGCAAAAGAACTCTGCATCTGTGGAATGAAACCCACTTGAAATTAGTATATGATCTTCTATATGTGTGCTTGAATGAAGTTTGAAATATTTTATTAATAATTCCTAACTCTAAGTTCATTAAGGAGAGTGGTCTATAAATTTTAGTGTGGGTGCCATTATCTGGTTTGGGATTAGAGTAATGTATGCTTCATAGAAAATTCATAAGTTTTCATCCCCTTTATATTTTATGAAATAGTTGGAGAAATATTGGTTTTAATCTTGAAAAGACTGGTAGAATTCTACTATGAATCCATGTAGATCTAGACATTTTTTTGGTTGGCAGATTTTTTATATCTCTTGCAATGTAGTTAATTGTTATAGGTCCATTTAAATTATTATCTTAGTTCAATGTTGGTAGATCTTATACATCTGGAAATTCACCCTATTCTCTTAGATTAGCCTATTAGTAGAGTATATATAAACTTTAAAGTTATGTCCTTATTATTTTTTAAATTTTGTCAATATCTGTATAATGTCTCCCTTTTCATCTATAATTTTATTAATTTAGAACTTTCCTCTCTTTCTTTTGCTATTAATTTGGCCAATGGTTTTCCAATGTATTTTTTATCTTTTCAAACAACTAATGCCTCATTTCATTTATCTTTATATTTTATGTATTTGAGGGAAAAGGATGAGAGAGACAGAAAGAGAGACAGAATGAGCATAGACACTGCAAATGAACTCCAGATGTATGTGTCACCTTGAGCATCCAGCTTATGTGTGTCCTGGGGAATTGAACCTGGGTCCTTTAGATTCGCAGGCAAGAGTCTTCACTGCTAAGCCATCTCTCCAACCCTTCTTTGATCTTTGTTTTGTTCTTTCTTATCATTTCTATTTCATTATTTTTTTCTCTGATCTTAATTCCTTCTTCCCATCTTTTCTTTTCAGGTTAGTTTTTTTACTTATTTTATCCAAAGCATTCAGGTGTATTAATATATTTGAGTTTTTTTTAATTTAATACAAATATTTACAGAATAAAAGCTCATAGGATTGCATTCATTGTATCCCATAGGTCTTGGTATACTGTATTCTCATTTTCATTCAATTCTAGAAAATGATTGAGCTTTTATTTGTTGTGCCACAACCAGTGTGGAAGTGGCACAGAGAGAAAGGGAAGAAAAGGAGTCTCCACAGAGCAGGGTGATGAGCCAGGATAGATGGGAAGTTTGCAGGTGAAGAAGGGCACCACAGAGCGGGTTATTCATTCTCAGTGGTGTGATTTGATCAAGCGGGCAGTAAGGCTTTGAGGGCTGGAGTACAGCTGTGGGAGGTCAATGGGAAGTGGGGGTCACCAGCAGTGACATGGAACAATGAGATAAGAAGGAATAATTTGCCTGCCCAGGTGCACATATGGCAGGATTCCAGAGATTGGGGAGTCTCCTGAAACAGCATGGTATGTCTACATGAGCAAGAAGAATTTATGGGTATGGGTGTGTGCTAGAGAGTAGGGTATCATTTATTGTGTACAATAAGGAGACAGGCAGGAAGTATTTGAGGACATAGCCTCAGGTTGAACAATCAGTGGTTTTAAATCAAATACATACTTTTTGTCATCATAGAATAATAAAAATGTCCCCATTTAATGAAATTTGTGACAATAGTACAGTTATATTTATATAAGGGTGTTTTATAAAAAAAACTAAGAACATAAGACATCAAATAAGAATGATATTTTTTCTAAGAATAGGGAAGTTGCCGTGAGAATTATTTAGAAAAAATTTAGACTTATAAAAGTTTGGGAATTCTCAAAGGAGTCTTGGAATCTTGTTAATATGAAGAAACACAACAGTGATTTTTGACACTAGACTAGAATTGACACAACAAAATACTAGGAGAGAGTCTGCACAGAAAAGAACTCTGAATATTAGCAAATTTCTTTTTGCGTATTCACCTGCTTACTGATCAATACAAAAATAACGAAGGCATGGGAATGAACAACACAAATAGGTTAGAGGAAAACTATTACCAACATTTATACAGAACTATAAATACTTCTTGTTCCTGCCTGGCATACAATCTTAGAATTCACAGGCATCAAGCAGAGTTCTCAGTAGGATTTTGCATCACTTATGAGGTAAAATCAGCCATTGACAAAAGGCATTTCTAGTCTTACAAATCAGTGATGGATATTCATATATAAAATATAAAACCAGAAATAATTTAACTGCATTTTAGAAAAGTGCTGAAATTTATTTATAGATTTCTTTATAACATTGACCTGCACCTTAGTTTATTTTGTATCAGTGAAACAGAATACTTCAGACTGAAAGGACATGGGATTTTTAAGTACTAGAGGCTGTAAAGTTCAAGTTCATAGGACATAATACACTAAACACCTTCTTGATGACAAAGGCATATGGCAAAGGCATCACAAGGTAACAGAACAACAAAGAGAGGAAGAAATATACTTTTATAATCAAGCCAATATCACTTTTCAGCTAATCATTTTAAAAATATTCCTCTCTGGTAATATTGCTACAATGGCAAGTTTTATATTATTTTTGGAGGAAATAGTTCAACAATAGCAGGTCATTATAACAAAAATATCAGGCACCAGGTGATTTAATCACAAAACATGTTTCTTAAAGTATGAAACTTGGAAATTCTGAGATCCAGGTATCAGCATGGACAGGTTCTCTTAGTATACTCACATGATGAAGTCAGAGAAGAGAAGGTCTTAAAAAATAACTATTCCCACAATGAGTTCTCCATCTTCATTACTCCATTATTCCAAAATGCCCCATTTGCATAGTGTCACAATCATTAATGAATGAATATATGAATTTCAAAATAAAATATTCAGCTTATAGCAACAAGCACAGAAAAATGTATAGCATTTGATTTGATATGGATAAAATTCCCTACGTCTAGGTACAAGTTTTGCAAACAGGAAAAAATAATGTATTCAAACAAGAAAGAAATTTTACACATAAGAAAAAAATTATCAATCATGAATGGAGCAGATAAGACACACATTATAAAAGTTTTAGCCAATATTCAAGAAGCTAAAGTACAGAAAAATTAAAACAGGACTACAGTATGATTACATTATACCATTTATGGTGATACATCCTATAGAATCTATATCAGCATACTACATAGATAACTGAACAACCACATGCATTTTGGTTCTATTCAGGATAACCAATAGATGAATGGATAAAGAAAATGTGGGCTGGGTGTGGTGGCACATGCCTTTAATCCCAGCACTTGGAAGGCAGAGGTAGGAGGATCACCAAGAGTTCCAGGTCAGCCTGAGCTAGTGTGACATCCTACCTTGAAAAAAACAAAACAAAAAAAAAATAAATAAATAAAAGAAAATAAAATGTGGAATATAGATAGATAGATGATAGATTTATACATGTATAGACATATAGATTATATATATATATACATATATATATATATGAGTTTTATTCATTCATGAAGAAGCAAAACATGTTAATCAAAAAATATATGGAATTTAAAATTTTCTTATTAATATAAATGATTCAGACTTAGATATAATATAATATTTTAAAATCATATGTGAGGGTTGGAGAGATAGCTTAGCAGTGAAGGCGCATGCCTGTGAAGCCTAGAACCCAGGTTCGATTCTCCAGGTTCCATGTAAGCCAGATGCACTTGGTGGTACATGCTTCTAGAGTTCATTTGCAGTGGCTAGAGACCCTGGCATGCCCATTCTCACTCACTATCTCTATCTCCTTCTCTGCGTCTCTCATGATTAAATAAATAAAAATTAAATCATATGTTAATTAAATCCAGTATTATATAAATACATATAATTATATAAGCATAAATATTACCATATTTATGCATATATGATAATGTTGGGAAGTGGGCAAATTTCATTGGGAGGGAGAGAGGATTACTGCAGCTAACAATGTGAGGTAAATATGATCAGTATATACCATATATATGAATGAAAATCTCATAGAGGAATGCATTAAGTTTATGAAGAATATTCAAAATTACTGAGGTAAAATACATTGCGATTAAAGAAAGAAGTGACAGTGAAATAAAAGATAATTAAATTTTAACTTGAAAGTATACCCATCAAAATAATCTAAAGGAAGGTGGAACTAGAGCTATAGATGAGAGGTACAATATTTGCCTTCTGTACATGAAATTCTGGGCAAAATCTCTAGCAAAAAATTAAGTAAAGGAGAAGAAAAAATCTTATAATATAATATGTTATCAATCTTATACTAGAATATATATATATTCGAGTAATTAAATTAAATTAAATGTATATATACATATACATTTAATTATATATAAATATATAATGTATATATACAATATTTATATATTATATATTTATATATTAATAATTACATATAAATTTATATATATATCAGTAAGATTTGGGAGAACTTAAAATATTATTTTATTTGTGGAATGGCCAAGAGAAATAAGAACTAACAGAAAGGAATTAGAGCACTGGAGAGATGGCTTAGCAGCTAAGGTATTTGCTTGTGAAGCCTAAGGACCTAGGTTTGATTCCCTAGTACCCACATAAAGCCAGATGCATAAGGTGGTATATGTGTCTTGAGTTGATTTGTAATGACTAGAGGCCCTAGTTCATTTCATATCCCAAATAGACCATGGATTTAAAAAAAAACATACAAAGAACATGGACAAAGTAGAATATGTTTTGTACTATAAAATGACTCAAGTTATATCAACTGGTACTCAATTACTATCTGGAAAATCTACAAAGTGTGTTATGAGTGTGTATGTGTGTGCTGCATGAATTTGCTTTTTAAATTTTTTAAAGAAAAATGTTTTTTTTTTTAATTTATGATCAATTATTTAATCTTCTATCCCAGAGCTTCCATCCAGCTGCCTCACCAAGGGTACCTGCCATGCATGCTACCCTAGGAGCACTTCAAGCTGTCAGGAGAGCGTGCCCACCTGCCCACCTTTGCAGGGAGCCCACACCATGCATCAGGGCAGCTGACTAGGAACACCTTTGCTTAACAGGCCTTGGTGTTCTGGACCCAAGCCAGCCAACCAGATCAAAACAGGCAACCAGCAGCAAATAACCAAACCTGGTCCCAACAATTCAAACTGCACCATGTTAGCTTCTGTCTTTCTATCCTATCACCTGCTGTGTAGCCATGGTTCAACTGTCTTGCTCTAGAGGTCCTGGGAAGTAAGTTTCATGTAAACTCACATGCAATCTCTCATGTTCCCAATGACACTAATTTCTGTGTCTCAGTTGCAATAGTGGTAGTCAGTGATTATGGTCTTTATTTCAGTCAAAAGTAGCAAATATGGGGGTGGGGGAGAGATTGCTTAATGGTTAAGGCACTTTGTGACGCCTAAAGACCCAGTTTCAATTCCCCAGAACCCATGTAAGCCAGATGCACAAGGTGGTACATGTGTATGGAGTTTGTTTGCATTGGCTATTGCCCATTCTCTCTCTCTCTCTGTCCTTCTTTCTACATGTCTCATCCTCTCTCAAATAAGTTAATTAAATAAATATTTTTAAAGTAACAACTATAATGTCATAATTATGGTGATTTCTCTTGAGACATGTTCTAATGTAACAATGGCTGGTCCTAACACATCTGCTTCTGCCTTCAAGTGCTTGGATTACAAGATTACAAGAATACACAATCGTTCCTAGCTCAACTATTATAATTTTAAGGAACTGTGCAATAGATAAGAAGAGCATAAATTATTGCTGGCTATAAAAGTAAGAAAATATGAAGATAGACTGCATTAACCTAAACAAATTAGAGTTCAGTTCTTACCACCAAATGACTATATTAGAAGTAAAGCAAAGTAGGAAATAACAGTATTAGTTTTAAACCTAACACACAAAAGAAGAATAAATTAAATTTAAACTACTCAAAAGAAAATAAATACTAAGTAAAGAAGTGAAAATTAATGAAATAATGCACTATAAAAATGTATGTCCAATCATAATTTTTGTTGATGCACATTTGCCTGTGGCACATGTGCCAAAGGAAAGATGATGTATGATGCAAATTCAAATCAGTGGTTTTATATATCTATATAAAGACTATTAGTCTAAAGTGGAATTATTTATTACACAATCAGAAACATTGATTTTAAAATAGCTGTGCTTCAAAATGTTTGACAACATAAAGGACTCATATTGTATGATAACATTTAACTAAAATCTATAAGGTAAAAAGTATAGTAACAGAGGGCAGAAGGCTGTGAAATGTTAGATGGTAAGAGGTATACAAAGGACAGGAGGACATTTTTGAAATCGATGGATATGCTTGTTAATTGAAAGGTGGCTAGTTTCACAAAAGGCTAAATCGAAATTATGAAATAATGTATTTTTAATATTCACAGTTTACTACATGCAAATTATAAACCTGTTGAAATGTAAAAAGAACCAAGAATATGATAGATGAAATGCTCATTGTGATATCAGTGGGAAATTAATAAAATATTATTTGTGAAACTGCATGTCTTCCTCTCCATTTGTATATAGTATGCTGTAAGTCAATGCTTACACGACCATAAATGTCAAAATACAAGTCACAGTCCTCAACTTATATCACAAGGTAAATTTGGACAATTTATTTATCCTTTTAACTCATTGGCAAAGTATAGGTTTTTTTCTCAGGGAACTAATATTCTAGTAGATACATTGAGTGGCAACATTAACAACTGTCCATCAGTTAGAAACAGTGATACACCCAGAACTTCAAAATATTCATAATATGACATTAATAGGGAAATAATAATAAGAAATGATAATAATAAAATTACATAAGTCTGAAAAGAAGTGTTTCTTTAATTGTTTTTATTAATTAGTTTTGTATTCAGCAAATACAGTCAGTTTGGTACCATTATTAGGCTCACCCGTGACCTACCCCTCCCCATTAGCCCCTCCTTGTTGAGGTATATGGGTCTGTTCTTTATGACAATCCTAACACTTTGCTTTTTCCTCTTCTATGATTATCTTGTTTGAAAACATTGTCTTCTTTGTTTTACTCCAAGTACTTTGTATTTAAAGTTGCAGTTATCATGGTATTAGGATTCAAGTTCAAACATTTTTAGCAGTGTTAGAAAAAATAATCACTAATAATTGCTCTCAGTTTTCACCAAACTGAGAACCTCATTGTCAAAACACACAACTTAGATATTAAAAAGTTAATTGAGAGGCTGGGATGATGACTAAGCAGTTTAAGGATCTTGCTTTCAGAGCCTGCTGGCCAGAATTTGATTCAAAAAAGAAAAAAAAAAGCCAGATACACAAAGAAGCACATGTGTCTGGAGTTCATTTATAGTGGCAAAAGTTCCTGGTATGGTCATACTCTGTCCCTCACTCTTCTCTGTTTAACTTTCTAGTAAATGAATGAAAATATTTAAAAAGTTAATTTAAGAATTGTGGAGAAGGCTTTGAGGTAGGTATTACTTAATTATAAAAAAGATGAAGCTGAAAGAATAATGATTAAACTAGATATATAATATTTTCTTCAGAACTCACATTTTCTCTAGACTGAAATCAAATACATCCCTGCACATTCCTTTATTCTCTCTGAAAGACACTCATATTTCATAAACTATAATATGATAAAAGTCTATAGATTTTGATTCCTAGCTTTCACCTTTCTTATTGTCATTATTTACAAGAGAAAAATTGATGCTGACCTTGAAGTCAAAGTGGTAAAAATAAATCTAGGATATCTGTTTAAACTCACTTAAGGGATTGTTCTAACTATCCACTACCTTTTGTAAGTACTGAAAAGAAGTGGAAAGATTTTTGTGCTGCTAAGTGTTCATTAGTTCTTAACATGTTACAAGAAGAAATATGTGTTTTAATTATGCTGAGCATTCCCATACAGATATTTTCCGTGGCTTCCATCACATAGGTTAATATTGGCTACTGACACAACTTATTTCTTTAATCTTAGTGAAAACTAACATCCTACCACAAACTGGTTACATGCAACTCATCATGGTAATATATGTATTCAAAATATTCTTTTTCTAAAAGCAAACATCTTCACCTGAATTACATATAGAAAAGTTGTGAGAGAAGTCAAGCCTAATTATATGTGAATATGTTACATCTTTATTAATTTTTAAATTTTGACCCATCATTAAGTCTTGTAACAAAGTTGAATTTGTAGGCCAAGCTTGGTTTGGTGTTTCATGGGTGCAACACTACCATTTTAGAGACAAGTAAGGAGAAAAGATGTAAGGAAGGAAGGAGTGTAAGGATGGTTAATCACAATTTAATATTTATGAATAACACATATTTTTGCCTTGTAGGTGACATAATATTTCTGATTTTCAAGTTCTCGTTTCTATGGTGAATGTTATTAGAACTAGATATTTGAAAATAATACTTATAAATACTAAACATTGAGGAAACAAAACACAACCTTCTAGAAGAACATCTAGTGCTTCTTTACCTACAATTTGTTAATGTGTATTCTCAAGCATTTCAACTAGAACCACTGCAGAGGAAAGTGTCCTTAATTACATCTTTGGCAAAATTTGGCTTATATAGCCAGGCATGGTGGTGTACACTTTTAATCCATGCACGCAGGAGGCAAAGGTAGGATGATCACCATGAGTATGAGACCACCCTGATACTATATAGAGAATTCCAGGTCAACCTGAGATAGAGTGAGATCCTAGCTCAAGAAAAAAAGATGGGGGAGGGCTTATATTGATTGCCCTTTGCTTTATTTCCAGTATAAATCATTATTACTTATTGATTCCTTACTCTGCCAGATATAGTTATAAACATTTTATTAATACTTATTCATTTAATTTCACCATTACAACAATGAGGTGGGTGCTTTAATTATTCTCACGTTTCTTTGGAAAGTTTGAATACAAGGGTGCTTTCTAACAGTCTAATGTAAATATATAGTGAATGATAAAGTCATGACTCAAATTCAGATGATACAAAATGACAGCTGATATTAATCTTTTTATGTTAACAATTCTTTTTATGACATAGTACTATGATCATTGGTCAGTATGCTGTTCAGTGAACTATGGTATATTTAAGAATAGGAGTTATATTTTATTATTTACTTTGATTCACTAGATCTAGAACACATTAATTACCCAAGAGATATGAATTGAATGAAGGGATGAAGGTGTGAATGAATTAAGTGATGGGAACATTGAAAATATTTGATGCTATTTCTGTAGTTACAGTTTTAAATTGTAGGTTATACAAACTCAGAGTAAATTTTCAATTAATACAAAGTATAAAAATTATTAAAATATTTTTATTTATTTCTCTATCTTCCTGTTCCTATGTATCAACCTCAGGCATGAACACTTTAGATGTTCAAGTTTTTTTTTTATTATTCTTGAATACATTTTATACAGATATTTAAAATTTGAAAAGCTGAAACAACATCAATCAAAACTGAATATCTGGGTCTATTTTAAAACAATTACTCAAATTATTTTCTCATAGTTTGTAGTTGTTAGTTTACATCAGAATGAATATGATACCATAATACAGCTTATCTGTACTATTAATTAAGGAAATAAAATTAATAATTGTATATTATCAATACTTTAAAAGTTAAATTTGAAGTGATTAAAGGGAAATTAATTACTCTAAACACTATTCTAATCCACTCAGAAAATCATAGGCCAGCGGGTATGGAGGAATAGAGTAGGGGGAATTCTTGTACCTTGCTTCAAAAGTTGTGTTCAAAAAATTCAAACCACACTTTAACTGGTGGGAAGAAAACAAGAAAAAATATCTTTTTAAAAATATTTTGTTTAATTTATTTTTTGGAGAGATAGAACAAGAGAAAGAGGGAGAGAGGGAGAATCAGCATTTCAGGGCTTCCTGGCACTGCAAAATGAACTTCAGACACATGCACCACTTTATGCATCTGGATTTTTGTGGGTACTGGGGAATTAAACCTGGGTCCTTGGGCTTTGTAAGCAAGTGCTTTAACCACTGAGTAATCTCTCCAGCCTCAAACAAAGTTTTCTATAAAAAATATTGTCAGGCAAGTGCACAGTGTTCTACACGTAATGAAGAGGATGCCACATAGCTTCATGAGAAAAAAAGATTTGAGAAATAAAAAGTTAGCCTGATATATAACTATAATGTTTTATGTCTGAAATATCCTCCCCAGCCTCTTGTGATTGACTACTTGTTCTCTAGAAAGTGTCTTTTTGGGGGAGGTCATGGTATCTTTGAAATATGTGGTCCCACTTGTGGATGCAGGGCAGTGGAGAGCTTTTGCTCCCTCCTCTAACAAAATGTAAGTAGCTTCTCCTCCATGCTATGACTGCTTTCTCTGTTATAATGGACTGAAAGTCTGGTTCAGAATTCCACTTTTCTTAAATTTCTGTCAACAGTGAGAAAGGCAACTACAAGAATGGAGTTAGGTAAGGACTATGCTACAATGCGACACAAAAATTAAAGACTCTGAAAATAATGCAGCAGCACTGCTGAAAAATTCAATGTCCAGAGAAAATCTCAGGGCAATAAAACAAAACATATGTCTAGTACCTAAAGCACTGAGCGAACCTTAGCAGCCAGGCAGCTTTTCGTGCAAGATACACAGGGAAGAGGAGCCCTAGGTAAATAGCAACATTCTTAGCACTGGAATGTTCTAGCATGGTTTGCCAAAATAGCAGAAATGACTGTTTATTGTTGTTTCTATCCTGAGTACAACTATGTGTGGGTGAATCTTGCCACCAGGGGCTTGTTTGGTAAACTAGCCCAACATGTCTGAGACATGCACAGTCAGAGAGAAATCATGGAACAATGAGATCCCTTTTCTTTGTTTAAACTGACCACCGAGGGCGCAGGGTGGGGAGGTCCCCCTCATTCAACAAAAGCCAGTCTCCCACTAGGGCCTCAAACTCACACTCAGGATCCTCTACTCACAGGAGAAATCTGTGTATCTCCACCACTTTCACTCTGAAAGAACCTTCCTTTGGCTTGAAACTCCTACTTCCTCCTGACTTTTTTAATTCTTGAATGAGCAGAGCACATGGGCCCGACCCTAGAAGTAACAACATTTTCCTCTCAATTTTAGTCAACTACACAGATTATCATTGCTTTGGGCATTGAAAATCCAAGCATGAACTGACAGAATGAAAGGCTTGACAATATCTTTTTGGTAGCATCTGCTAGTTGTAAGATATATTAAACTATTTATTAAGTAATAATTACATAGGAAGGATTTTTTGAAAAAAAAATAGTTATTCATTATTATTTATTTATTTATGGATCGACAATTTTTTAAAACTAATTTTGTTTCTGAACCATATAAACTGCCTCTGAAAAGTTTTATTATTTAACAAAATGTAATATTACATATTTTGTGGAATAGCCAAAAACGTAAGGCAGGCATGGTTTCTGGTAAAAATGTTCACTAAGTATATTAAAATTTTAAATCATATAGCAAATTATTATTTACAGAGGTAATGGTTTACTACCTAATTTTACTAGAAAAAATTAAAGATAAGAATGCAATATGCCTATACATATATGACACAGTGACTTAGGACAACTCATGAGCAAGTTTCTTATGGATATGACCTATATTCACCGTCCTATTTCTCTCAACTTCACATATTTTTGTTGTATATTGTTTTTCTTTTTGTAAAGTTTATTTTTGAAGCTGGGTAACACGTGCACATGTTATAAATTGGGCAAAATGTAATGTATTAACACATGCTTTTATCAGACTACACATATATACTGAATCATTCATTTAATCTTGATTTATGGTAGAACCATTCAGAATCATTTCATCTAGATTTCTAAAATACATCCTAAATTATTACCTATACTCAACCTATACTTCAAGAGCTCACCAAAATCACTATCTGTTGAATCTGGTAAGCGCAATTCTACTCTCAACTTCTATAAAACCAACTCTTCTGGATTCTACATAGGATTTAGTTCCTGGATTCTTTCCTCCTCTGTTATTCCCTTTGTTGTCCACTTTTGAGGACTGAAACAGGATCTTAGATGCATAAAGCAAGCAAGTCTACCACAGAGCCAAACCCCAAACATCTGAGCTGTTTTACTTCAAGATAGTCTCTACTGACATTTCATTCTCCCTTACAATTGAGTGGCATTACACTGTATAATCCACTGAAGTTCTTTACCAATTCATCATTTTCTAAACATGAGTTATTTTCATGCCTTGCATCTTATGAATGGTGGGATAGTAAATACAGATTTCATTTGCCCTGGATTTATACTCAGTAGTTGGATTTACTACAACAAGTTGTAGTTACTCTACTTGTATTTTTTGTTGTTGTTGTTGTTGTTTTTCGAGGTAGGGACTCACTCTAGCTTAGGCTGATCTGGAATTCACTCTGTAGTCTCAGGGTGGCCTCAAACTCTCGGCAATCCTTGTACCTCTGCCTCCAGAGTGCTGGGATTAAAGGCATGCACCACCACACCCGGCTCTCTGTATTTCTGAAGGAACTCCCATAGTCTTTTCTGAATTGGATGCACTTATTTTATTCCCTTCAACACTGTTCAAGGATTTCCTCTTACAAAGTCCTCATAATCACTTATGATCTTCTATGATATGTCAGCCAGTTTTACTGGTGTAAGGCAATACCTCACTGCAGTTTTGATTTGCATTTCTATGCTGAGTGAGGAACAATTTTTCATGTGCCACCATGTTGCAGTCAGGTTCACATTGCTGGCAGAGGTCACCCTACCAAGAACAGATTTTGGGGGGAAAAAGGGTTCATTTTGCCTTATAGACTCAAGGGAAAGCTCCATGATGGCAAAGGAAAATGATGGCATGAGCAGAGGATGGACATCACCTCCTCACCAACTTTGGGTAGCCAACAACAAGAGAGTGTACCAAACACTGGCAAGGGGAAACTGGCTGTAATATCCAGAAGATAGCCCCCGCCCCAAATGCACTGTCTCCAGGAGGTATTAATTCCCAAACCTCCATCAGCTGGGAAGTTAGCATTTTAGAAAACCTAAGTTTATGAAGGACACTTGAATCAAACCACCACATTCTGCCTCGGGTTCCCATAAACTGATAACCATACATGATATAAAATGCAATGCATTCATACAACTTTAAAACTCCCTATAATTTTTATCAATCCTAATGATGTCCAAACATCCCTATAACCCAAGGTCTGAGGCATAATACCAAAAAATACACCCAAAACTCATAATGTCACAGAATAAACATTCACACTGCAAAAGAGGGCACTGGTCACAGCAAAGAAATATTCAACCAATACAAGATTTAAACAGGGCAAACATCAAACTCTGTAGCTCCAAGTCCAACAATTCTAGCCAGTGACAAGTCTCCATGTCCAATAATTCTAACCAGCAACAAGTTTGTGGAGTTCCAATTCTGCCCCTCCAGCTAGGCTACTCACAGTCCTGGAAAACTTCATCGGGCCGGCATCCTCGGCAGCCATCTCATCCTCCCAGCATCTCCACTGGGTCTCCACTGCAAGCCAGGGTTCATCCTCATGGCCCCATGGGGTCTCTATGCAGGCAACCAGCAAACCCGCTTCACACTGCCCATGGCCATTTCCAAAACACAAAGACCATGTTGTAACTCAATGACCCTCTCTTTCCTGCATTTCCTGTACTGCACAACACCAGGTAGAGTGCCAATTTGTTAATCCAGGGGAGAATAAAGCAAACTTTGAAGAATAGGACAAACCTTGAGCACTCAGGCCCCTTCAAAAGTGTCTACATTTTTCCTATTGCCCCAATGTAGGTCAGCTGGCCCCATCTCAAAAGTTGTAATCTCATATAATTGCAATCGAATTCTCAGAAGCTTGAGCCCAAAGATTTCATTTCTGTGCTATATCCCTCTACTCACACCAGACCATTTCTACGCAAATCAACCTTGCACAAGTTCCCATGACACAGGCATAACAGCAAGCCTTTCACACAACTACTTGTAGCCCAGTCCAGGCAAAGCTCTTTCTCACCATCACAAACCAAACCTCACAGCCCACAATTCTTAGTAGATTCAGATCTTTCAACTCTGACCAGAATAATCAATCCAGCTGTACTTACAGCACTGCAAGGTGTCTCTTAGGAAAGGTTTCAAATCCTTCCACATTCCATTTGAAAATCAGCTCCAAAATGCCAACATCACACAGTCAGGTCACTTGTGGAAATCCCACTCCAGTGGTACCAATTTTACTGTTGCCATCAGGTCTACATTGCTGGCAGAGATCACCCAGCCAAATGCAGCTTTAGGGATAAATAATTTATGTTGGTTTACAGACTTGAGGGTAAGCTCCATGATGGCAGGGGAAAATTATGGCATCACCAGATGGTGGACATCACCTCCTGACCAATTTTGTGTGGACAACAACAACAGGAGAGTATTCCAAACAATGGCAAGGTGAAACAGGTTGTAATACCCATGACTGCCTCAACAATTCATTGCATCCAGGAGGCATTAATTCCCAAATCTCCATGAGTTGGGAACCTAGCATTTCAGAATACCTAAGTTTATGGGGGACATCTCAATTAAACCACCACACACCATATATATGTCCTCCTTTAAGAAGTTTCTAGATAGAGCTACTCTCATTTTTTATTATAGCAGAAAGTAGATTTATTTCATGATTCTTAAACCAATTACATATAAACAGCATCTCCTTGTAACTCTAATCCCTCTGAACTGTGATTTTTACAGTAGAACTGTATTTTTTAACTTATTTAAAAGATTATACTCTTTTTCATGCTCTCTCCTGTTCCCATTGCCTTGGGGTCCTTCTCTGTGAGGTTCATGAAGGCCTCAGTTAGTCCCGATGAGAGTGGGAGGACGGTGCCTCTGGGTCTTCCTACCCACTCTGTATCTCTTACAATCTTTCCGCCCCCTCTTATGCAATGGTCTCTGAAACCAATAGCTCTTTTTGTTGTTTTGTTTTTCAAGATAGGGCCTTGCTCTAGTCCAGGCCTACCTAGGATTTTCAGTGTGTAGTCTCAAGCTGGTCTTGAATTTATGGAGACCCTCCTACCTCTGTCTGTCTCACCTTCATATATTAAATAAATCATTTGCAGAAATTAAGCAAATATTTCCTTAAAAATATGATTTACTTAGTTCTTTCTCAAAATAGTCACCCTTTCAACAAATATTCAGTTATTATATGTTACGTTGTGACATGATATATACTGAAATGTGACTTGTAAGAACAAGGGTGTTATCATGCAGTATTCAAATCAACATTTCAGATAGGACATAAGCATATGAGAGCTGTGAATCATCACAAAATTATGGAAATTATGGCTAATAGATATTAGTCATAATTGACATGATGTGTTTGCTGGAGGATATATGGACCAGTCTGGAAGAGGAAAGGGTTCGGCGGGAGTGGAAGGATGAATATGAACATAATACATTATGGATATGTGATACTATCAAAAATAAGTAGATTTTATAATTGAAAGGATCCCAGATGCACAAGCACTCTGGAAAAAGAGCATAGCTTAAGAAAATAGATGAGAATTTTCTTTCATGAATAGCAATCATTTTTTAAATATTATGAAAACACTGTCTACATGCTGCATACTTTAAAAATATCCAAATGAAGATAGCCTGGAGAGATGGCTTAGCAGTTAAGGTACTTGCCTGCCAAGCCAAAGAAACCAAGTTTGATTCTTCAGGACCCTAATAAGCCAAATACACAAGGTATTGCATGCATCTAAAATTCATTTGCTGTGGCTAAGTGACCTGGTATGCCCACTTCTCCTCCCTCTCAATCACTCTTTATATATCTCTCTTTCTCTCTCTCTAATAAATAAAGAAAAAAAGATGGAGGAAGAAAGATGCTTGAACCAGCCTCCCTTATTCTTTCTTATTCAGGATTGCACATTTCTGGAAAATCATGCTGAGGAGTGATATGGAAATTTGATGCCAGAATATACTACTTGGTTGGTCTACGGATACAAGGAGCATACAAAAAATAAATAAACAATGAAGCCAGTATTTTATGAATCAATCATTCAGCCTTACATCTGTAGCCATTTTAAAAGAACTTATACCTATTAAGAAAATTAGTGACTCTTCCCAAAGAAATATACTCTCCTTGTAACATGTGTCTTAGCATTATGCTAATATAATTCTATTGGTGCTATGTGCATGCTTCCCAGTGTGATAACTATTTGTATATGAATATTTTCCAACATATTGGAAACTTTCAGACAGTAGGGATTAGATGCCAATCATAGAGAGAAGGGCAACGATGACTCTTTCTCTTAGGATACTTGTCACCAATAAAGAACTCTGTTTAAGGACAGGTAAATGTCTGCAGGAAACAAAGTGTGTATCAAAAAAGTGTGTGTGTGTGGTAATACAAGGAATACTGCAGCCTAGAAATAAAAAGAATCTAATCTTGATCACAAGTACAAAAATTCACTTGATTTGTGTCAAGAGACTATAAACCGGGCCATTTTTCCTCTTATTTGCTTTTCTGTTACCATTTAGGCAGATAAAAAATTACAGCTGGTCTCTTTTATGCTGTTAGAGCGATTTGGCTTTCCTCTATGGATTTGACAAGAGGGGATATTCTTGTCTTGATTACCATTCATAGCAATGTTACACATGTACATCAACTATGAATGAATCCCAAATGTTTTAAATAGGTCTATTTAAAGAAGTGCTCAAAACAAAGGATGAAAAGGATGTGCCACCAAGGGAAGGACAGTGCCAATTTTATACTTTTACATTCTTAGATGCCAATTGATATTAAGATTCTACATGACTTTAAAAAATGCAGCTGAAACACTTGTCCTCTGGGCATGAACTATAAAATGACAATCACCTTAAGACTAGCTTTCATTCTTTTTAACACAGAGATTTAAAATGCACTAAGAATAAAAAATTGTAAGACTACACCTGATTAAGAAAATTCTAGTCTCTTACATCATGTCTAATACTCATAATAAGCACAGGCCAGCATTTATCTTTCAAGTTTGTAACTGCCTACAATGAGGTAGTTGTGAGGGTCAAATAATGTAAAATCAATAGGCTTTACTGTGGGGGTTAGTCATTCTTAATATTCTTTTAAATTATACTCTTTATACTTGTTATTATTACTACAAGTGAAAAGATGATTGACACATGAGTGAAGGATATGTTTAGTTTGGATATTTTAAGAGTGTATATGCTTAAACACATATGCATACCATTTCTATACAGATTATGGAAAGGATCTAAAAAAAGTTAAATGATCACATTTTGCAGCTTTTGTTAAGTTAGTAAGGTAATTGAATCATTTTCATTTCAAAAGTTGACTTCCTGACAGAAGTATAAAAAGTATTGCAAATAACCAAATTTTCTCCATGTTTATGTTAGAAAAATTAGACTAATTTTTTTTTCAAAAGGAGTAAATGTTACCAGTCTTCTTATTTCCTCCCAAATAATCATATTTTCTTCCATCTATTTGTAGAACATTGAGGTGATATTTTTAAATCAGACCTTTCTGTAAAAATTATGTTAAATATGAAATGAAAATATGAAATGAAACATTAGTTTTTTCTTGAACACATAATTGAACATGTTTTCCACAAGGAGCCATAAGAGTTATCAATAATTAAATTAGGAAATACTCTTCATTTTGGAAAACAAACAGGTAGTTCTTATATATCTAATAGCAGCAATAAAGGTTGAATAAATGATGATATCTCTACCATTTCTGTAAATAAATAAACTTCAAAAAAAACCCACAAAACCCAACTCCATGATGGTAAATATCACCAATCTTACTAAGGAGGGCCCTTAGTGGAGTGGGGACAGGGACGAGTGAAATTATAGTACCAACATGTGATATGTCCATACAAAGTTTCTACTTAATAATAAATAATAAGAATTGATAGTGTCATAGACATATGAGGTTGAAGCTTTTGTAGAATTTTCATGATATATTCTGCCCATCGATAAAAACAATCATTGTTTATTATTTAGAATTTTACCCGGTATCCATATTAAGCCAGATGCACAGAGTGGTGCAGAATCCAGATACCCAGACCAGTAGGCATTGCAAGCACACACCCTTAATGATTAAGCCATCTCCCCAGCCTACTATCATTTATTTCATCAGCATTGTTTGGTTACTGCTTAAAAACATATCACATCACAGTAGAAAATAATTTTCTTTTCTTTTCTTTTTTAAAGTAGGGTCTCATTCTAGCCAGACTAAACTGTAATTCACTATGAAGTCTCATGGTAGCCTCAAACTCATGGCGAGCCTCCTACCACTGCTTCCCAAGTGCTAGAATTAAAGGCATGTGTCACCACACCTGGCTGATTTTCTATTTTTTATATGCAATATGATACAAAGATTAAATAAGACAAAATAATATGAATTAATAAGGATTTATCAGAAATTTATAAATATCATATTACGTGCTCAAGCCACTAGGCAAGAAAACAGCATCATTGCTAAAATATGACAAAATTATAATGAGAAAATTTACACTTATGACAGTAATGCTGAGATCTACTATTTTTCTCTTCCAAGCACTGTCTGAACACTTGTGCATCTGTTTCTTCAATCGAAAGAACTTCATGATTGTGGTGGTTTGAATAGATGGCCTGCAATATATTCAGTTTTTTATTGTTTGTAGTTTGCATCTGCAGCCACCAGGCTGGAGGTAGTGTCACTAGGTGATCTTAAGGTGTGGTGGTGGGTTTCATATTTCAATCAAAAGATATGCAAAGTGTGCCTAGCTGGAGTTTTGGCTTTTTGGCTTGTGCTTCTCTCTGTCTGCTTGGGCCTGTGAAGGCAGGCCAGCTTCTTTTGCCGTTATGGAACTTCCCCTGGATATGTAAGCTTCAATAAATCTCTTCCTCCATAACTGTGCCTGGTCTGGAAGTTTATCTCAGTGAACATGAAGCTGTCTGCTACAATGTTGTATGTGCTTTTCCTAATCCCTTTTCAAATATCAGGAAATTACTACAGTTTGAGCATATGTGTCTCTCTAATATTTGTTTGGTCAAAGTTAACACACAACATTATTAAGAGTTGGGATCTTCAGAGAAGTTATGATATTGTGGAGAGTTGCCTTTTAAGTGGGGTCCTGAAAGCTCCTGTCCTGTCAATTCCTTCTGAAATGTGAGAGCATCTTTTTGTCTTCATGCATTATAAGGATATAGAGAAATAAGCATTTTAGAAGAAAAGACATGACCCTGATGAGATCTCATGTTATTTTTTTAAATGTCTTCAACATGGAATTCTCACCCTATATACATTTGAGAAGTATATATTTTTTTAAGTTAGATATATTTATTTATTTATTATTTTTTATAAGACATTGAGCTTTAGTAGTTATTTGTAGACTACAGAGATAAATTGCTCAGCAAATAATTTTTTTTGTTTATTTTTATGTATTTATTTGATGGTGACAAATAGAGAGAGAAAGAGGCAGAGAGAGAGAGAGAATTGGCGTGCCAGGGCCTGTAGCCACTGCAAATGAACTCCAGATGCGGGCGCCCCCTTGTGCATCTGGCTAATGTGGGTCCTGGGGAATTGAGCTTTGAACCGGGGTCCTTAGGCTTCACAGGCAAGCACTTAACCGCTAACACATCTCTCTAGCCTGCAAATAAGTTTTTGAAAGAGAATAAATTATGAAATGTACACAAATATAAATGAGACAAGCTTTATCAATAAATACAAATAAGATAAAATACATTCTACAAAAATGGCTGCTCAAATTATTTTTCTTCAAAATGGAAATAAATCACAAAACTAAATATTTAAAAATTCAATTGGGCTGTGTGTGGTGGCACACACCTTCAATCCCAGCACTCAGGAGGCAAAGGTAGGAGGATCGCCATGAGTTTGAGGCCACCCTGAGATTACATAGTAAATTCCATGTCAGCCTGAGCTAGAGTGAAACCCTACCTCAAAAACAAAAACAAAAACAAAAACAAATCAATTGGAAGATGTCCTTATTTTAAGCTATGATAACCATCCTTATATAGCATAAATTATTATGTCTGGATATGAAACACTAAGGTCTATAGCTGTTATCTTCTGCAATTGATGATTTATCTTAACATTTTAAGGGCCTGTGTTAAATGGAACTTTTTCTATTAGCTGTGTGAACTTTTCTTTGGATGACTTTACATTTTTACTAAGTATAAGTAAGACTTTGGTTTATAGGAGCAGGGACAAATCAAGGTGTACATTAAAGCTTATGGAAGTTAGTTTGACTTAGCCATGGAGTTTGTTAATGATAAAAACGGTATTTGAACTAAATATTATAAGTCTATAATAGAAAAATTGACCAAGTAAGGCATGGTGGTGCTTGCCTTTAATCCCAGCACTCGGGAGGCAGAAGTAAGAGGATTGTCATGAGTTTGAGGCCAGTCTGAGACTACATAGTGAATTCCAGGTCAGCCTACCATGAAAAAACAAAACAAAAGTGTGTCATAATTATACCTTGCCATATAATTTTTGCATGGGTTGATTTCTTTTTAATTTTTTTCTTAACAATTTTCCTACATGAAGTTAATGTTATTTGATCACAAGCCCTTCATAGTACTTCCTTTTGTTCCACTTTTTCCTATCTTCCTTCACTAAAGGTCTTTCCATCAAGGTCTCCTCTTTTGATGAATTTTTGTCAAAGTGGTGATGGTCTCATTTCTGTGGAGTACTTGTGGAGGTCATGTCAGAGGCCATGAGTTTGTAATGTGGTAGTCACATTATTACTTTAAATAATGTCCAAAATTTATCTTTCTCATCCTCTGGATCTTATATTTTATTTGTTCTTCTACATTGATCCCTGAGCCTTGGAGAAAATTTTATAGATATTCCACTTAGCACTGATCCCTCAAGCCTTCACTTATTCTCAGCACATTGGTGAATTTAGAATCTCCCAGTAGTCACTAACATCTGCAGAATGAACTTTCTCTGACCAATGAGTATGACCAACACTAATTTATGGCATAAATATAATAAAATACTAAAAGGGTAATCTAATGGGTACTGCAAATCTATTTAGTCTGTCAACAGTAGTAGATGCACTTCTAGGGTCTATGACTTTTATAAACATAGAATTTTGGGTAGGTTGCCAGTAACAGGCATGTCTCCCATTGAGTGGGTCTCAGATCTACCCAGAAAGCAGTTGATCTGTATTAGTGATGTCACTATTACACTGGTGAGTGAGCACTTCTTGGATGCTGCTAAACAGTTGGGTTAGCCTGTTGATACATTTTCTTTCCAAGAAGCTTTCATAAAACTTGACAGCAACATGACAGGTAGCCTGGAAGGGAGGAGGCTTCCTGGTTAGTCACTGTCCTGCTGCCAATACATGTCTTCTTCTCTTCAGAAATGAGGTCTTCCTCTAGCTATGGTGGGCATCCAAAAGATTTGACAATAGGCTGCATTATTCTAAGCAAACATGACCAAAACTCACTGGCACTGGGGTTTGCCTGCGATGCCCTATGGCTTCTGCAAGTAGCATTAATGACACTCATAAGAAGTTTCTGCACTAAATAAGGGTTTCCCTCTCTAATTTTCTTGCCATAAAATATACTAAAATTTCCTTGTATTCTATTTCTGGAACTTGATTTCTTTTACATCATACACAGCTGTGAGTTACTTGCCCTGGTGAAACTTAATAACATTGTTTAATGACCTCTCTGCCTTACATTTTAATGCTCCATCACTCATACCTAAGATGAATTAAATTGTTTAGATTTTTTCTGTAACAGTGGAAATTAATATAAAGTATTCTTATCTATATTGTCATAGTCTAGTTACCATGAAAGAACAGCTATCATTTTTAATTTGCTGGATATAATGGGGAATGTATTTCTTGAAACACAACATAAAACCTTTCTATTGGCCAGGATGCAAAAATAGCTGCTATAAGCTTGGCATTGTAATTGGTCATACAGTATATGAGAGAGATTATCTACACTGTATGAAAGCTGCAATCTTATTGGAGCATCTAGTGCTTTTCTGTTGATGTGGGGGCTAAGTTAGGAGCCAGAAGTTGGTGTTTGAAGCTTTCACAATCTTGCATAAAAGAAAGAAAGAAAAATAAAAAGACTAGATTTTATTGTGGCAGAAGCTTTATGGAATATTTATAAAAGAAAAAAAAATCACTATCTGCCAAAGTTCGGATACAGACCCCAGATAAGACTTGTTAAAAGTTATGAAAAGTAATAATTAGTTGAAAGGGATAATTAGTGTTGCAGCCCGGTTCGCATTGCTGGTAGAAATCACCCAACCAAGAGCAGCTTCTGGGAAAAAGGGGATTATTTTGGCTTACAGGCTCGAGGGGAAGCTCCACGATGGCAGGGGAAAACAATGGCATGAGCAGAGTGTGGACATCACCCCATGGCCAACATAAGGTGGACAATAGCAGCAGGAGAGTATGCCAAACACTGGCACAAGGACACTGGCTATAAAACCCATAAGCCCACCCCCAACAATACACTGCCTCCAGGAGGCATTAATTCCCAAATATCCATCAGCTGGGGACCTGGCATTCACAACACCTATGTTTATGGGGGACACCTGAATCAAACCACCACAATGAGCTATAGAAAGAATAGGGAAATGGTATAAGAACAAGTGAAAGGGCAGAAACTTAAAGTGACATCTTCTATGCTACTCAGTGATTATACTTTGTGACAAGGAACAAAAATTTAGTATCTGAAATGCAATGATCAAGACAGAGAGTAGAGAGATGTGAGACAATGAAACCAGTATTCAAACACTAAGATAAGGGAAGATTAGAAAAAGCAGTGTGGAAAAAGAGAAAATGAGTTATTTTCAGGTATATTTCACTAAATTTATTAATATATTATATATGAAACCTACACAGGACAAACAATAGTTATAATAAATTTAATGTAATTGTAAGTGGTTTCAGTGAAGAAGAAAAATAGTTATGTAGGGATGAAAGTTCATTATCAGGAAATTATAATAGAAATGAACTAAATTTCAGGAAAAATTAGAAAGAGGAAATAAATGTAGTTCTTTCATTATAGTCTTAACACAGATAACAGTGCTGAAAATCTTCCCTAAATATATTATTTCCACCCTTTTCTCTTTACACTCTACCTGAGAATACAGATATGGAGAAATAATATCCCTGGGCTGAAATAGCACATGGTGACATTTGGTCAATGGGTCTCTCCAGAGAGGGAAGAAAGGGAACTATAATTTACCTGCTTCTTCTCTGCCAGGTTCTATCAACTCAGCTGTCTCTTAAGAGAAACTCACAGATTCTGTCAGAGGCTTCATTGTATCCTCTTTTTCTTATACAGTGTGAAAACCATTCTTCCCTTCTGTCTGTCTGGATTGGTGGTAGTGATAGTTCCCCTATTTCTATTTTTACTTGCTGGGTATCTACTTTTATCCACAAATTTGATCCCTTTATTAAATAAAAGAAAAACTTTCTTGAAGTATCATTATTTGAATACTGTGGGTTTCCTACTGGAGCAATTACTGTTTCAAGATTTAAAATTTTTTCCATGCCTACAATAAATATTTGTTCTCTACTTAGTTTCAGACTTTTTCTGGTGCGGGAAGACTGCCTGGAACTAACTAAAATCCTTTAACTTTCAGTGATTACCTCCTAGGCAAGGTAAGCAGAGCATACTCAAAATGGGACTCAGGTAGTTGGACCCCTTTCTTTTTTAAGGATAAAGTCAAATAATAGTGGAGAAATAAGTACAATAAGCCTTTCACCAACAAGACATTGAGAAAGAATTTTCATTAGATAAGCCAGTCCAATAAATTTCCAGAAGAAAGAAAAACGAGTCATGACATTAAATGTAGTATACTATAAGGTGCATGGCATTGCTTTAAGATTAATGACAGTAATAAGGCCCACTACAACTTCTCTCAGGGCCCAAAGCATGCATGACTTAGTAATACAATGTAATCTGACCAAAGAATATTTTAAGCATGATCCAATGGCTTCTGGCAGTCAAAGTGATTGCCAGCATTAGTTCAATTCTCATTTTCTAAACCAGTGAAAATCATAGCTTCAGAAACATGATACTGAATGGTGATACCCAAAGAAAGCTAAATCCTCAGTCTAAATTTCATAATGACTAAAATTTTCCTAAATATGTGGAGGCAGTCTTTGTGACCCTGTATATAGTCTATTTTAGAGAATGTTCCATGGACTGCTGAGAAGAATGTGTAGTCTGTGGATTTGGGATGGAAAGTTCTGTAGATGTCCGTTAGGTCTATGTGATCTATGGTTTTGTTGAGCTCTCTTACTTCCCTGCTGAGTTTCTGTTAACTCTTTGTGCATTGTAAACACTACAGGTATTTTTTAATATAATAATTATTGTCATTTTTATGGGGTGACACTCACTAGACATCAATCCATATAAACTTCTAAGTACTTATCCAGCATAATATATTTAAAAAATTGCCCCACATAGGAATCTTCTTTTTTTTAATTTTTTTGGTTTATTTATTTGAGAGCAACAGACAGAGAGAGAAAGGGACAGAGAGACATAGAGAGAGAGAATGGGCACCCCAGAGCCTCCAGCCACTGCAAACAAACTCCAGATGGTACACCCCCTTGTGCATCTGGCTAACGTGGGTCCTGGGGAACCAAGCCTCGAACCGGGGTCCTTAGGCTTCACAGGCAAGCGCTTAACCGCTAAGCTGTCTCCCCAGCCCAGGAATCTTCTCTTTTAACACTATAGTATTACAAAGAAAAATATTGCAACTTAGACCCATATATCAGAATGTATATGCAGTTTTAGTCTTTCTAAGTTTGGTAACTTAATATGGCAAAAAGATGCATGTGAACAGGAGAGAAAATATAGGGGAAAGATATGGCTGAAGAGGTTAGAGGAGCATCAGTTCAGTGAGAATCAAGAAAAACAATTTGGGGCTGGAGAGATGGCTTAGTGGTTAAACACTTGCCTGTGAAGCCTAAGGACCCTGGTTCGAGGCCCGATTCCCCAGGACCCACATTAGTCAGATGCACAAGGGGACGCATGCATCTGGAGTTTGGTTGCATTGGCTGGAGGCCCTGGCATGCCCATTCTCTCTCTCTCTATCTATCTATCTATCTGCCTCTTTATCTCTGTTGCTCTGAAATAAATAAATAAAAATGAACAAAAAATTTAAAAAAAAAAAAAGAAAAACAATTTGTATTTGGAAATGGCATAAATAAAAATAATTTAAAATATAAATACTGAAAAAAATAGAAAAAAGAAAGCCCAGGGCAATGTCATTGAGTATTCCCAAGACATTTGACAATTAGGTAATTTGACATAATCATTAATAGTAATTATCTAGTAAGTAAAAGTAGTCATATCTCCTTTTACAATGGAGCAATATTTTCTTGTCAGCTCTATCTTGAAGACCCATATTTCTGTTTTCCAGAATGAGCATTTACCATTAGGATAGTCTGAGAGACCATTTCATCAACACAGATGATTCAAAGAAATAAATTGAATCTACAAAATAAGCATATATTCATAAACAGACTTCTGAGTTTATCAACTTAAACATTATTGGATAGATTAAGGTTTGAGAATTTCATCTGAATTTGTTAGACTAGTACAGTAAATCCATGTATTATTTCAGCCTAATCTTTCAGTTGACAATATTTTCTTCGTCTATCCTTACTAACTATACACAATCACAGACAACACTGCTAAACTCTTAGAAATGTGGGATCAATTACCTCCATTTTTTCATTATTTATATTCCAAGGCATAAACATCCTATGATCTTTAGACAAATATGCTGGATTTATGAAATTCATATAAAACATATACTTATACATAAAACTAAGAGAAAATATACAAAACTTCAACTACATTATTATATAAACTATTAGGCAAAATAAACATAAACATAATGGAGAAACGAAAATATATTTATCTATACTAGAAGACATGACAAAGACTTGCCATATTACTTATATTATTACACAAGTTACATTTACAAAATTCTCAGGTAATAATTCATGTTTAAACTTACAAGATGCTAAGCCAAAGCAAGATCAAGCAAGCAAAACAAAACTGAAGTTCTCATACTCCCTTATTTCAAATTAACTAGTAATATAGTCATCAAAAAGCTCCAATATTGCTATAAAAGGAGAAATTAATAGAACAGACTTCCAAGAAATAAATCTAAATACATATGGTAAGATATATTTTCAAATGGGTCATCATGTATACACACAAATGGTAACAGGAAAACTGGATATCCACATATAAGAAATAAAATTAAACTCTTATTTCCACTAACATGCAATAGGAAAAATATGCAAATTAAAATAGATTAAAATTAGATATGAACCCATACCACTCCCCCAAGAAGCTAATGATAACATCTATACAGAACAAAATAAAAACTAAGATTACTTGAATCTATATAATTATTAAATTACCAGAAAATTCATGGAAAATTAAAATAAGACAAATGTATTTTGTGTGTTTTCCAAAAGCATTGTTTTTGCTCACTCATAAGAAATTGCCTGAATTTTAGCACAAATATTCAAATGTTATAAACTTTTTTTTATAAACATTATAAACTTATGTGTGTTGGCTGGAGAAGTGGTTTAGCAGTTAAGGCATTTACCTGCAAAGCCAAAGGAACCAGGTTCGAGTCCCCAGAGCCCACATAAGCCAGATGCACAAAGAGGCACATACCTCTGGAGTTTGTGGCTAGAGGACCTGATGTCCCCATTTCCGCTCTCTTGGTCTGTCATACATATATAACATTTTTTTGATAATACACAGCTCTGTGCTATGCAGGACTGATCCAAGGGTGATAGCATTTTCACCAGAGCCAGCATTGTCCTTTTTAAACTCCCATAATTACCAAGAATTCTTAGGTAAGTATAGTTCTCACTAAGAACAAGATTTAAATGAAGCACAGAAAGTGTAAAATGTTACTTACATTCATAATAAATTGACATTTATTGAGCATAAACACATTCTTGCCATATTTGGTTTATATATTTCTATATAATGACTCATGAACAATATCAAAATTATATTTATTTGAGGCTCATCCCTGTTACTTAAAATCTTATAAAAAGAACTCTTATAATTACCACCATTACAAGGATTACAGAAAGTTAAGTTTCCTGGCCTTAACTATTTTGTTACATAAATATAATTTTGATGTATTTGTTAAGACCATTTCATTTATCCTGGATCTTTCTGAAAACACCCCTTTAGAGAACTTCTACAAACAAAGATGTAACCATTGTTCTCTTTCTTCTTAGTAACTCATTACTAAAATGCTGATATGGTCATACAATTATGAGAGATTTTACTTTCTGTGGAATTCACATACAATATAAAATAATAAAATGAGGAAAATGATGCCAAGTTTTTAAAATCTTATTTTTAAACAAGTAAAATATCTGTTGCATGTTCAGCCACTGAATTTTATTTTTTCTTAGTGATGATTTCAAGAGGATAGAGTCATAAAGCAATGCTGATATTTTTCCACTCGTGTTACTGTTATACATAAAAATAAATGTATTTGTATTTATTCCCAGTAGTACAAATGCTAATACTGGAAACACTATATCTTGACACAGGATAGAAGAAAACTCCATGAATCTATACAGAACAGGATGTAATACTAATACATGCAATTGAGACAAATTAAAATGCCATTTTATTTTTAAAGTCATTTAAATAAAAAATGTTCATTATCCCTATAAAATCAGGAATTTTTCTTACCTTTCCTTCATGTAAATGACTTGCTCTACAATTCCCTGCTATCAATTAGTGAGGAAGCAATAAGCAATCAATTTAAGCATATATACATATCAAAATCTCCTTAAATCATATACATGAATAAGAACCATTTAGGCTAGTTTAATATTTACATGCATGTAGAGATACATATATAGTCATGCTGCATCGCCTGAGTATATACATATAATCTGACAAGAAAAGACACATTATAACTAGGTCTCTCATCTATTCTACAGGCTGTTTTCCTTCGCCAATATCAAATGTGATTATGTTTGGTGTCATGTTAACACTTGATACTAGATTGAGTGTAACAGCTTTTAGAATGCAGGTTGTGATATAGCTGTCAAATATCAACTAGAATCACATTTGAATTTATAATCTAGAGCTGAAAGGCTATTGCAACCTCTTGAACTGAATATGAGAATAAAAAAGATTTAGAACAATTTTGACTTTTGAGATTTAATGGATATAATACAGCCTTGTTAAATATATATATATATCAATGACCTCTCTGGGGGAATAAATCCCGTTTTGCCTGGATAAATGGATATATTACTCTCTCCCAAATTGCCCTAAAAGCACTACACTAAATGCTAATATTCATATATTAATGCTAATCTCACTTATGGTTAGAGAAGCTTCTCTTTTTAGATGGCGATGACCACTGGGATGACCCAAAAGTCAGCATGGTGCTGAGAATAAGAGATGGACGAGTGACCAGCACTGAAACATCTCACACCCTCCAAGGCTCAGGGTCCATTGCGGAAGAGGTGGTGGGAAGAATGTTAGAGGCAAAGGAAGGGCACCACTCCTTACATACAACTGTCCTGATAGAAATTGGCCTTGATATCCAAGACCTTGCAGTACTTAGCAATACCTACACAAAACCCTCATAATACGAGAAAAAGATGATGATATCAAATTAAAAGAGAGATTAATGGGGAGAGGGAGGGTATATGAGGAAGAGCAGAGTTATTAAGGGGAAAGTGGGGGAGGGGAGGGAAATACCATGGTATGTTGTCTATAAGTATAGATGTTGACAATAAATTATATCTATCTATCTATCTATCTATCTATCTATCTATCTATCTATCGATCTATATCAATGTGGAAAGATTTTTTGCACAAGGATAAGTGAGCATTTCGTAAAGAGCTATTTAGGGAATCAATTATCATAAATTAAAAATATTTGTAGGTAAAATTCCCACAAAATAAAAATTTAAGATTGGGAATATTTAAAAATATAACAATTTTCAAATAGCTACACAAGTATTTCTGCCAATATTTCATTTCAGTGTAATTAATGAAATTAGTTTTGTATTCATAATGTATAAAATAATTTAATGACATTGCCTTTTAATTTAAAATACTTAAATGTTGCCAGTTGTGGTGGTGTATGCCTTTAATCCTAGCACTCAAGAGGCAGATGTAGGAGGATAGCAATGAGTTTGCAGCCACCCTGAGACTGCATAGTGAATTCCAGGTCAGTGTATGCTCGAATGAGACCCTACCTCGAAAAACAAAACAAAACAAAACCAAAAAAAAAAAAAAGCTTAAATATGAAACATTCTATAAAGCAACATTTTAAATATAGGTAATATTTGATATCTCATGCTCAGCTGAATTTCCCATATGTTGCATAGTTACAGAGAAAAAGCAACATATCTATATATCCATGAAAGTATCCTCTCTCTTTTGACATGTAAATGTATATGAATCTATAGCTGAGAGTAATCTCACCAATCTTATGAAAATAGAAATGAGATTTAGACATGATTTCTACTTTGAATGGATATTTTTCTCAAATCATTGGAACTATCATATTACTTGGGCATTCAGGAAAACAAAAATTGACCAAAAACAAGAGATACCAAACACTGTTGTCATGGACCATGGAGAGACCTGGTTGGAATTCAGAGAAGAGGAGAGCCAGTCCCCAATTAGCCCATCTAGTACTGGAAGGTACTACATGAGCTACCAGGGAAAAGTGGTCAACATCTGTCAAAGCAACTCAAAGTCTAAGCAACTCAGAAGCAATGCATCTGACGTGATGCTCATCCAAGTGCAATAGTAGCACACAGCCATGGTGGGTATCCAACTGCTCTTGAATTGGCTAACAGATCCTCTCAGTTGAAAGGAATCCATAGCTGAAACTGGGAAATAAGTCAGAATCATATCCAGATAATGATTCTGCTTTCCATTGTAAAAGTCCCACTAACCTTAGACCATAAGATGTTCTACACCCTTCTAATTCTCTCTAAATTAATAATGGTTATCCCATTTAACTGGTACTGACTTCACTCTCTGTTGGAGAATTGGCTTCTCTTTTTCAAATGGGAACTGGACCTGAGGAGATAAAACACCTAGTGCACTGCACTCTGGCCTCAGCTGAAACCACAGAGGAATTGGGGAAATGAGCAAGAGTGCTTCTTTCTTAGTTAAGCTGATATCAGAACAAGGGTGATGGAAAAAGACACTGAGGACACACAACACCTACCAAAGGAGAGATTCAGATGTTCCTAAGTGCCCATCACTGAAGTAGACTTAAAATGTTCCCAGGGGCAGGAGGGATGGCTTAGCAGTTAAGGTGTTTGCCTGCAAAACCAAAGGACCCAGATTTGATTCCCCAGAACCCACGTTAGCCAGATGCACAAGAGGGCACAAGCATCTGGAGTTTGTTGGCAATGGCTGGAGGCCCTGGAAAGCCCATTCTCTCTCTTTCCCTCTTTCTCTGTCAAATAGGAAATAAAGAACTATAAAATATTTTTGAAATGCTCCCAGCATGGCTCAGGAAATTTTGCAGAAGAGGAGGCTGAAAGATTGTTAGAGCCACAAGTTGGGACATTTTGCACAGAGACATTGCCTCTCCCCCATAACTAACTACTGCCCCCATAAGGCATGACCCACAATCCCCAAGGGGTTGACCTACATCCCCAAAGAGGAAGGACTCTTCAGAAAATGGGCAGTAAGGAGGGGAAGGAAGGTACCAACATGTGATGATTACATATAAAATATGTCCACATCTAATAATAAAAATAATTAATTAATTAAAAACACCTATTTTCTTCACCACAGCATTGATTTTTTTTATATTCTCTAACTCTTCCTCAACTATCCTTCTCCAATGATGTAGTTTTCCCACCTTTGAAATTTTTATGGTACATGGCTCTTTACTCAGACCAGCAAGTGAGCTTTTTTACATTTAGAGAAAGGAAAAGCAATACATAAAACTCAGAAAACCCGGAAGTAGCCCAGAAAGTCTCCCTCTGATATGATAAATGAGAGATTATGTTTTAGCAGCTTCATGAAACTAGATTCCACATTGGCTGTTGGACTCTGGATAGACTATAGTTAATCCCTGGGTCCAAATGTGTCCAACATAATGTGCTACAACAATCTAAAAGTCCCATAGCTTCTCCATGCTAAGAGGGATTCAGTAGATATATATGTCTCATGAATGACTGAACAATAAGACCAGTTAAGGAACTTAAGTTTTAGCTTATTTTCTTTAATTTACTAGTATATCCAAGGATTCAACCCAACACTTACTGAAGACATGGGATTGAAGGGAAAGAAGTTTGTTTTGGGATATAGGAGTTTCCACATGCTCAGAATATAGTTGAATAATTTTATTGCTATATATCTTGCATGCAATAATTACATCAACTTAAATAACAAGTTCAAAAAGTTTTTCGTGTAACTACAAAGTTGTACAAACATTACCAAAATCTAGTGTGGCAGTTTTTCATCCAACTACAAACTAAGATTTAGTCATAAAATCCATTCCAAAATTTAGAGATCTACTAATATATTTTCTGTCCATGGGAGTTAGGTATTCTGGGTATTTCATGTACAATGACAAAATATACACCCTTTTGTTTTCAGTAGTTTTGTTTAGTATGTTTGCAAAATTTTCTCTCATAGTAGCAAAAATCAAGATTTCATTATTTTATTGCCAAGTCACCTAGATATAGTTTGGAGATGTCATATGATAAATATGAATATAGCATAGTTAGCCAATCTATTTTTCAATATATGGACAGTACAGTTATTTTTACATTTTAACTAATGTGAACAATTCCATGATCATTTTTTCTGCAAATATTTCAAGTGAATGTGCTTTCATATTACTTGTGTATATAGTTAAGAGTGAACTTTCAGCCGGGCGTGGTGGCGCACGCCTTTAATCCCAGCACTCAGAAGACAGAGGTAGGAGGATTGCCATGAGTTCAAGGCCACCCTGAGATGACAGAGTTAATTAAAGGTCAGCCTGGACCAGAGTGAGATCCTACCTCGAAAAACCAAAAAAAAAAAAAAAAAAAAGAGTGAACTTTCTGAGCCATGAGTCATACAGTAAATCAATGTATAACATTTGATGGCATATGACATTTTTCTCCATGTAATTGCACTATTTATAATTCCAACTTATATGAGTGTTCATATTTTTCCACATGATCAAAAATCCTTGTTTTTGTATATATTTTTTAAAGCTATCATCATGTGTGAACTGACATTTCATTTTGGATTTGATTTTCAATTTTCTGCTACAAATTTTGTTAAACATTTTAATGAAATTAATGGAACAATATTAAATTTGCAAACTTCAAATTATTTACTGATTTTAAATTTCATTTTTATATCTTTTCAAAGAGAATAAGATATTTTATTCAAGAGCCAAAAAAGTGACCATGGTCCAAGAACACACATTTAAGTTACTCTAAATTTCATTTTCAAAAATATTAACAACTTTTAGTTGTTTATATAGTTGCAGAACAAAAGCAAGTCATAGATTAAGGTACTTTTCAAATACATTGGTGGAAACAGGTGGGGGTTGCATCAAAATTGGGAAATACATTCTGTAGGATAGCTGGAAGATGGTGGTCTGTTAGTACATTTCAGAAAGGTTTCATCTGATCATCTTATAGTGATAAGGGATTGAGAGCCAGTGATGCCCTTCTCTGGGTTTGGAGGGGCTTTAAAAAACTCTCCAAATCAGAGGCTCACATGTCTCAAAATATTTATCTTACAAGTAGCAAAGAACTGCTAAATATAGATATTAAGGTGAAAATTATGAAATTTTCATTTTGTTTTAAGGAGATTTTTTAATTTCAACTTATTTGTTTGAGAGAGAGAGAAACAAAAAGAGAGAGAGGACACATAAAGAGAGAGAGATATTGAGAGTATGAGTGCATTAGGGCATCTTGCTGCTATAAACAAACTCTATAGTCCTCACTACTTTTTACATCTGGCTTTATGTGTGTACTGAGGAAATGAACCTGAGCTAGAAGACTTTGCAAGTACGCACCTTTAGCTATTGCACCATATTTCATGGGCCAAAGACTTAAGAGAGAGTAGAAATTAGAGATAATACAATCAGAGAAGCTCTAAAGCTGAGTGATTTTCCTATTTTGGACTTACAGCAGTTTTTCACATATTATAGATGAAAAGCATTTATCTCATATATATTTGGCAAGTGTTTTCTCATCATGTGGATTTTTTTTTATTTTCCCAGTGGTATCACTTAAGGTTTTCCATTCTTTTTCGACATTTACTTCATTTCATTTGTGACTAACATTAATTATATGCAATAATGGAATTCAGTGTGATATTTCAATACATTTATTCAGTGTGCAATAATCAAGTTCAGCTTTCTTTCATCCACCCCATCTCACACCTTTCTTAAACTCTACAAATCAATATTACAAATTCAAATTGTCATTTTAATTATTTTACATATATGAGAAAAATATATGTTGCTTGCCTTTCAATGCCTGGCTTATTTCATCTAAATTGATGATTGTCCTGGGCATTTTCATTCAAAGGTGAATAATACTCCTGTGTGTGTCTGTGTGTGTGTGTTTATTTCTTTAATCATTAATCTATTCATTGATAGTGCTGAGTTAATTCCATGTTAGCTATTGTGAATGGTAATGCCTTATATATGTGCATACACTATTATGTACATCATACAGTTGGACTCCATGGCAGTGCCATTTTTTATTTTTATTAATGTTTTTTTTTAATTGAAACCTAACAAATTGTCTAGTTACATTTCCCCACAAAACCACAGACTGGGTAATAACTAAGTCTCTAGGAAACATATTCAAATCTGTGATTAAAAATTAAAAAAAAATCCACTCCTAAAACATAATAAAGAAATAAAAACCAAACCCCAGTCCCCAGGTTCAATGAAGAGAACCCAGCTACACGAGCTCGGGAGGCTGAAGACATCCTAACAACGTCAGTCAGAGCATTAACTTCAAGTTGCCTGCTTCCAATTTCCAACTCTTGAATAAAGATCCTAGTTTTTCTATTACAAAACCCCTCTCATAAGTTGTTTTATTTACAATGGCAACTCTGAAAAGGTCACTGAAGTTAACTGGGCAATAAACCAGGCAGAAATCGCTTTATAGAAGAAAGAAAAAGCCCAAGAAGCCATTCTCTCCAGAGAACCCATAGCTCAGTTTTATTGAGAGTAAAGAAAGACAACTTTCACTCACACTTGAAGGAACTCTGCCTTTAACTTGGAATCTGTACTCAGACTTCACATGCAAGGAGGACACTATTATGCTAATACAATTGATTTGCTGCTGCATTTCCCTACTGTGTGTCTAATATTAACATCATAAACAGAGCAGTGCAACTAGTATTTGGAACAATCCTTATAGTGTTACGGTGTCAGGCACAACCTTTTATTTCTCTTCACACCACTGGTTCTCTTTGCGCACCTGGGCCTCCTTCTCTTAGGTAAAGTCATTTTTGATATTGAAGGTTTTGCAGATCTCCTCAGGAGTCTTCCCCTTAATCATATTGGCAACAGTCTTTCACATAACATCCAGCAAACCTTTGATGTCTAAGTAGTTTGCAGCCAGAGTAAGTTCAAAAAGTGTTCCTTGGTCAACTTTCAGGGATTCTTGGTCCCACACAGGGATATCATCTGTCAGCTTCTCTTTGTTCTAATCATCCTCAGGAGGAGGAGGGTCGTCCTTATGGTGGGTGCACCACTGAATGACCTTTTTTAGTATTGCTGCATTAACATTAGGTAGGGGAACTGGGTCATCATCTCCTTCATCATCCATTCCCAAATCTTCCAACATGGATTTGATGGTCACAGACTGCTTGGCAATTTCTACATCAACTTCAAATATCTCTCCATCAGAACTTTGCAACTTAATTGAAGGCATGGTGTTGGGGGTCAGCACCGCAGGCCTGAGGCCGACAGGAACGGCGAGGCGTCCGCACACAGGAGGAAAATGATGGACGACAAGGCCCCATTTTTAAAAATGTGTTTATGAACCTCTAACTTTTCTCCATGATTTTTATGTTAAGTTATATTTCCATCAATGACACAGTCAATATATTCACCAGCATTTCTTATTACATATATAATTGATGATTGTGACTCTACTGGGGGTGAGATGTTGATATCATTGCAATTTTATTTGCATTTTGCTGATAGATGAGTATTTTTCTTTTATTAGTTGGATAATTGTATTTCCATTTTCTTTTGAGCTAGCCCTTTAGCTCTTCTTGTTTGTGAGGTAAACAAACACTTTGAATGTAATGTCTCACCAGATTCTTTGTTTCTTTCTTAGTGTTTTTTTTTCTTTTTATTATAATATCCATATGCTAGCATGTTGTTTCCACCATCTCTGTTTTTTTTTTTTTAATGTCAAGTATATTACATTTCAACATGGTAAACCCACCAATTAAATTAGAGACATGATATTTTATGCAATTAACTTTAATTCTGTTACATAAAAAATCAGGCATATGGAATTTATTTTTTCTGTTTTCCTATATAGCTACTTTGTACAGTCTCTGATTTTTTGTGCATTCCAATTACTGTTTGGTGTGACTTGCTTTTGGTCTTAAGAAATTACTGATTTTCTTCTAATGTTGGTGTGCATGAATCAAATTCAGTTTTTGTTTAATATAAAATATCTTTATCTTTCATTTTTGTGAATTAATTTTATTGTACATGAGACTTTTTTGAAGAGTGTATGTGTTTGTATGAGGGGTATATGCATTTTCATATGCATGTGGTCACATATATATGTGTGTATTTATGTGTATGTTTGCCTACATATAGAGGACAAAAGTCAATGTTATATAAATTTCCTTGATCACTATCTACTTCCAGTCTTTCAGAAAGGTCCTCTCAATAAACCTAGAGATTACCAATTTGGTTACACTAGAAAGCCAATAAACCCAAGGGATTCCCTGTCTGTCCTTTCCCAGCACTAGGATTTCAGGTGTGTGCCATGATTCTCAGCATTTTTAAAGATTCTGGAAATCCAAATTCCTGTCCATATGCACAAGGTGACACACGTGTCTGGGTTTTATTTTCAAGTGGATAGAGGATCTTGGATGACCATTCACTCTGTGTGTATCTGCCTCTTTCTCAAATCATCATCATCATAACAATAATAATAATAATAATAATAATAATAATTTAAAAACAGGGTTCTGATAGGGCAAGAGAGATAGCTTACAGGTTAAGGCACTTGTTTGAGAAGCCTAAGGACACAAGTTTGATTCCCCAGTACCCACTTAAGCCAAGTGTACAAGGTGTCACATGTATCTGTAATTCATTTGCAGTTGTTGGAGGCCCTAGCACCCTCTGTCTATCTATCAATCTATCATCCACCTCTTTTTCTGTCTCTCTCTCTCTCTCTCTCTCTTGCTTTCTCTTAAATAAATAAATGATGTATTTAAAAAGTTATATATACTAAGCCAGGCATGGTGGCAAACACCTTTAATCCCAGAACTTAGTAGGCAGAGGTAGGAGGACCGCTGTGTGTTCGAGGCCATCCTGAGACTACATAGTAAATTCCAGATTAGTTCACTTTGCTATAGTAGATTATTCAGTAATGGAGAGTAGCTATTCCCTTTAGGTAAGTGGGGGAAGAAGACTGAGAGAAAGAGAATAGGCATGCTAAGGCCTCCTGACACTGCAAACAGATTCCAGATACTTATGTCCCTTTGTGCATATGGCTTTATGTCGGCACTGGGGAATTGAACCCCAAGCAAACATCTTAACCACTGAGAAATGTTTCCAGCCTTTGTCTTTAATTCTGATGTAGCTGGTTATTATTAAAAGCAAATGTGTCCTTAATCTGTAACCTAAAGAAAGGAAGAATTAGCAACGTGGTGTTTGAAAAGGATGTGAGTGGACAATAACAAGTATAAATATTAATTGCATGAATATAATTTAAAAGCAATTTTAATCCTATTTTTTCTACTCAAGATGAACATTAATTTGGTACTGATTCTAATCACAATGCTCTTTAGGTTTTGAGTGGTTTCATTAATCTATTTTCTTATAAGCACTAGTATGATATGCTTTTGCATAGATTCGCAGAACAAATGCTTTTCATGAATACTCATCTGATAGTGTAGAAGAAACCTTGTTCCTTAATACTTAAAGATTTATCATTTCACAGAGGCACTGCTATTAAAACCCTTAGGCTTACACTGGCTTCATGTGTTAACACAGGGTGATATAACAATAACTAGTGATGGAAAATCTGTAACAAATATCAAGTGGGCTAAAGAAAATCATATTTAAATTTTTGTCTCACTAGAAAATCTATAATCCAGTCTTTCAAAATTATATCCCTGATTTTCAATGGGGTTTTGTGTTACTGTTGGTAAGTGGCTGGTCTTTTTCAATGGTTATTTGTATTTGAAAGCCAGGCTATAACAGGAAGCAAATTGAGAACAGTTAATTTATCAACAATTCTGAGAAGTCAGAAATCACTTTCCTGCTATATTAGGGCTGGCATTCAAAGCTGGGGAAATGCAGAAAGAATGGACATGAGACTCAGAAAAAGATTAACCCTGTAACTGTGGAGCTTTCTTCATAAAGCCAAATACTCAGTTTGTTTGTTTGCTTTTCCCTGCTTTACAAACTATCCAGACACATGTCGTGGATCTTTAAATGGATAAGCTTTAACAATTATTGTTAAAAAAGGAAACTTTGCTATCATTTGCACTTGCTGGCTGTTGAAAAGATTCTCAACGTAAAATCATTTATGAAATGTATTCTGTGACATGCAAGCCTGATATGGTAAGGGAAGAAGAAAATATAATGAATCATTACCAAGGTGATTGAACTTGACTTAAGACATTCTAGAAAAGTTTCATTGTTGCTATTTGACAAAGAAAGAATGTGGGATCATATAATGTGTAGGAAAAAAGGAAATAGGGGTGTATTTGCCATGACATAACAAATAAGCATGCAATTAGTAGAGATTATTTGTGTAGCTCAGTTGGCAGAGCAGATGTGTATATGTATATGTACATGCATATATACATACATACTGTTGTTCAGAAATTGGATAGCTGAACTGTCAATGACTAACATACTATGGAAGAGAGTCATTCCAAAACAGGGAAAGAAAAGTGGATAATGGACATTGCAAGCCTTACGTTGGGCCAGCCAAGCCAACAAGTGCAAGAGTGGCATGTGTATTACAGGGAAACCAATTACTCTCTAATTGGACTGGATGCCCACTCCATGGAAGGGAATGCATGCCTGAAAACCTGTGGCAGGGGTAATCATGATTCCTAGGGGTATAATGCCTACTTGTATCTGGGTAAATGAATATATTAGTCTCCACAAACTTCCCGATGAGGACTTTCCTTAATGTTCTTACCAATATATTAATGCTACTCTCACTTTTGGTTAGGAAAGCTTCTCTTCTCAGATGGAAGTGACCACTGGATGACTCAAAAGGCAATACAGTTCTGACAAAAAGTGACAGAGGAGTGCTCAGCAGTGAACCATCTCTATCACACCTTGTAAGGCTCAGGTTGTGGAAGAGGTGGCAGAAAGAATGTAAGAGCCAAAGGAAGGGTAGGACTCCTTACAATATACTCTTCCAGAAACAAAATGGCCTGGATATTCATGGTGTTGCAGTACCTAACAGTATGTACACAAGACCATTAAAATAGGCAGAAAAGATGACATCAAAATAAAAGAAAGACTGATTGAGAGGGGGAGGGGATATGATGGAGAGTGGAGTTGTGAAGGGGGAGGCCAGGGAAGGGGCTTATCAGGGTTTATTGTCTATATTTATGGAAGTTGTCAATAATAAACATATAAAATATAAAAAATAAAAGTTAATAATAGTATCTCCATGCACTTTTATCTGGAAGTATCATTGTTTTATTCATGTTGGATGCTGCTACGCAAAAGTGGCAAAGGCCTACATTCTTAAATGCTGCATATGCTGGAATCTCTTTGTCTGTGGATAACACAGTGAAGGTATCTATATAGAGACAGGACCCAGAAATCTGCATCACCCTGTAGCCATTGGCAGAATTGCACACATGTGACACTCAGAGCTTTAGTAGAAATCACTTGTTGAGCAGTGAGCAGAGAATCCATATAATGCTAGAAGACACTGTAGCAACTGAAGGAGAATGGAGAACCATTACTACATAAAACTCAGAGCCCTTTTAAAAGTGATGATTCTCCACAATACATTCTTCACAATATTTATAAAATCATATTTTAATTATAAATATAATATATATAATTATATTATATTACATACATAATATAAAATTATATTATAAAATTATTTTGTTGCATTATAAACTGAAGTAGGGAAACAGTATCTACAGTGTGGAACTGAAAGAATGTCTATACCTCCGTAGGAAAATAACTTTTGCTTACATTTATATATGTAGAATTTCTTTTCTTATATTACAGTTATCACCATTTATGCATCTGTTCCATTTTTAGTTCAATGGTTAGCAACACTATTATCTGGCAAAGAGCTCTATCTCTTCACTGAATGATTTTTTTTTTTTTTTTGGTTAAATCTTTGAAAACATATAATTCATTGAATTTCCCAAATCATGTTATTCATTCATCAAATTTGACAAATGATCATTTCTTTAAATGAGTTTCACCAAGATGTTACTGTCACATTTCCTCACTGTAAATCTAAGGATTGTGGGAAGAAAAAAAACCAAACTGAACTGACAAGTTTCGTTCACTCTTCTAATTCACATTTTGCAAGTTTCTCAACAAGTTCAATTTACCTGTAATCAGAATTCGCTGCCTTGGTAGTATGTCTAATAATACTTTATATGTCAAAAAATCTTAACATATTAGCTTTTGTTTTATTAAAATATGTTCCTTATTAACTAGATACTTATGAAAAGGTGTATCATGTACTAGAAAGTTTTCTAATATTTTGTTACAAAATATTTTCCCTATGTCCAAATTTGACAAGCCTATGAGCATATAATAACTTCCTATTTTATTTTCTCAGCTTAAATTTCCTTAAGCAATTTATACAAAGGAACAGCCATCATATCCAGCACATTAAACCCTCCAGGTAGAGACCATACCATCAAATGATAGAACTAAGTTACATTATAAGATATTCCATTTATTTTTGATCCTGTTGCTACTATAGATATATGGAAGGATATGTTTATTCATGTATGAATATATATAATTATATAAATTTAATATAAATATATGTTTACATACTAAATATAAATATATAATTTAAATATAAATATATTCATATAAAATGTATAAATATAATACATAAGTATAAATATACTTATGTCAAAATGTAACACTTTATAAAATTTCAAAATTTTAGGATGGGAAATATAAATTAGTAAACTATAACATCAATGAAGACTTCAAGTTTCATCAGTTTACCATGTGCTATATGCTACCAGACTGACATGTAGCTCATATTCTTCCTCTGGCTACAACTTTTCCAGTCATTTTTCTCAAGTTTTCCAAAAAGGATAAAAGGACAATTCAAATCTAATCTCTTTCTTCAATCATACCCTTTTATTTGTCTCCTTTGTCATCATCTGAACTATACTAAACTGCCCACATTTTTCCCTGAAGTCACACTGTCAATACTACATAAAATATGAAATGCAATGTAATATATGAAGTCTCTCAACAACTTATTATAAAAATATGAAACCATAAAATAAATTACATAGTTCCTTTTATATCCAGTAGCAAAATACCTTATGTACTGTTTCCCTCATAAGTATGTACTCTTTCTCACTCTATCTATCTTTGAGTAAGATATTAAATGATGTTATGAACAAAAATAATTTATTATTAATATTTAAGCTGATATTATGATTGCTCAAAATTATTTCTAAATAGAATGAGAAGCTTTTCTGAAAACCTTTTTTAAATATTTCATTTCCAATCTTGAATATTCACTAAATAGTAGTCACCACATTTTAACATTTTAACGTGTTTCCCTTTCCTTATCTATTCTCACATTTTTAAAACTAAAGGCATATTTTAAAGTTAAGAACTATAATTATTAGATGAGTAAAGCATATTAGAATTTGTTTTAATAAAGTATCTTGTAGAAGAGCTTTTAAATTCCAGTGATTCACCCTTGCCTGAAGAAGAGCTACAGGCTAACTTTACAGTAATATGATTGATAGACCATGTACAGACTGATAAAATTGAAACCTCTCTATTCATTTTTTTGTTCAATTGTGTCTCATCAGACAATATTTTTTTTTTTTCTGTAATCCCTGGTCTACAACTTTCTATTCTCTTTATCTGCTGTTTAAAACTAAATAACTTCCTCTATGTTTTCCTGGAAGAAGCATATAAATAAAGAAGAGAACATTGTTTTTTTCAGTTTCCTACTGGTAAGTTAAAACTCAGTAATCTTTTGAATAGCAGAGATAAAAACACACAAATGTAGTCAAGACAGAAAAATACACATGAGAATTCACTTTGATGTCCCATGAGGGCTTTGGAAAGAAGATGAAAACATTCTTTTTGCTAAAGAGTTTAGAGCCAATCAACACAAGTTAGCTATTTACATGAAAAATCTGGGATGGTAACACAGGGTATTTTTCTCTTACTTTTCAAATGTTTCTGATGCAAAGCTAAGAGAATTATTAGGCACAATATATTAGGTATAATATATTAATAACATTGAAAAACACACTGATGTAACACAATAAAGATGTTCACAGAGAAATTTTACAGTTTTTAAAAACTTATCTGATACATATTGCTCATGGTGAACCCCCATGTTCTTTAATGTATCCCACTCATTGTTAGCATGCAACATTAAGTAATGCCAGAAACCACTCCATATCTAATCATCTTTTCACTGTCAAACCATACAACCTGTAGCAGACAGCTTCAGGTTCACTGAGATAAAATCTCAGACCAGGCACAGTTATGGAGGAAGGGATATTTATTGAAGCTTACAGATCCAGGGGAAGTGCCATAATGGCAGAAGAAGCTGGCCTGCCTTCACTGGTCCAAGCAGAGATAAAGAAGTACAAGACAAAAACCAAAAGCCACACAGCACACTTCAGGAGCTCCAACTAGGCACACTTTGCATATCTTTAGATTGAAATCTGAAACCCACCACCACACCTTAAGATTCACCCAGTGACACTGCCTCCAACCAGGTGGCTGCAGATGCAAACTACAAACAAATAAAAAACTGAATATATTTGGGGACATCTATTCAAACCCCCACACCACCCATAATGGAACCATTAGTTCAACTGGAGAAAATAGACCTTTTATGTTTCTTTTATTCTAGTTGGGTAAGGCATATATAAAAAAATATTCAACTCTTCTGCAAGCTTTCTTCAAGGCTTCCTCTCAGTAAGTTGTAACAAAAGACAAACCTAGATGAATCAATAGTCATTATACAACTTATCATAAATGCTGAAAAGGGACAAATAAAAAAAGCATCACAAGTCATTAATAATAAATTAGTTTGACTGCAATAGTGACATCATGAAGAAGGACTTTTATGGGTGATTTTGTCTCTTTATCCTAGCAGGAATAGTCCACTAAGAAAAACAAAATTCCATTGTAATAAAGTATCTTCATAGACTGACACAATGTATTGCTTCCTTTACTTTAATCAACATACTAACTTTGCTATCAATGGTACCAACATGACTATATACACACTGTGTACATAATTAATAAAAATCTTTACTTGTTTTAGGCATTTGGTAAAAAGAAAGTAGAAAACTATCTGCTAGAAAGATGACAAAACCTTTGTCCAACGTGAATTTAAACACATTTTCTGTGAGCATATAGAAAATGTATTAAAGTTAGAACACTAAAGGAGGCAATATGGCAAGGAAATAATAGGTGTATTGTTGGCTTCAAAATTAAAAATATACACAAGAAACCCTTCAACCAGTCATAGATATTTTAAATATATTTTTTGATATCTACAGAAAAATTTATATTTAAGTTTTTACCTAAATATAGAAAAAATCAGTATTAATTATATTAGAAAGAGTCTGATCAATGAAACACTAGGTATTTCAGATGTTTTTTTTTTTCTGTTTTTTGTTTGTTTGTTTGTTTTGTTTTGTTTTTTGTTTTTACAAGGTAGGTTCTCACTCTAGCCCAGGCTGGCCTGTAATTCACTGTGCATTTTCAGGGTGCCCTTGAATTCATGGTGACCCTCCTATCTCTGCCTCCTGAGTACTGGAATTAAAGACATACATCACCACGCCTGGCTAAAGATTTTTTTTTACTAGATATCAACATATTTTGTTTACAAACAACACATGTTGGTACCATATTTCCCCTCTTCCCTACCTCTTTTCTTAAGAGGCCTTCCTCATGGGGGATGCAGGTCAACCCAATGAAGATTGTGAGTCATGCATTATGGGGGTAGGGAAAGTCTCTGTGCAAAATGTCCCAATTTATGACTCTAACAATCTTTCTGCCCCACTTCCACAAAATTCCCTGAGCCATTCTGGGAGCATTTTAAGTCTACTTCAGTGATAGGTACTCAGGAGCCTCTGGATCTCTGGTTTGGTAGGTTTTGAGTGTCCTCAGTGTCTATCTCCTTCACCATTATGTTGATACCAGATTCACTGAGAAAGCAACACTCTTGCTCATTTCCCCAACTTTTTTTGTGATTTCAGCTGGGGCCAGGGTGGAGTACACTGGCTCATTTATCTCCTCAGGCCAGTTCCCATTTGAAAAGCAGAAGCAGATTCTCCAACAGAGTGACGTCAGCACCAGTTAAATGGGATAACCATTATTGATTTAGAGAGAATTAAAAGGGTGTAGACCCTCTTATAGATTAATGCTATGGGAGCTTGACAATGGAAAGCAGAATCATTATATGGATATGATTATGATTGTTTCCCAGTTCCAGATATGGTTTCCTTTACACTGAGCACATCTGTTAGCCAATACAAGAGCAGTTGGTTATCCACCATGGTTGTGTGCCACTATTGCACTGGTGTAAGCATCATGTGAGTTTGTTTTCTTCTGAGTCACATAGACTTTAACATATGCTCAGATACATGTTGGCCACTTTCCCCTGGTAGCTCATATAGACCCTTCAAGCACTACACAGGATAATTATCTGGGGATTGGCTCTCCTCCAAATTCCAACCAGGTCTCTTTATGGTCCATGCCAACAGCATTTGGTGTCTCCAACAGTAGGGTCTTATCATTAAGCTCTGGTGAGTAATCAAGTGATCTGACAAAAGTCTGTCTTGTTTGTTTAGGGAGATCTAGTAGGTCTCTCCAATCAACAGCTCATTGTAGATATAGACCACATCCTGGAACAGGAAATTACAAGCCAGCACCAAGGGGAAATAACAAAGAAAAAAAGAAGAAAGAGAAACAGGAGAAATGAGGTTATATTTCATCTCACACTCTCCAGGGAACATTGATTCAGGTGTTCCCCCTAAGGTCTTCTTGAGGGTTCCACATTTTAGTTTGACTTCCATGATGTAGGATACTATGGTATCAGTTCAATTGGATTTCATTTTTGTGTCCCCTCCACACCTTTTTCCTCCCCCCATGCCCTACCTTCCATAAATAAGCTGAACCATATAAACTACACGATCATTTCAATAGATTCAGAGAAAGACTTTGACAAAATACAACACCACTTCATGTTCAAAACACTGTGAAAAATAGGCATGGACAGTTTATATCTCAACACAATAAAGGCTATATTTAAAGCTCTTAAAGCCCAAATAGTACTTAATGGGGAAAAACTCAAGGAGTTCCCACTGAGATTGGGAGCAAGACAGGGGTGCCCACTCTCACCACTGCTCTTCAACATAGTACTGAAAGTATGAGCCCAACCAACAAGACAGGAGAAAAGAGATTCAAATTGGAATTGAAGAAGTCAAGTTAGTTCAATTTGCAGATAACATGATCCTATAAATAAGTGACCAGAAATCTCCATCTCAAAACTTCTAAACATGATAAGTTTCTTTAGCAAAGTGGCAGGATACAAAATCAATGCCCAAAAATCCGTTCCTTTTCTATATGCTAAGGACACATATACAGAAAATTAAATCAGTGAGGCTATCCCATTTTCAATAGCACTAAAAAAATTAAATACTTTAGAATAACACTAACCAAGGATATGAAACACCTATATAATGAAAACATAAAATCACTCAAGAAAGATATAGAGGATGTGTTGGGAAGATGGAAAGACCTCCCATGTTCCTGGATAAGTAGAATTAATTTTGTGAAGATGGGAATTCTACCAAAAGCAATATACAGATTCTACATAATACCAATAAAAATACCAGAATCATTCTTCACAGAGATTGGAAAAAAATCTCAAAATTCATATGGAATGGCATGGCAGAAGGGTTCAGATATCCAAATATACCCTCAGGGAAAAAAAAAAATACTTCTGGTGGTATCACCATACCTAGTCTACAACTATGTTACAAAGCCATAGTGACAAAAACAGCATGGTGCTAGAATAAAAACAGAAACACAGAGCAATGGAACAGAATTGAAGACCAAGACCTTACGGCAAGCAAATATAACTGCTTGATCCTTGAAAAAGGTGCCAATAATGTAGACTAGGAAAAAAAAAAAAGACAGCATCTTCAACAAATGGTTTTGGACAAATTGGATGACCATATGTAGAAAAATTAAATTAGACCCACTCATTTTGTCATACACAAAAATCAAGCCCAAATGGAGTAAAGACCTCAATATAAGACCTGAAACTCTTCAACTACTGGAAAAATAAATAGGAGGCACTCTCTATGACATAGCCCTGGGAAAAGACTTTCTGAACAAAACCCCAATAGCCAAGGAAATTTAAAAAGCTCTCAACCAATCTCATGAAGCTAAAAAGTGTTTGTACAGATAAACATACCAAAAACAGAGCCAATAGATTAGCCACTGAATGGGAGAAAATCTTTGCCAGCTACACCACTGACAGAAACCTACCATGTAGAATCTACAAAGAACTCAAAATATAAACAACAACAACAACAAAAAAAAAACCCAGACAACCCACTCCAAAGTGGGGCAGAGAACTAAATAGGGTGTTCTCAGAGGAAGAAATATAAATGGCTAACACACACTTAAGAAAATGTTCAATATCCCTAAACATTACAGAAATGCAAATTAAAATTAGATTCCACTTTATCCCAGTAAATAGTAAACATTAAAAAATCAAATGAGGGCTGGAGAGATGGCTTAGCGGTTAAGCGCTTGCCTGTGAAGCCTAAGGACCCCGGTTCAAGGCTCGGTTCCCCAGGTCCCACGTTAGCCAGATGCAAAAGGGGGCGCATGCGTCTGGAGTTCGTTCGCAGAGGCTGGAAGCCCTGGCACGCCCATTCTCTCTTTCTTCCTCTATCTGTCTTTCTCTCTATGTCTGTCGCTCTCAAATAAATTAAAAAAATAAATTAAAAAAATAAAAATTAAAAAAAAATCAAATGAAAACAAATGTTGGCATGTCTATGGGGAAATGGGAACACTCATTCACTGTTGGTGGGACTGTAAGCTTGTACAACAATTGTGGAAAGCAATATGGAGACTCCTGAAAATGGTGAATATAGGGTTACCAAGAGACCCTGTTATTCTCTTACTGTTATTCTTTACCCTAAAAGCTCTATATCTCAGTTTAGAGATATTTGCTCAACCATGATATTTGCTCAATTCATAATAACTAAAAACTGGAGTCAACCCATGTGCCCGCATTGGATAAATGGATAACCAAGATGTGGTATATTTACAGAAAGGAATTCTACTCAGCAGTAAGAAAGAATGACACATTGAAATTTGTAGAAAAATAGTTGAACATGGAACAGATCATTCTAAGTGAACTCACACAATCACAGGAAGACATCTTTCCCATGATCTCATTCATCGGCAGTTCCTAATTTCGATCAGCCCAAGTTGCTGGCATAATTGAATAGCATATTATGGCTTGGACAAAGGTATTATTTTGAATGAATTGTAATCACTAGAAAATAATCTCCCTGAAGTTATTTACTCTGCCTTTTCACTCCAAAACAACATTTACAAATGTTCTGTTGAATACTGAGAGCAAAACATGGGCCCAGAATAAAGTTCATTGCCAAGACCCTTTATATCTGAAACTCATATACCTTATGCTTTTACTTTATTATTTTTTTTAAAATTTTGCTTATTTTTATTTATTTGAGAATGACAGAGAGAGAAAGGTAGAGAGAGAGAGAATGGGCACGCCAGGGCTTCCAGCCACTACAAATGAACTCCAGACACGTGCGCCCCCTTGTGCATCTGGCTAACATGGGACCTGGGGAACCGAGCCTCGAACCGGGATCCTTAGGCTTCACAGGCAAGTGCTTAACCGCTAAGCCATCTCTCCAGCCCAACTTTATTATTTTTTAAGGACAGGGTCTCACATCTACTCTGAATCCCAGCCTTGCCACAATCATACAAATGGTTATCCACCTAACTCTGCCTCCAGAATACTGGGATTAAAGGGACACCACTATACCAAACTGAAACTATGCTTATATTTTGAAACAATAAATAATATGTCTTTCATGTCTAATTATCTCAAAGCTATAGTCTCCACAATATCATTCCTCAACTGGTTTGGTAGTTTGAATGGATGAACCCCAATATTTTAAGAATTTTATTAAAATTTGTAATTTAGATCCACAGCCCCCTAGATGAAGGAGGTGTCACTGTGGGTTGAACTCAGGATCCAGCCTTAAGGTGTACTGGTGGATTTTGAATTCTGGTCTAAATATATGCAATGTGCCTGAGTTCTGCCTAGAGTTTGTAAAGTGTGTATATTAGTTTGTGGCTTTTCTCTACGTGCTTGGACTTGTGAAAGTGGGTCTGCTTCTTCTGCCATTATGGAACTTCACCTGAGTCTGTAAGCTTCAAAGAACCCCCTTCTTCCATAACTGTGTACTGTCTGGAGATCTTTGCAATGAAGTGAGGCTATCTACTACACCTGGTCAATAAGGTTATTAAAAAGTAGGCTGCTAAGGAGTCCTACTTTTCCTATGGCTCTTACATGGCCTGGATATCCATGACCTCCCAGTGCCTGACACTACCTACACAAGATCATCATAATAGGCAGAAAAAAAAAGATCATTATATCAAAATAAAAGAGAGACTGATTGAGAGGGAGAGGGAATATGATAGAGAGAAAGTGGGGGAGGGAGGGAAATACCATGGGATATTGTTTACAATTATGGAAGTTGTCAAAAAAAATTTTAAAATAGGCTACTAATGAAATGTTGTCTTTTTAGGAAAATACTTTAGTTAATAAATCAATTTTAGCACAAACATGAAAGCCTGAAAGGGCCTGGGACTATGTGAGTTCATTTACCTGACACATATAAACAGCTGTGCATGGCACTAGTACCTGTAATTACAGTCCTATGGGTAACAGAGAATTGATGGATCTAGCTGGTTACCAGTCCAACCAAAAAAAAAAAAAAAAAAAAAAATGGCAACATTGGGTTCAATGAGGGATTTTTCCTCAAGAAAACTGAAAGCAATAGACTAGTACACTAGACACTCACCTCTGTCCTCCCCATGTGCTCATGCAGCATGTACATATGTATACACACACATGCACATATATCTCACGTGTACCACCCTGCCACTCATCATACCCGTAAGTATGTCAACAGAATCATAAAAATCCTAGGGATGCAATATGAGAATTTGAAGGACTATTAAAAGATGGAAAAATCTCAAGCCTGAAAAAGATTGCAAAATCTTACATATAACATTCAAAGGAGGCTATGAAGACATATCTAGAGCAAGAAGTTATTATTACTTATATAAGGAAGGAGAGGGCATTACTTTCTGCAGTGCCATATTCTGTCTTACACCATCCCAGATTGCATCTGTCTGAGGTTGTTCAAAAGAGTCATGCTAGTTCTATGACATTCAGTGTGGGAAAATATACCAATCGGTGTATGAGACTAAACTCAGCTCATAAAGAGATATGAAACTTCATCTCTACGCAAGAAAACAAAACATACTGATATTCTGCTTCCTATCAATCCCAACATAATTCAAAATAGACAACATCAAGTAAACATTTTCTGGAAATGTTCATTAAGGTTTTTTATTTATTTGTTTATTGATTTTGGAGAGAGAGAGAGAGAGAATGGGCACACCAGGGCCTCCAGCCACTGCAAATGAACTCCAGATACATGTGCCCCCTTGTCCATCTGGCTAATGTAGGTACTGGGAAATTGAACCGGAGTCCTTTGGCTTTGCAGGCAAACACCTTAACCACTAAGCCATTCCTCTATCCAGAAACCTATTTTTGTTTTTGTTTTTCAAGGTAGGTTCTCACTCTCCACCAGGCTGACCTGGAATTCACTCTGTAGTCTCAGGATGGTCTCGAGCTCACAGTGAACCTCCTCTGCTTCCTGAGTGCTGGGATTAAAGTCATGCACCACCACACCTGGCTTAAGTTTTGTTTTGAGAATAGAAAGCAATTTCTTATCAACTTTACCTACAATTTATCTAACTAAGCATTGCACTATCATTTCCAACTTCCCTCAACACTTTTAGACTACACTTTTGTTCTTAAGACAGTGATTGGCAATTTTTGCCTTTATTAGGAAAATAGAAAAAAAGTAAGAAAATAAACAGAATTAGCTTTTCTCCTAGTCATTCATTCTAGTATCTATCAGTACTTATGAAGAAAACAAAATATTCAACTTCTATTTAATATGTTCCTTCTGCTCTAAGGTTTATTCACTCTTAGAGACTGCAGAAAGTACATTTGGCAGCCTTTCTTACAAAACAATTAACTATTTATTGTCTTTAATTCTGGATCAGGATCTTTATAATGGTATTTTGTATGTGTTCCTGTTTGCAATATTATTTTTCTAATATTATTTTCATTTGAAAATGTAATGTCCCTGTCATTTATAAGAACATCAATAAATACTTTCAAAAGAAGTGATACTTTGCTTCCATATTCTTTACATGATATTTCTCCCTCTCTTTGTGTGAAAAACTACAAATTGAATCTCTTACTTTATAAGTCACAATTTCAAAAGACCTTTTTTGTCATTTGCAAGGAAAATAAATAAACATTGTTACAGCTATCAATGATGTTAATTCAAATTATAATTTATAGTATTAGTACATCTCTTTGTTCTCTTCCAGCAACTCTGCAACTGCTAAACTCCCTCTGTAATGCACACAAAATATTTCCAGTTCTGAGAGTCTGATCAACTCATATTTCATCTGGCTTAAAATGTTGCAAGACTTTGACATCCCTCAAAGAATCCCTAAACATATATAGAGATTTGCCTATTTTTCCAGTTACCTACTTACCCATCTCTTCCTGCTCCTGCCACACCACTTAGTTTATATTTCCCCCTACCATTAGACTCCAATGGAAATTTTTCCCCATGGCGTGTTCTTCATAGAGGGATACATTTACCTCAGTTTAAATTAAATTTATTTCCTTATATGCAGTTGTAAAACTGCATATTCTTTCTTTGAATGTCTTTATCTTGAGTATTATTCTGGTACTTGGCAGGGAATTTGTTTAGTTGATATATTGATATCCATTTCATACACTTGCAGTCACTTGACATTGCATTTTGACTGGATGATTCTTTATTGTGGATGGCCTTGCCATCTAGTTTGGTTAGCAGCATTCCTCGTCTTCCTGGATCCAACAGGCTGTCACAGCAATAATTGTCTTCTGATGCATTAAAGTGTGTGAGACTAGGTTATATGCATTGAACCATTAACTCCATGAAAATGCTGTCCCATGTTTTTATCCCTATGACCTGTATAGTCCTGGGTTTGGAATTAAATTCCATGTCATCCTGGGCAAGACTGAAAGCCTACCTGGAAAAACAAAACAAACATCAATATATATATATATATATATATATATATATATATATATATATATATATATATATATATATGTAGGTATATATATAGATATGTGTGTGTGTGTGTGTGTGTGTGTGTGTTTTAAAGATAAATATTGAGTCAAATATTATGTAAATGGTGAAATCTGAAAACATATCATATCAAAATATGACAACCAAGAAAAATGAGCATATTTATTTCCAAAGCTTTTAGTGGCTAAGGAAATATCCATTATTTCATAGCTAAGAAGAATGAATTTATCCCTCTTTTAAGAACTTTTCAATAAGTAATACATTTGAAAATTTTGATGTAAGATGAGGTACTAAATCTGTCCCTTTAGAAAGTTCTCCACTTTGAAATCATTCTATCACTACTCAAAAGAGGTTCTCACAGAGGTTCTTGGGTCTATAAAGGGAATTGTACTCAACTACTGCATATTACTTGGCTGAATCTGATTTTCAAGTAATAAGCTAAAACTTATTTTCTACATGACTGGATGCAGAGATTAAATTTGGGCTATTAAAATTAGCACCTGGTCTTGCAGTGTTTAATGTTTTTAAACATTTAACTATTAAACCAATGATTGATATTATATCAAGTGAATTGTGTATTTATCATTTCTGTTCCTTTTTTAAAAATGAATTTACCTAATATCCTTAAAGCATACATAAAAATGCAAAAGACTTAAAACAAGAAATAGTGTTGGGATAAGAACAACTTCAACTCTTTCTTTCATCACACCAAAACTCATGCATCCTATTTCAGGGTGCATAATAATTTAATTAATCATGGGTAAATTGGTTGTGATTTATTTGAATCCATCCAATCACTGTATTTCCTAAAACTCTATAAACTTCTTAGTAATTTATTGGCTTTTATACTTGCCTGGTATTCAGTATAAAATTAATTTTAACTTTAAATAAGACAAGGCACAGTTATTATAAAGCTTGTATATGGGTTCCGGAAAACAACATAGGCCCCACATATTTTACTGTATACAAAGAACTACTCTTTAATATGGCAATACCCCATCATACTGAATTAGAATGCCTCCTTTGCTTACTTTTCTGATATCACCAATAGCAAACCCAACCATTCAGTAAGAAATGATATACACAAAATCTCAGAATTATTTTTAAAATTTTCTGAGTCAAAAGTGAAATTTGGGCTGAAGAGATGAATTAGCAGTTAGGCACTTGCCTAAGAAGCGTGAGGACCCTGGCTCGAGGCTCAATTCTCCAGTACCCACATAAGCCAGATGCACAAGGTGGCACATGAATCTGGAGTCCCTTTGCAGTGCCTGGAGGCCCTGCTGTGCCCATTCTCTCTCTCTTTCTCTCCCTCTCTCTGTTTCTTTCTCTGTCTGTCTCTCTGTTTCTCTCAAATAAATAAACAAAATTGAAACTTTAGTTCCACTGGAGGCTGTTGGTTCCTTATCAATAAAATTACTTTTTATTAAAGTAACATATTTTAAAATTCTGGATTTTTAAGATCTCTACTTTTAAAATTTTTAGGATTAATGGGCAGTGCCATTGAAATAAATGTAATCAGACTTTAATATAAAACATATAGACTTAAAGGCCTGTTTTAAATTTTGGTTTAGTATTAACTATGAACTCATTTGCAATATCTCTTCAGTAGACCTAAGTTCTGAAAATGTATCAGAAATTTGGGTAAAACACTAACATTTGGCCTAATATTGTCACAAAAATATCAAAATGTTATTTACTTAATTTTAAAAATGAGAATAAAACATTGTTTTAAATACTTTAATATCTATTATATATTATCTTAATTATACTATATGTATGGGCTAGCTGATTCATGGACCTCATGTTAGCATTGACCATTTCCAAATTAAATGTTTGAAGCTTTCTGTTTTCTCAGTTCATATGAATTTTCTGGGTTAAAAAGCTTCATATTATCTTTGAGAGACTGGCTGACTATCCCATTTGATTTCTCTATTTTGTGTATGAGAAGAAGCACTGTGTATGGAAGTGCAATATTTCATATTTCAGTTCAAAAACAATAAATGCTGCATAACCAGCATTTTAAGAATGCACTTAGTATCCTATCGATCTTAAGAACATTAAACCTCTTACTACCATTATGACCACATTATGCTTTTGGATACCTATGCCATTTTCAGAGACTGGATTTCATTAAGAACTATGTTCACAAATGCTAGGTAAAACTTACACATAAAGCCAAACCTGAAACTGTCTAGAAATACATTTTAGGAAATGAATCTGTCCATTTCTTTGTGTCATACATTGTATTAGAAGAGCTTTACCACTTGTGATATGGATATAAAATGGTGCCCATGGCTCATGTGATTGGACACTTAGTTCCTAGCCAAGTCTCAGTTTCATTAATGCAAACTTATTTATGTTACTGAAATAAAATATACTGGCCTATATTAATCCTATAGAAACATTTTAAAGCTATAAGTACTAAATTTGAAATTACTTGAATCTGATAGCATGTGTACCTGTAGAATCTCATTGTACATATAAACACCTACAGTGTACATCTGCTCAGCTAATTTCAACTGAATTCTAACAACTTGATAAATGAAAAGGAATTTACTCCTGTAGCAATTGTTTGGGAAACATAATTTTTTTCAACATGATTTTTATATTATACAATAACTTGAGTACAATAGAAATTATGCATTGCATTTGTGCAATTGTATCCAAGAAAACTACTAGGTGATCTCAGAAAATGTTACACAAAAAAAGTAAGAGAAAAGAAAATCTTTTATTATTATTATTATTATTATTATTAACATAATTTGTATAGATATATCATGTATTGTTACCATCCTTTCCCAACTCCCTCCCTGCATTCCACATGGGGGGAGGCATTCTTAGTGGGGTTGTTGGTATTCCCCATGGGGTTGTGGTTTATGCATTGTGAGAGCAGCAGTTAGTCATTGTGGGGAAGGCTTTGCCTCTGAGTATGAAATTCCAACCTATGACTCTTAAAATCTTTCTGCCCCCTCTTCCACAAAGTTTCCTAAGCTGGGTTGGGTGTGTTTTAAGTCTACTTCGGTGATGAGCTCTTAGGAGGCTCTGGATCTCTGCTTTGGTAGGTGCTGAGTCTCCTCAGCATCTGTCTGTTCACCCTGGTGCAGATTATCAGGCTCACTATGGAAGCAGCACACTTGCTGCTTGACCCACTTCCTCTGTGGTTTCACCTGGGCCTTGACTTAGATGCAAGGAGTGGTTTATCTCTTCTGGTCTTGTTACCTTCAGAAAAAAACATAATAAAACAAACAAACAAACAAAAAAGCACAGATTCTCCAGTGGAGAGTATACAAGCCATAGATTAAATTGCATAAGTGTTATTAATTTAGGGAGAGCTTAATGGATATAGCCTCTTTTAGTGGAAGACTAGTGGGAGCTTGACTTTGGAGAACATAATCTTCTTCTCCATAGATTTCAGACCTGGTTCCTAGTTCCAGATGTTGGTTCCTTTCCACTGAGAAGATCTCTTAGACAATCAGAAAGCAATTGGTTACCAACCAAGGCTGTGTTCCACTACTACACTAGTGTGTGCATCTTGTCAGGCTGGTTGTTTCTGAGTATTTTAGACCCCTGCTTTTCTCACACCATTGTTGGCCACTTTCCCCCAGAAGCTGATGTAGTGCTTTCCACCACTGAACAGGATAACTGGGGACTCATTTTCTTCCAGATTCCAGCCAGGTCTCTCAACGGTCTGTGTCAGCAGCATATTCTGTCTTCAGCAATAGGGTCTTACCTTTTACCTCAAGTAATCAAGTGCTTTGACAGAAGCCTGTCTTGTTTTGAGGATCTAGTAGGTCTTTCCAATCAAAAGCTCAATGTGGGTAGCACCCATTCCTGGTACTATGAGTTACAGGCCAGCTCCAAAGTTTTTTAAGGTTAGGCTTCATCTTACCTTCTCCGGGACCCTTCTTTATGGGCAATCCCCCTATACTCCTGTTGAAGTTTATATCCTTTAGTCTACCTTCAAGGAGACAAGTTTCTATGGTACTAGTTCATTTAGAGTTTAGTTTTGTGTTTATTTCTGCCCCCCACTAACAGATTTCCCTCCCCCAAAACCCTTCCATTCCTATTGTCTGGGCCTCTAGTTGCCTATCAGGTATGCCAGCAACTCAAAATGATCCAGCTTGGAAATTGCAGCTGAGTTAGAACAATGCAGAGTTTGTATTTCTGTGACTGTGTGTGTTCGCTAACAATGATCTGTTCAAAGCTCATCCATTTTCCTAAAATATTAATTGTATCATTGCTTAGTTAAGATCTCTGCTTTCTTTCATTTGTTGTTGTTGTTGTTGTTCTTCTTTTGTTTGTTTGTTTATTTTGTATGTGTGTGTGTGTTTTCCCACTGTGGTCTATGCACCTCCAAACAAAGTCTAATTTTATTGAGATGGAAGAATGTTTTGGTCCTTGTAGCATCTTCAGTAAATATTCTGTTTTAAATGTGAACCAGACTGGTGTAGATGAGCAGATTGTGGGGATTGAAAATACATCAAAGGTACCTGTGGAACTGGGAGGAGAACTGAGAACTCTGGCCTACTCACTCCAATTGCTCAACACAGGGGTATTGGGGGTTGAGGAACAAGAAACTGGGGAGCTAGGGAGCAAAGGGCAAGAGGCCATCTCACATAGTGGCTCATGCACCTTCTGTCTTAATCTCAGAGAAACAAGGATTTTGGGACCCAGGTTATGGTCAGTCAGGAAGCCAGAGCAAAAGGCCATCCCAAGCCAGCAGCAGGAGTATCAGGACCAGGAACTGGGAGGTGAGGAAGGAACCAGGAGGTCTGACCTACTCACTCCATGTGTGCAGCCTCCAAAGCAAGGCATCGAGGAGTTGGACAATCAGAGGCCATTCAATCAGAAAGCTGAGCAAGGGGCCTACTTCTGCACCATATCTGCAGGATCCAGGCATCCCCAACCCTTCAGTAGGGGTACAGGGACCAGGGAGCTGGGAGGTGGTTAAGAAATGAGATGCTCTGGCCTATTCATTCAGTGCTGCCCCCTCTGGAGCAGGGGATCTGGGAGGTGGGACCCAGAGGAAACTCAACCAAAAAAAAAAAAGGCCTACTTTAGCAGCCTGTCTATAGGGTCCATGCAGTCTCCAGCCAGCAGTAGAGGTACCAGAAACAGGAGTGGGGTGGTAGGGAGGGAAGTGGGAACCCTGGACTTCTCGCCTCATGCATGCACCCTCTGGATCAAGGGATCCAGCAACTGGGTACCCAAAGGTCATTCAATCAGGAAGCAAGGGACCTGCTCCCACAGCAGGTCAGCAGGGACCAGGCAGCCCTGAGCCAGTAGCAGGAATACTGGGACCAGAGAACTGGGAGGTGGGGAAGGAACTGGGAGTTCTGGCCTACTCACTGCTGCACGCCCAATCTGGAGCAAGAAAATCTAATACTGTCATTTTGTTTGAAAACCCACTTCATGTGCTCATACCAGCTTATAGAGCACATACCAGCTACATAAGTTCATCCTATCCACATTAGGCATTAAGACTTGACTTGCGATTTCAGAGCATTCACTATCATTTTATAATAACTTAAAACACTAAATCTTCATAATGACTTTCACAAGAAAAGTAAGTCTTTGTCCAGGTAAAGTGAAATCAAGTTAGAAACCAATGTGTTTTTATTTGATCCTGAGAAAGTATTTTTGTGCATTTCTCTTAATTCCACTTTCTATAAATACTGTGGCTTTCATTCCAAAATGTCACATGTTATGATGATTTTTATGAATATGTAGGTCAGGTTATAACAGAAATTAGTATACTGTGAAATTACATGTAAATATCTTTTAGGGACTTGACTTGATGGGATACATTCACAAAATAATTTTCTATTATATATATTTGGCATATATGTATATGTAACATTTACCTGAGGCTGTAAGCTAGGATAAAAATTTTCCTTAAACCAACTGCTTGTGGTCAGGAACATTATCCCAGCAAATGGACAGTAACTATAACAATATGCATAGAAGTTTATTGATACTTGGGTTTTCGGAGAGCAGAAAGGTAAAATCAAGATGAAGAGAAAATGATTTCATTTCAGTCTGCCCAATGTGTTTAGAATCTTTATCTTAATGCTATGAGAACAATAGGAACATTTGGAAACACTTATTTTATTACTTTAATGAAACATCATAATGATATGTTCCAAGTTATTAATTTAATCTTGCAATGAATCTTTGCTTTTCGGATTTAAATGATTAAATAACCTTCTTTCAATTTGTTCTATTATTAAATATTCTTCAAGGAATGACTAAACAAGAAAAAAAAACATACACATGAAAAGCCATATTTAAATGGATCATGAGCTCTAATTTAGCCACATTTATAAGGATAGAATGCTTGAATATAAATAAAATGAAAAGCCCACCTTAACAGATCACAAGCCTAAAAAATAAAAGAATAAAAGTAAATCTGTAGATGCTTCAAAATAATAATTTGTTGCACATAAATAGTTAATTGTGTATAGAAGCAAAATAAAATAATTATACAATGCTTTACTATATTAATTCATGAATTGATTGTAAGATAGGGACTCATTCTATAAACTTCTCTGTAGCGGAGTTCACTTTGTACCTCAGGAAGTCTTCATACTCCAATTGATCCTCCTGCCTCAGCCTCTTCAGTGCTTAATTTTTCCCAATTTAAAAATATTGGAGAAGCACACTATAAAGCATAACTTTCATAATGCCTTTCATTCAAAATTTATGAATGTTCACTAGGAACAACCAATATCTACCCAAAGAAAGTGAAACAAAAAAGAAGGCAATTAAATATCTTGAAGGAAAGTTTCGCCAAATAATCAAGATCTGCCTTTCTTCAATCCTATGTCATTTTCAAAAATGTGTTTTTAGTGCAAATTTGTGACCATTGACTTCTATCACTTTACTTCTATTTTTTGTTCTTAAATGTTTGTATTTAAGATAGATAGATAGATAGATAGATAGATAGATAGATAGATAGATAGATAGATATCACTAATGTTCACTAAAATATCATTCTCTGATTTCAAATGGTAGAGAACCAATTGCAAAGCAGATGGTACTAGGAATCTTTTGGACTTTACACACTGATTTTATTCTTTTATAAATGTTGTCCAATTAAAGTTGACTTTATAGCTTCTAAATAATATATTAATTTTGTAAGGTTGAATATATTGACCACGGACAATATGTTCTCTAAAGTTACAAACAATAATAGAAAGACTTATGTGATGCTAAGATCCATATTCTATGTACTCAGATTTTTTAACTTTCTAAATCTTTCAGACACACTCAAACACACACATACACACACACACAGCCAAAAAAGATGAGCTAATTTTAAAAAGAAAGTACAGAATTGAGTTTTTCTTATTTAAATTGTTCCATATTTTCCCAATAACTCAAAATGAAATCCAACATAGTTTCTCTCACAGGAGGCCTCATGTGATCCCAGTATTTAATTCTGTCTTATATCAACCATGTGGCACACTGTAATTCAGCTAAACCCATTTCCATTTGCAGTTGAGAGTTCACCAAGAAATTACTGACTCATGTCCTTTGTGCTCACTGTTTCTTCTGTTAACATTCTTCCCTGAAATCTGCATGCCAAAATTGTCATAAACTTTCCCCTCAAACTTGAACTCTCTGATTTACATGTTTGTTCTCATTAATTCTCATTCTCATATTCATGCGCTGATTTATTCATCTGTTTCCCCTCACTCCTTCCCTCTGATTCTGGAATTCTCTTTGTTTTTAAAAGCATGTTAAGTGATTTTCTTTTTATTTATTTATTTATTTATTTGAGAGCGACAGACACAGAGAGAAAGACAGATAGAGGGAGAGAGAATGGGCGTGCCAGGGCCTCCAGCCTCTGCAAACGAACTCCAGACGCGTGCGCCCCCTTGTGCATCTGGCTAACGTGGGACCTGGGGAACCGAGCCTCGAACCGGGGTCCTTAGGCTTCACAGGCAAGCGCTTAACCGCTAAGCCATCTCTCCAGCCCTGATTTTCTTAATGTATGTTCTGGTGCATATATACACATTGTTTAAGTCTTATATTTAAAACTGGAAATTCTGTCAAAGATTATCCATATTTTCAAATATGGCACCAGAAGCTTCTATTTTTGCTAGCATCTCCAGAAGCTCCACTTCCTTGTCATCGCTCAGGATTAACAGAAACTGTTAAATAATTTTAGCTAAATTGATTAGGTGTGAAATACTATATTTTAGATTTAATGTCAATTATATTGGTTATTAATAAGACTAGGAATTATCTTCACTAGCATTGAATTTCTCTATTACTATGTTTCCAGCATTTTATTGTATCCATAAGGTGTTGATAGGTGTTCCTGTATCTTGATATTTGTTTCAACTCTATTATGCATGTTATGATTAATTTCCCCTATTAATGGATTAATCTTCCCCATTTTAAATGTCTTCTGATTAATAAAAATTAATGGCACTCTCTACCCTGAAAATGTATCCTTCATAATAGATGGTGAAACAAAATCTTTCCATGAAAAAAGTCAACTCTATGATTATATGAACACAAAGCCAAACTTCTAGAGCATATAAGAGGGAATACCTCACATAGAACACTCAAACAACCAATATCAAGAGTCAACAAGAAGAATATCACAATAACCAAAATAGACCAGGCTTAAAATAGTACAAAGCACAAGAAATCACCAAACTCCATAAAACACCCCATCATGGCAGGGATTAATCCAAACCTCACAATAATAAGAATAAATATTCAGTCTTATCTCCCCCATACAAAACATAGGTTATCAGGGTGGATCAAAAAACTGGACCCTTGACACTTTTGGGACAATCTTCCCAGAATACAAGAATATAATATACCAATGCAGATGCAAGAAGATTTTAGAATACCAAACAGACAACATCTGGAAAGAACCTCTAGTCACCATGTTATTATTAAACATGCAAACCAAAGAAATTATATTGAAAGGAGTTAGAGAGAAAAAGCAAGTCACCTATAAAGGCAAGTCCATTAAGATCACAACAGATTACTCAACACAAACTTTAAAGCCAGAAGGGCTTGGAATGATGTATTCCAATTTTTGAAAGATAACAACTGTCAACTGAAAACATTTTATCCTATAAAGCATTAAAATTAAAGGAGAAAAGGAATTATAAAAACTAAGCCAGCTCTACAGAAAAATACTTGGAGGAATTCTTCATGCTGAAGAGAAATCAAAGCACACATTTGAGAAAACAGGAAAAAATAAACCACACTCAAATAACCCTTACAACAGAGAGGAAAGGGAAACAGAAAGCACTACAAAACAAAAAGAATGGCAAGAATAAACAGATGCCTTTCAAAAATAACTAATAATATCACTGGCCTCAATGTCCCAAACAAAATACACAGTCTTGCAGACTGGGTTAACAGGCAGGATCCTGCTATTTGTTGCCTTCAGGGAACACCTCTCTCAATAAAAGATAGACACTGTTTTAGAGTGAAACAATGGAAAATGGTATTTCAAGCAAATGAGCCTAGGAAACAAGCAAGGGCTACTATCTTAATATCTGACAGGATAGACTTCAAAGTAACATTAGTGAGAAAAGATAAAGAAGGTCAATTTATGCTGATTAAAGGGACACTCCAACAGGAGGACATTACAATCCTAAAGGTATATACACCCAACATGGGGGATCACAATTTCATTAAACACACACTATTGGACTTAAGGTCACAGATAACACCAAACATAATTATAGTGGGTGACTTCAATACCCCACTCTCATCAATTCACAGGTCACCTGGGTAAAAAATAAACAGAGAGATATCTGGATTATATGATGTCATGAACAGATATCTATAGAATATTCCATCCAAATGCTTCAGAATATACATTTCTCTCAGAAACACATGGAACGTTTTCCAAAATAGACCATATGTTAAGACACAAAGCAAATATTAACAAATACTAGGAAATTTAAATAATCCCTTGTACTCTATCTGATCAAAATGGGATTAACATACAAATTAGCAACAAGAAAATCTAAAGAGCATACAGAAATTCATGGATACTAAACTGTGCACTATTGAATGATGAATAGGTCATTGAAGAAATCAAAAAGGAAATCAATAAATCATAGGGTCAAATGATGATGAGAATACAACATACCAAAATATTTGGCACACAATGAAGGCAGTCCTAAAAGGGAAATTTGTAGCTCTAATTGTCTATAATAAGAAATTAGAGAGTTCACAAGTAAACAAATTACTGTTTCACCTTCAGGCCTTACAATAAGGCCAATGAACAATCAATAGATTGGAGGAAACAACAAAAATTAGGGCAGAAATTAATTAAATTGAACCCCCCCCAAAAAATCCTAACAATCAATCAAACAAATAATTGGTTCTTTGAAAGGATAAACAAGATTGATAAATCCTTAGCAAATCTGACCAGAAGAAAGAGAGAATAGAAAAAAAATTAATAAAATAAGAGATGAAAAAGGCAACATTACAGCAGACACCAAAGAAATTCAGAAAGTCACAAGGACATACTTTAAGAATATATATGCCTCTAAGTATGAAAATCTGAAAGAAATGGATGATTTCCTTGATTCATATGAAATACCAAAACTAAAGCAAGATGAGGTAAACCATTTAAACAGACCTATAACAAGTATGGAGATTCAAGCAGTTATAAAATGTCTCCCAACTAAAAAATATAAACCAGGCCCAGATGGATTCACTGGTGAATTTTACCAGACCTTCATAGAAGAATTAACACCACTGCTTCTCAAACTTTTCCACTACATGGAAAAGGAAGGAATTATACAAAACTCTTTCTATGAAGCCAGCATCACCTTAATATCAAAACCAGACAAAGACAGAAAAACAATATTACAGACCAATCTTGATCATTAACCTAGATGCAAAAATTCTCAACAAAATCCATGCAAAAGAATACAGGAAAATTATTCACCCCAACCAAGCCCACTTTATCCCAGAGATGCATGGATGGTTCAACATATGAAAATCAAAAAATGTCATATACTATATGAATGGACTGAAGGACAAAAATCACATTATCACCTCAATCAATGCACAAAAGGCATTCGACAAAATTGAGCATCCCTTCATGGTAAAAGTCCTACAGAAACTGGGAATAAAAGGAACATATCTCAACATAATAAAAACAATGTTTCACAAACCTACACCAAGATAATACTAAATGGGAAAATCTTGAAGAATTTCTACTAAATTCAAGAATAAGACAAGGGTGTCCACTGTCCCCTCTTTTATTTAATATAGGACTGGAAGTCCTAGCTATAGCAATAAGGCAAGATAAACGCATAACAAGGATAGAAATTGGAATTGGAAAGGAAGGGATCAAATTATCATTATTTGTATATGATATGATTCTATACAAAAAGAAATCTAAAAATTCTACCAGCAAACTGTTAGAGCTTAAAAACACTTTTAGCAGCATACCATAATATAAAATAAACACACAGAAAACAGCAGCTTTCCTACATACTAACAAACATGCAGATGATGAAATCAGGAATCTCTCTCATTCACAATTGCTTCAAAAATAAATTATATTGGAATAAACCTAACCAAAGGAGTGAAAGATCTCTACAGTGAATACTTTAAAACAATCAAGCGAGAAATTGCAGAAGACACTTGGAAATGGAAAGACATCCCATATTCTTGGATTGGAAGAATCAATATTGTGAAAATGTTAATCTTACCAAAAGCAATCTACACATTTAATGCAATCACTATTAAAATACTAATGGCATTCTTCACAGAAATAGGAAAAAATATTAAAATTTATTTCAAAGTACAAAATACCCTCAAATAGCCAAAATAATTTTGAGCAACAACAAATAAAAGGCTGGTTGTATCACCATACCCAATTTTAAGCTATATTATTACAAAGCCACCGAAACAAAATCAGCATGGTACTGGCACAAAGACAGACATGTAGATCAATGGGACAGAATAGAGGACCCAGATGTTAATCCACTGGGATCTCAGGAAATTACAAAGCTTTGGTATAGTAAATGACATTGTCAATACAACAAAGAGACAACCTAAATAATGGGAGAAAATCTTTGCCAGCTACACATCTGACAGAAGATTAATATCCAGAATATACAAAGAACTCAAATAAAAAAAAAAAACAATAAGAAATCAAACAACCCAGTTAAAAACTAGGCTATGAAAGAAAATAGAGTCTTCAAAAGAAGAAATACAGATGGCATATAAGCCTCTTAAAAAGTGTTCTACATCCTTAGTCATCATGGAAAAACAAGTTAAAACTACTGTTGGATTCCATCTCACTCCTGTCAGAATGGTATAATCAAGAAAACAAATGACAATAAATATTGTTGACAATTTGGAAAAGGGATAACCCTTCTACCCTGTGGGTGGGAATGTAATCTGGTACAGCCATTGTGGAAATCAATGTGGAGGCTCTTGAGACAGCTAAAAATAAATTTATCATGATCCAGCTATAGCACTCCTAGGCATATATCATAATGGCTCTTCTCACTACCTTAGAGATACAGGCACAAACATGTTTATTACTGCTCTACTCACAATAGCTAGGAAATGGAACCAGCCTAAATGTCCCTCAGAAGATGAGTGGATAATAAAGATGTAGTACATTTACACAATGGTGTTCTGTTCATCAGTAAAGAAAAATGAAAGTCATAAGTGATTAAAAGAGTAGACACTGTAAGCCTCAAGTTTGTCCAGACAGGTCAAATTATTGAACAGGTGCAAGTGGCCTGTCTGCTCTGGTGGGAAACCAGTTGCTTTCTAACTGGACTGGAGGCCCACTCTATGGGAGGGAATATATGCCTGGTAATGAAAACTTCATCCAATGCTTATGGTAGGGGACATTATGAGACTTTGGGGTATAAATCCTGCTCTTGTCTGGCTAAATGGATGTATTATCCTCACAAAACTGCCATGAAAGCACTACACATAATGTTCATATTCATATATTAATGGTACTTTCACTTTTGGTTGAGAAGCTTCTCTTTTCAGATGGGGGTAACCACTGGGATGACCTGAAAGCCAACATAGTGCTAAAGAGATGTGACAGAGGAATGTCCAGCACTAAAATATCTCTCTCACACCCTCCAAGCCCCAGGGCCCATTGCAGAAGAGGTGGCAGAAAGAATATAAGAATCAAAGGAAGGGTACCACACCTTACAGTGAAACTGTCCAGACAGAAATATGCCTTAATATCCATGACCTTGCAGTTCCTACCAATACATTCATAAGGCCCTCATAAGAAGAGAGAAAGAGATGATGAAATAGAAATAAAGGAAAGAAAAGCAGAGAGAGGGAGGGGATATTATGGAGAGTAGAGTTGTGAAGGGGAAAGTGGGAGAGTAGAGATAATTATCATGGTTTATTGTCTGTAAGTAGAAAACTTGTCAATAAAAAATTAAAATAAAAACTGGAACCTTCTATCTGCTGTCTTCAAGAAACCCATTACACCACTAAACTTAGACACATGCTCAGGGTGAAAGGTTGGAAAAAGTTATTCTAAGGAAATGGAAATAAAATGTAAGTGGGTGTTGCTATATTAATAACATTTAAAATAGACTTCAAACCAAAATTTATCAGAAAGGACAAAGAAGGCCACTTTTATTCATGGGTGGAATGATCAAAATTGTGCGCATCACAACCATATATTCATATACATCTCAAATGCAGGTGCACCACAGTTTATAAAAACAAAATCTACTCAACAATATAGCAGAAATAAAACACCAATACCATCATAATCTGAGACTTCAATAGTCCACAATCATCAATAGACAGATAACACAAACGGAAAATCAACAGGGAAATAAGAGAGCTCAACAACATCATAGATCAACTAGACCTAAAGATATCTAGAGAACTTTCCACCCCAAATCTACAGAATACACATTCTTCTCAGGAGCCCATGGAACCTTCTCCAAAATTGACAATATATTAGGCCATAACACATGCCTTCATAAAGTCAGAATCATTGAAGTAATTTCCTGCATCATGTCAGATCACAATGCTTTAAAGCTAGAAATTAGCAAGAGACACATCAAGAAATACACCAGCTCCTGGAAACCAAGCAACACTTTTAAGCAATGAATGAGTCATGGAAAAAAAAAATGTAAAATTCCTAGAATTCCATGATAATAAAAACACAACCTATCAAATGTATGGGACACAATTAAGGCAGTCATAAGGGGAAAATTTATAGCGCTAAATGCCTTTATTACAAAGAGAGAGATCTGAAATTAATAACTGAAAAGTCTCAAATTAACAAATGAGAAATGAAAAAAGAGAGATCACTACAGATATCAATGGAATTGGAAGGCTCATCAGGGCATACTTCCAAAACCTCTACTCCACAAAATTAAATAATGTGGAAGAAATGGATGAATTCCTAGACACATACCACCTACCAAAACTAAATTCAGAGCAGATTAATCTCCTAAACAAACCTATCACATTCATGGAGATTGAAAAGTTAATCAAAAACCTCCACAAAAAGAAAAGTCCAGGACCGGGTTGCTTCTCAGCTGAATTCTATCAAACTTTCATAGAAGAATTGAAGCCAATTTTCCTCAAACTGTTGTGCATAATTGGAGACCAGGGAGTCCTCCCCGACTCCTTTTATGAATCTAGCATCACCCTAATACCAAAACCAGACAGAGATACAGCAAGGAAAGAAAAGTATGGACATATATCCCTAATGATCTTAGATGCAAATATCCTGAACAAAATCCTTGCAAATCGAATTCAACAATACATCAAAAGCATTATCCACTTTGATCAAGTAGGCTTCATCCTAGGGATGAAGGGATGGTTTATCATGGAAATAGGTCAACATAATACACCACATAAATAAACTGAACCATAAGAACCACATGATCATCTCAATTGATGCAGAGGAGGCCTTTGACAAAATACAACAAAACTTCAGGATCAAAACACTGAAAATAATAGGCATGGGGGGTTCATATTTCAACCCAATAAAGGCTATATATAAAGCCTAAATAATACTTAGTAGGGACAAACTGAAGGAGTTCCCACTGAGATTGGGAACAAGACAAGGGTTCCCACTCTCACCACTGCTCTTCAACATAATAATAGAATTACTAGCCAAAGCAATAAGACAGGAGCAAGAAATAAAAGGAATACAAATTGGAAAGGAGAAAGCAAGGGAGCCCTATATGAAGATGACATGATCCTGTATATAAGTGACCCAAAAGTCTCCATCTCTAAATTTCTAAAGGTGATAAATTTCTTCAGTGAATGGTAGGGTACAAAATCTATGTACAAAATTCAGTACCTTTTTCATATGCAGAAGACAAATATACAGATAAAGAAATTAGTGAAGCTGTCCTATTTTCAATAGCAACAAATGACATTAAATACCTTGGATAAACACTAACCAAGGATGTGAAAGACCTATGTAATGAAAACATTAAAAAAAAAAAACTCAAGAAAGAAATCGAGGAGGACTTGAGAGGTTGGAAATACCTCCAATGCTTCTAGATAGGTAAAATTAATATTGTGAAAATGGGAATTCTACCAAATGTAATATAGACATTTTACACAATACCAGTAAAAATATAAGCACCATTCTTCACAGAGATTGAAAACATGAGCTCAAAATTCATATGGAATGGCAGAAGGCCTCCAATATCTGAATATATCCTCAGAAGAAAAATAACCCTCTGGTAGTATCACACACACCCCCTGGATTAACAAATTGGTACTCTACCTTGTATTGTGGAATATGAGAAGTGCAGGAAAGAGAGGTCATGAAATTTACAACAAGGTCTTGTTTTTGGAAATGGCCAAGGGAAGTATGAAGTAGGTTTACTGGATGCCTGCATAGAGACCTGATGGAATGGTGACAATAAACTATGTGTTGCAGTGAAACCCAGTGGAGATGCTGGAAACATGATATGGCTGCCAAGGAGAGCTGCTGGCCCCAGATGATGTTTTCCAGGACTGTGAGTAGCCTAGCTGGAGGGATAGAATTTTAACTCCAAAGACTTATTGTTGGTTAGAATTATTAGACTTGCAGAGTTGTCACTGACTAGAGTATTTGGACTTAGTGTACAAAGTTTTATGTTTACCCTGTTTAAACATGGAATTGGTTGAATATTTATTTGTTATGCCCAATGCCATATTTTGCAGTGTGAATGTTTATTCTGTGCCATTATGGGCTTGGGGGGAATTTTTTGGTATGATGCAATTAAAAGACCTTGGATTGTGGGGATGTTTGAACATCATTATGATTGATGAAAATATATAGGGACTTTTGAAGTTGAATGCATGCATTGCATTTTATATCATGTATGTTAATCAGTTTATGGGGGCCAGGGCCTAGTGTCCTCAGCTCATGGCAATGGCAAGTTAACATGTCCTGGAGGCAGTGTATTGCTGATGGTGGACTTATGGGTTTTATAGCCAGTGTCCCCTTGCCAGTGTTTGGTACACTCTCCTATTGCTACTGTCCATCTGATTTTGGCAAGGGTAATGTCCACACTCTGCTCATGTTGTCATTTTCCCTGCCATCATGGAGCTTCCAATTGAGTCTATAAGCCAAAATCCAAAATAAACCTTTTTTTTTTCCCCCAAAAGCTGTTCTTGGCCAGGTGATTTCTACCAGCAACACAAACCTGAATGCAACAGATAGCAAACATTTAAAAGATCAAATGAAAACAAATGTTGGTGAGGATGCAGAGAAATAAGAACACTCATTCACTGTTGGTGGGAATATAAGCTGGCATAACCACCAAGGAAATCAATATTGAGACTCCTGAAAGGATGAAATATAGAGTTACCCAAAAGCCCTGTTATTCTCTTACTTCGCATTTAACTTATAATCTCCATATCTGAGTTCAGAGATATTGGCTCAGCCATATTTATAGCTGCTCAACTCATAATAGCTAAAAACTGGAATCAACCCAGGTTCCCATCATTGAATGAATGGATAACAAAGATGTGGTCTATCTACATGACAGAATTCTACTCAGTGGTAAGCAAGAATGTCACATTGAAATTTGTAGAAAAATGGTCAAACTTGGAACAGATCATTCTAAGTGAACTCACACAATCACAGAAAGAAAATCATTGCATGGTCTCACTCATCTGTGGTTCCTAACCTGGATCAGTCCGAGTTTCTTATATACTTTAATAGCATCTTGAGGCTTGGGCAATGGGGATGGTAGGGCTTGAGAGAAGGGGAAAGAGAGAAAGGGGACACAAGGAGATATAGTCTGAGGACACTCAACACCAGAGATCCCGAGGCTCCTAAGTGCCCATTACTGATGTAGACTTAAAATGCACCCCACATGACTCAGGCAATTTTTCAGAAGAGAAGGCAGAAAGATTTTTTGAGCCACAAGTTGGGAAATTTGGCACAGAGACACTGCCTCTCCTCAATAACTATCTGCTATCCTCATAATGCATGACCCACAATCCTCTTGACATTGACCTGCATCCCCAAGGAGAAAGACCTCTTCAGAAAAAGGGCAGGGAGGAGGGAAAGAATGGCATCAACATTGTGTTGTTTACTTTCTAAATATGTCCATATCCAATAAAAATAAATTAACAAAAACATTGTGAATCTTCTCATGTGAGAATAGGATTTATTTTATTTCTGTCTGTGTAGTAAAGCTCCTTATTTTTTAAAATATAAATTAAGTAAGCATGAGCTTGAGAAGATGACTCAGTCATTAAAGAACCTTGCTTGCAAAGACTGCTGGCTTGGGTTTGGTTTTCTAGCACCCAGTTAAATTTAGGGAAAAAAAAGTAAGCATACCATGCCACTATTTCTGGAGTGGTAATGAATTTATTTTAATTCTATACATTTTGGTTTTAGTGTAAATGGAAAGATATTTAAGTTTAAGAAGGTGCATTATAAATGTGGTTAAATCATATACATATAAATTTTAGTTGAAGCCAATATATGTATTGAATCTAGTTTTCATTCTAAAAGCCTGTGTTTCTTCATGGAAATATTTCTGACCTGAAATAAAAATTGAAAATGGTTTTCTAAAAAAAGTGTTTTCTTTCTAAATTAATGGTGACAGGCTAATTTGCTTCAATCCTGTTGCAAAGTCAGAACTTGACAATAGGACTTTTTTCTTCATGTTCAAAGAACATGTTCAGCAAGGCATGCAATGAACATATATACCCTTCTACTCTTTTAAATGAAATGTTAAAATGATTTTTACTCTGTAAATATGAACTTTTCAGAATGGACGTGATCCTTATACTATAAATCTAGATGCTGAAAAAAATTAATGGTACTTAACAATATTTTCATATTTGTGCTACTTTCTTCTGAAATCTTACTTATGAAAATACCTACCTTTAGGACAAAAATTAAAAGGGTATACTCTTTTGTGTGATGTATAAATTTAATTTTCTACCTTTAGCTTTTGCCCCACTTTATATTATTTTTCCCCATATGGAATGACATAATCATTTAGATTTATTACCTTACATATGATCAGAAAATGATCTTAACACAATTAAAGAAGGAACATCCATTCTCTGCTGTTTTCCACTGCTCCTTATGCCATTAATGAAGTAACACTCATGCTGGAATCTTAAGTACTGTCTATTCCATCAACCTACTTGTCTACTTCTGTGTGAATAATATACTTACCTTGATTATTCCAGTTTATATGTCATGTTATGTTATATAAGAAGCTATTTTTGCTTTTTTCCCTTCAAGAATGTCTTTGCTAGAGAGAATCAAATATATGATCTAATCAACAAGATGGTATATAAAACTGGCAATCCTATTTAAACAGTAGAATTGGGCTTACCACAACCTTAGATATGGGGATATTAGCAGATACTAATGAAGTGGAATAAACTTTCAGTTATACCATATAAATACTAATTGAATGATAATATGACAACAATGAAAAGTATTTGTTTTATATTTAACATTTGCAGAGAGACGACCAAAAGTAGGCCTAAGTTTCTGTTTGCTGGCAAGATCTAAGTTTTTTATCTTCTGGTAAGGGTGGGTTTAACAGTTACTGGAAACTGACTACGCCATACATTCCTGTAGTCATAGATAAGTTCAAGTTCAATTCCCCTAGACCCAGCCTGCCAACTGCCTGCCAAAATCCTAAACCAACCAGAAGAGTACAAGTACAGTTACTGTTTCAATCAACCAATCATGTACCCATCCCCTTCTTCTATGTTCAGATCCCTATAAAAACCCTACCCTCCCACTACTCTTGTATGGATCCACTGCACTGGTGAAGTCAAAAGACTGAGCTTAAACCTGAATTAAAGCCCCTTGACCTTGCATGTGTGTTTGGTTCTCCTTGGTGGTCACTGGGGGTGCCAAGAACTGGGCATAACATTACCCACAATGCAAAATAATTCATATATATGAGGAGACAGATGTGTTAATTTCTGTGATTATAGTGAGTTTCAAATTGAATGAGAATGTGAAATTATTCATTGTATACCTTAAATATTTCAATTTTTCATAATGTAATAACTCTAATGTAAATAAGTATAGTCATGGGGCATATATTATTTACTATAAATTTTAAAACTAAGCGCTTGAATTCCAGAAGGAAATGTAGAAAACAAACCATCAGCAGGATTTAAATAGTTTCATAATTAGTGTATAGGAAATTGACATATTTTTATAAATAACATTTTTTTTAAATTTTTATTTATTTATTTATTTGAGAGCGACAGACACAGAGAGAAAGACAGATAGAGGGAGAGAGAGAGAATGGGCGCACCAGGGCTTCCAGCCTCTGCATATGAACTCCAGATGCGTGTGCCCCCTTGTGCATCTGGCTAACGTGGGACCTGGGGAACCGAGCCTTGAACCAGGGTCCTTATGCTTCACAGGCAAGCGCTTAACCGCTAAGCCATCTCTCCAGCCCTTGACATATTTTTAAATGAATACTATAATCCATGGAAAAGTTTGTTTCCTAACCTAGGCTGTTAGGCTTTGCAAGCAAGCACCTTAACCACTGAAACCTATCTCCAGCCCTTGTTCATCATGGATGTGAGGCAACTTGTCATTTCAGTGCTTTGAATTCCCCACTTAACGAATGACATCAAGAACCTTTTTATTTGCATATTGTCTCTTCAGATCTTCTTTAATTAAATGCCTATTTAAATGTTCATCTTTTATTGGATTAATTGCCTTTATATTATTTCGATGTAAAAATTCTTTAAACGTACTAATTTTTTAATATATTTTATTTATTTATTTATTTATTTGAGAGACAGGCACAGAACGATACAGACAGAGAATGAGAGTGAGTATGGGAACACCAGGGCCTCTTTCTTCTGCAAAGGAACTCCAGATGCATATGTTATTCTGTCAATGGGGCTTTAAGTTGGTGCTAGAGAACCAAACTTAGGCTTTTAAGCTTTGCCAGCAAACACCTTTAACTGCTGAGTATCCCTCCAGACCTAATTGTTCTAATTTCTTGACTGCTAATGAATATATGATTTACAGTTGTTTTCTACCATTATTTGACCAGTAGTGTCACTTTTTGAAAAAGAAATTCTTTGAAATTTGTTGAAGTGCAAATCAATGTAATATCCCTTCATATGTGAGTTTTGTATCCTGTTTAAGAAACCACAGCTTATCAAACAAAGGAAGACTTATGTACAAGCATCCCCATGACAACATCACAGATTTAGTTTATACACTTAGAACTTTGATCCATTTTGAGTTCATTCATTCATGTAGCATGGGATTGTAATTAACGTTCTTTTGGAAGCAAATTACTATCTGTCTGAATACCCCCTTGGGGAAGGGTTATATTTTCCCCAATAAAGTTCCTTGACAACTTGGTCAAAAGCCAATTGATAATAAATGTGTGTTTCTATTTCCAGACTGTCAATTGTATCCCACTGAGCCATATATTTATCTTAAATATAATACAGTCTTGTTTATTGCAAGTTTGTAATAACTTTTTGAATCTGAAAGTTTTCTTGTTTGTTCTTTTTTCATTCTAGCTTTGGATTTCACTCACATTTCTATAAGAACTTTAAGACCAGCTTGCCAACTTCTGTTAATTTTTAACAGAAATTGTTTTGAACTATATATTGTTTTATAAATACTAAAATGTGAAGAAGACTTCAGTTCATTATCAGAAGATATCATGACAATTATATAGATATGGAAAATGCCAAGAAATGGAATACCACCCCCTCTTGTGTTTTTAGAAATTGGTGTAGCCCTATTAATTATTTAATTTTAGCCTTGTAAAACTTCTACAATGTGGGGACCTCCTCGGCCCGCATGGCCAAGGCCTATGGGGAGAGTACCCCTGGCCAAGCCCTAAAGATGGCGCCTGACGGAAGTTCAGTGCTTGGGACAAGCAAGTCCATATTTGGAGGAGTTTGCCATCTCTGCCGCTCATTGGTTTCTGATGCTCGTCTGGAGGGGTTGCGTGGCCTGGAGTGATTGGGCGGAGTGAGTGCGCGAGTGAGTGCGCTTATAAGGAATCCCCGCCCGAGGCTCGGGGGAGATGAAGCTTGAAGTTGCCTGAATAAACTGCTGTAAGAAGAACTGGTGGTTGTGTCTTCCTTGCTGGTCGAGGCGGATGTGACAAGTGGTGGCCCGTACGGGGAACCCGACTCCCCCACCGAAGAGTTCAGAACTTATAACAGTCAGGGGTGTGCGCAGGGTAAGTCCCCGGTAAGTTGGGCTTACAACCCCAGGGTTTGGGGAAGGTCCTCAGGAAAATTAAAGGCTATTTAGGACACCAGGAAGCAGGCGCTAGAAACAACCCCAGGGTTTAGGGAAGGTCCTCAGGAAAATTAGAAGCTATTTAGGACGCCAGGAAGCAGGCGCTAGAAAGGTAAAATTGAAACTATGGGTGCGTCATCATCGCATCCGATCTATTCAGCATTGCAGGAACTGCTCAAATTAGAGGGGTTGGAATTGAGTAGAGCCACCCTGCAACGTTTCTTGAAGGAATGTGATACAGCAGCCCCCTGGTTTGCCGTGTCGGGAAACTTGACAGTGACCAGTTGGGAAAAACTAGGAAGAGATTTAGATTTTGCTAGAGAACATGGAACATTTATAAATTGGATTTGTCCATATTTAAAAATCCCTAATTATGTCTTAAAGCCACTATTCAAAATATTAGAGGGAGATACAGCTTTAAATTCACCTATAATCCTGACAGAAGATGCCCGAAAAGCTATTAATGTTGTTAATGAAGAGATTTCTACTGCCCAATTACATAGAGTAATAGAAGGAACACCTGTAGATCTTTGCATCTTGCAAACAGTAGAACAGCCAACAGGTGTATTATGGCAGCAAGGTCCTCTGTTGTGGATACATCTTAAAAGCTCTCCTGGAAAAACAGTGGAGCATATCCCCACGGCTGTGGCTGTTCTTGCTATTGAAGGACTCCGCCAGTGTCTACAACATTTTGGGTTCATGCCTCAGACTCTTATTGTGCCTTATGACAGTTATCAAGTCAGAGTCTTAACTGCAACTATAGATGCTTGGGCCATTTTAAGTTGTTGCTTTGATGGAAAAATAGATAATCATTATCCTAAACATTCTCTTATGACCTTTTTAAAATTGCATCCGGTTGTGTTCTATAAAGTGACAAAAAACACAGCCTATCGAGTGTTACAATTATAGTTTATTAAAATCTCCCCTCATTTGGTATCAATCCCAGAGGGTTACTTCCATTACAATTATAGCAGATGGATGTTACACATCAGCTAATCTGTCCAGGCTCTTATCCTCCCAATTGCAGGGAAGCTGGTCTCAAGGTTTTTCTACTGGAGTGGATCTTTCTCTGGCAACTGGGCTGACGACATGGATCTCCACTGCAGTGAATCATCTAAAGGAGTGGGCGGGCATAGGAGCCCTGGGGGGAATGCTGATATTAGTTTGCGTGGTGTGCATGTGGTGTGTTTGTGGCCTCAAAAGGGCACAGGCCCGCACCTCTGCTATGATAGCTCAGGCCTTTGCTGCGATAGAAGGACAGTCTCCCCAGATTTGGCTTGCTGCCCTTAAATAGTGGCTTCCTAAGTATTCATCACACTTGGGGTGTGAGGCAAAGCACTGCACAGGGGGTTGCCTATGAGCAGTTGGGCGACTCTCTGGGAGGCATGTTTGATTGCATGAAGGTTGTACTCATATTCCTTCCCCTGGGAAAAGGGTACTTGCACACCAGGGATCAGACCTCTACCTTCACCCGTTGTGTATCAGCAGCACATCTTAAAATAATAAATAAGGGGGAGCTGTGGGGAGCCCTTTGGCCCGCATGGCCAAGGCCTATGGAGAGAGTAACCCTGGCCAAGCCCTAAAAATGGCGCCTGACGGAAGTTCAGTGCTTGGGACAAGCAAGTCTATATTTGGAGGAGTTTGCCATCTCTGCCGCTCATTGGTTTCTGATGCTCGTCTGGAGGGGTTGCGTGGCCTGGAGTGATTGGGCGGAGTGAGTGCGCTTATAAGGAATCCCCGCCCGAGGCTCGGGGGAGATGAAGCTTTAAGTTGCCTGAATAAACTGCTGTAAGAAGAACTGGTGGTTGTGTCTTCCTTGCTGGTCGAGGTGGACGTGACACTACAAAATGTGAGCTATTAATTTTATTGTATAAGCTACTAGTATTGATTTTATTTGTTAAATATGGAAAGAAAATTCTACTCATATTTTTAGTTTATTTAATGATTTGGCATCAAAACGGATGTCGAATTCTCTCAAATATCTTCTAAACACATACTGAAATGAATTTTCCTTTGTTTTATTAATATATATTACTTCAGTAGCCACAATTTTTTACAAAAATATTTATTTATTGATGTCTTTTAGAGAGAGAGAATGAGAGAAAATATGGGCAGGCTACAGCCTCCTGCCACTGCAAATGAATTCCAGACACATGAACCACTTTGCATGTTTAGCTTTATGTGAATACAGGGAAATTGAACCTGGGCCCTCAGGCTTTACAAGAAAGTGCCTTTTACTATTGAGCCATTTCTCCAGCCCCATTGACTTAATTTCTATGTATTTATTCACATTATATTTTGGACCTACAATTTTCTCATAGGCCCTTGAGTTCCTCCAAATTGTTTGCCATTAGATCTTCAAACATATGTAAATTTGAGGATTTAAAATGTTTTGCTGGGCTGGAGAGTTGGCTTAGCAATTAAGGTGCTTCCTTGGCAAAGCCAAAGGACCCAGATTCAATTCCCTTGTACTCACATAAAAGCAGATGCACAAGATGATGCATGCATTTGGAGTTCATTTGCAGTAGACGGAGGCCCTTGCATACCCATTCTCTTTCTCTTTCTGTCTCTTTCTCTTCCTCTCTCATAAATAAGCAAATAATTAAATTAATTAGCTAAGGGATTGTAAACAATGTTTTTCTAATAAGCACAGTATTTGAGTATTTGGATATTTGTTGTTGTTCTCCCTTTTCCTTTACCAATTATTTTTTACATGGATATTTAAAATAATATAATGTGGTAGCTCTGGAAATTAAACTCTCCTTCCTTCCCAGCATTTATTATTATGCTTCCTTGTTATTTTCTTGTTTTCTTTTTTAGTGGATTTTCTAAACTACTTTGAGGTATTGGCTATGCTTGTTATGCAGCCATGTAAATCTCTGCTTGGGTGGCTTCTTATGTGGGGGCTTGAATGGATACATATTTTCTTAAATATGCAAAGCCAATAAATTTGGCCTGTATGCATACTGGTGGCCCCTTCACCACTCATCCAGACCATAGACGAGGAAGTTGTTGGAGTTTTTAAAGTATCTTGCTAGCATTATGGTCTCTGGATTTTACTGTTTAATATTTGGATCATATTGGCATTTTGTTCAATACTCTCAACCACAAACATCTTCAATAGTAATAATTGCTTCAGATTGTTTTTGAGAAAAACTGTGTGAGCCTGGAATCAGGTCAAAATATAAATGGATTTAAAAACGATGCATCCATGGAACCATAACAGAGTTAAATTCCTGGTAATTCCACTAAGAATTGAGATTTGGGAAGGTACAACTACTTTTTGTGCCCCTCACCAAAACAGCTCTTTTTTTTAAGGGTTTTGGGGTTTTTTGTCTATTTTTTTGTTTGTTTATTTGAAAGTGACAGAGAAAGAGGCAGAGAAAGAGAGACACAGAGAGAGAATGGGTGTGCCAGGGCCTCCAGATACTGCAAACGAACTCCAGATGCATGCACCCTCTTGTGCATCTGGCTAACGTGGGTCCTGGGGAATCGAGCCTTGAACTGGGGTCCTTAGGCTTCACAGGCAAGTGCTTAACCACTAAGCCACAAGATAACTCTTTTGATAAGAGTTATTCAATCTGAGAGGTGTGAAGTTTAACTGCTGCAAAGCTGTTTTTAATGAGTTACTGTTTAAAGAGTGCCAGGATTTCTGAAGGACTTTGCTTAATTTCAAGAATTCAGAGAGTGACAGGCATCATGGTGCAAGCCTTTGATCCCAGCATTTGGGAGGCTGAGGTAGGAGGATCACCATGAGTTTGAGGACATCTGGGAGTTACAGAGTGAGTTCCAGGTCAGAACAGAACACAGAGACCCTTCCTTGAAGAAAAAGAATTAAGAGAAATGAGATACTGAGGATTTTTATCCTGGTCCTCATTTTTTTTTATGGAGCAGCAGACTTACGGAGGCATACACCTTTAAACCCAGCACTGGGGAGGCCGAGTTAGGAGGACCCCTGTGAATTCAATGCCAACAATGCCTTTAATCCCAGCTCTGGGGAGGCAGAGGAAGGAGGATCACCATGAGTTCGAGGCCATCTTGAGACTATTTATTGAATTCCAGGTCAATCTGGGCCAAAGTGAGACCTTACCTTGAAAAACAAACAAACAAAAAAATATTGTGAATTCCAGGTCAGCCTGGGCTAGAGAAGACCCTATCTTGAAAAACAAAACTAAAAAAAATCTTGTTTAACTCAACTGCTTTTCTGGAGATTTTATTTTTTATATAAATGGAATGATGAATCTATAAACAAAAACAATTAAGTGTTTCTCCTAATTCTATATTCTATCACTTTTTTTGTTCTGTCATATGTAGATGGTAGGAGTTTTAGCATCACAGTTAGTATGTACATGTATTGATGGTGGATATGTTGATTTTGTTACCAATCTAAGATTGAAATCTTTAAATTTTGTTACAATAAGATGAATAGAATTTCCTTCTCATCCATATTTGCTAATTTTTACACTAACTTAATGCAAATTTTTGTAATCTGTGAACTATATGGTTTTACTCCTGAAATGAAATCATACAATCCTTAACCTGTGCTTAATTTCATAAATAAAATAATATGGATGTATGATTTTAAGAACACCAAGTACAGCAAATGAAAATGTCAGGAAGCATTAAAAAATTATGTAGCTATTTTTCAAAAAGTGTTTGAGCATAGGTAATTCTTACAAGATCTGAGGATAACACTAAAGATAACACTGATATAATTTCATAACATTCTCCACTGTGAGCTCTAGCCAGTGCATCAGATGTAATTACAAGTGGTTATTATCAAGGTCTATATTTGTAATACTGCTTCCATCTTGTGTCTATTGGAAATCATGTCAATAACACAAAAAAACATTAAAATAAAAATCAATATGAATAATAGCTGACGCTTTTGGAACATGTACATTATTGTCAGAATAGGGTTAAAACTCAATTTTTTTGCCATTTTTTTTAACATACAGCAAGAACATAAGAGAGAGAGAGAGAACTGATGTTCCAGGGTCTCAGCCACTGCAACCAAACTTCAGATGCTTATACTACCTAGTGGACCTGTGCAACCTTGAGCTTGCCTCACCTTAATGAGTCTGTGTTAAGTGGGATCTGAAGAGACAAACATGGGACCTTAGGTTTCACAGGCAAGCACCTTAACCATTCCAGTCCCAAATATGCCATTTAATTTTTGTGACTCTGCACATGACACTTGTCTTCCCTATAAAACTTGTATAAATATGAGTAATTAGCATGTACTTGCTTGATACTTTAACAGTATGATCTAATCCTTGAAATTTCAAGTTATTCCTACAAAAATTATATTTTTCTCTTTTTGATAATTTTATATATGTATTTTGATTATATCCTTCCATTTATCTTCACTTATTCCCTTACCCTCTCATTAACACCCTTGTTCTTTCCAAATATTTCTATCTTACATTAATCTCTTTTTGTCTACTAAGTTAAATTAGGGTTGCAAGCATGATCATGAATGAAAGGTTACTTTCATCTATCACCATTAAAATGCTTCTATTTATATTGCTAGCATAATGTAGTGTCCATCTTATGAAATTGGCATTAATATTTGGGAAGGTTAGAGTTTTGTATGAAATATGATACATGCATAAAATTAACTCCACACACATATTCATATGTTGAAGGATTGATCTATAATGTAGGATTCAGAAGTGGGTTTTTGGGAAAATGGCTGGATCATCAGCTCCATTTTCTCTGCTCTAATGAAAAGGTTAATCCATTGATGAAAGTAGTACACTGAGGGTATTCTTGTGAGGAATTTTCCTTGCCCTAGGTTTGTCCTATTGCTGGGCTTCCTGGATTCACAGTGTGCTGAGTTTTCCTTCATAATATCCTTTTGTCATCATATTTTGACTCACAACAGGGCCAAAACACAGTCAAGTAATGATGGGATGAAACCTCTGAACTCATAAGCTAAAATAAATCTGCCATCCTTTAAGGAATATAGGGCAGGTATTTTGTCACAGTGAGGTGAAACGGACTGATAATAAGGGACTAATGTTAGTTATATTTCTACTTCTCACTGATTCCCCAATTTTTTATTTTTATTTTTTGAGGTAGGGTTTTGCTGTAGCCCAGGCTGACCTGGAGTTCACTATGGAGTCTCAGGATGGCCTTGAACTCACAGCAGTCCTCCTACCTCTGCCTCCCAAGTGCTAGGATTAAAGGCATGTGCCACCACTGCCCAGCTTGATTCCCCAATTTATATCAATGGTGAATTAATGTCAATTTTACTTGATAGTATATGCATATAGTAGGACCTATAATCTCAAACTAAATATTAAAATTGCAATATTCCATATACTTAAAATCAGGCATAAAAGATTAAAAATTAAGCTTGGTCTATAATGAGGTTCACACTTTATTATGTTTCTTATGCTGATGCTTAGTGTATATTTATTTCTATTTGAAGAATTTACAAATTAGTAGCAATAAAGAGGTAAGTATATGAGGAGATTTATAGTTTAGAAAGCATTTCTGTTTGCTCCTATACCAATAATGCATAGATAATATGCATCTTATTTAGCTTAACTGCAGTTATAATTTTAGTATGTGCCTCAAAATATTATCTATCTAAATGCTGATATATTTCTTAATAAATATGATAAAATAAAGAATTATGGTTTCAATTTTGTTGTAATTTTTATGATCACTCTCAGGTGATGAAGCAATCTTTCCATAAACACTAAATTTTCCAAAGTTAAAATTGATGGTGGGGGGGGGCGCTGGAGAGACGGCTTAGTGGTTAAGAGCTTGTCTGTGAAGCCTAAGGACCCCAGTTCAAGGCTCAACTCCCCAGGACCCATGTTAGCCAGATGCACAAGGGGGCATGTACGCATCTAGAGTTCATTTCCAGTGGCTGGAGACCCTGGCATGCATTCTCTCTCTCTCTCTCTCTTTCTCTGTCACTTTCAATAAATTTAAAAAAGTGATTCCATAATAATCACAAAATAAGTTCCATTAATATGAAAGGAAGGACTTAGAGATGAATGAGAGATAAAACTTATGATGAAGAAATCAAAGATGGTATTTGGATTGATGACAAAGCGTCAAAAGACTTTAGTAACAATAAAGAGGATGATATATTTCTATGAAAGAGGAAACTTAGGGGAAGCTTCCTGACTTGTACATGTGACATCATATGAGCAAATACATTTAGAAAATTTCATGAAAAAAAATGCACTGGTCAAAATGATAAATCACACCATGGATGAACTTGAAACCTTGAGAAAAAAACAATATTAATTATTTAATTTGTGCTTTTGTCTTGTACTCAGAGGATATTAAGTACCTGGTATACAGATAATTTAAAGACAGAAAATATAGGGAAATTTATTTCCTTTACAGAAAAGTATTATATAACAAACAAATAAGCAACAATCAGACAAAATAGTTTTAGTTAAACAAGTCATTACAATAAAAGCTATGAAGAAAATGATCAGGCATATGATTATGAATAAAAATGAAACAGATATATTTTAAATACATTTGTAATGAAAGCTGTCACTGAGGTACTGACATGGACATTTACTGAGAAGAACCTTGAAAAATGTATTTACTAGAAGAAGAGCTAGTGCATATTCCTAGAACTCATGACCTACATAGACAGAATTTTCATCACTAGTTTCATCACTGAAGTTTTCTGGAGATATGAGAATAAAATTCAGTATCTTTCAAAACTCCCTTCCCTCAAATCAATGTCACAGTCCCGCTGATGTGCAAGAGGGAAATTATTTGCACTCTGAGTCTAAATTTCGTATACTAATTTCTATTTAGAACCAGGGATGGAGATGAATTTGATCAAATAAGTTTACATTCAATCACTAGACTAGAAAAAAAGTCAAAACCATACCGGGAATGTTTTCTATTTTAATGCTGTGAAAAAAGACTTATTTTTGTACAAAGACATTTCTACAGTTCAGCTCTGTAAACCTTGAAATTCTACTCATCTTAGATTTCTGAGATAATCTTACTAATTTTCACATGATAACATTAATTTCCATGACATTTAGTAGGGAAATTAACGGTTTCAAGGCATGTGTGAGTAGCTCATAATAAACTCCAACTGGCTTCTCATTAGTTCATAGTATGAGTTATACTTTTGAAGTACTATGCATTCACTATTTTATTTCTGTGCATTTCCCTCCACCCCAAACTTAAAAATCAAACTCTCATGCTGGTTGCAAAGTTCTTGATCCTGTTTGTCATACTTCATCTTCATCTCTAGCGCTGGCCTCCAGGACTCTCTTGACTATGGTTATTTCTGTTAAAATAGTTGTAAATCACAGCTCTTCAGATGATTATCTTTCAGTCTAAAGGGATTATGTAATCCTTATGCTTCATAACTGTGTTATTTGTTTTTTTAATTATACTTCTCTGCAAATATCAGACATAATGGGTAACTTGAGTGTCATAGTTCCCATTGTAAGAAAAAATATAAGGCATTTCCTTATGAAATATCCTGTTGAAATTGCCATTTAGTTAAGTACATAATATTTTTAATATCTGCTATTATTTGAGATGTTAATGCTTGCAATTTAAAACATTGTACAGACACGATGTAGCTTTCAGGGACAATCTTATTTATTCAAATTAATCTCACAGCTATTTCAGTTACCACGTTCTCCAACCCTTTGCACTGACACCACCATTTGCATAGATGGTCTTACTTTCTTATCAAAAAAAATACTTCTCTTAATTTTAGCTTATGAAACACCTGTGATTTTGTGCTACAGTTTTGATTTAACAACCCAATAGGTTTACTATCTTACTAGTTTTATTAACATCAAATCACTTTATAAATTGTATCCCTGCAATACCTCAACTGAAGACACTTATCAGCATATTAACAGAACATACTAAATTAAGAACTTTAAACAATGAATAGTTATGTTTTACATAGTAAAATCATATTTTTACTTTCAACACTGTAGCCTAGTTTTAGTGTTTAAAATCACCCATAAATAAAACAAGATAGCAGAAAGAGTACAAACATGAGAGTTTCCAATCTGGTTTTAACATTATCTTGTATGATGTTATGTCAAAGTCTGTTAACTCTGAGTGTCTATACCCTTCATTCCTGTGACATTATAGAAATGTCACATAAAGGGTTTTATAAGTGAGGTAGACAGGGTTAAATTAACCAATAAGGGTTGGAAAGTGCTGAAAACCTAAAAAGAAAAAAAAAAGATCCAGGATAAGAATCTAAAAAAATAATTTTCTCATAAAGTAGTAATACTCTAAATCTGTGCCAGGTTAGCTTTAGGGGGAAAGGAAGTATTTTACTCCCTGCACTTGTACTGAGTTCATATTTTGCATTTCAAACAAGCTTCCAAGATGATTTCTATGCCACATCCCTGAGGACAAAACATTGAGTAGTTGGGTAACATAGGAACATTTAACTGATTTTGTTCTGCTTTACACAGTTGACATTTGTCAAATATTTATAGTTTGTAGTGTGTCCCTGCCAAAACTCAGGTGTTGCCAACATGATATAATTTATTGGAGGAATTTGAGTAAGCCATAAGGGGTACTTCTGGAATATGGCTCATGCCTCTTACCTTCTGCCACATGAAAACAAACCATCCCTGTTCTATGAGTACTGTGGCAACAAAGGGCTATTATGGAAGCAGACATGGATTTACATGAGACAAAATATTGTTTGATATGGGACTTCTCACTCTCTAGAAATGTGAGAAGTAAAGGCTTGTTCTTTATGGTATCCAGTTTCAGGCATTCAGCTACAGTATCATAAATAAGACAGATTTTGGGTGTCGGTTAATAGGGCTTTATGTGGTAATCTGTATTGATTCTAGAATGTAGTATGTTGAAAATGTACAATTTTTTTCCTCATAAGCATCTTTGGTTGATTTTTAATATTCACTCCCTGGTGAATTTTTACAAGGAAAATTTCCATTATCTTTTAACAAGACCTACTAATTGCGGAGAATTTCACCCATAATTTTCAATCCTAAAAACACCAAAGTAATTTTCTTTGAATATTCCTTGGAAGACACTATACACACACACACACACACACACACACACACACACACACACACACATACATGCAGCAATAATTCATCAAAAATGAGAAGAGGGGCAGGTGGGTACTCTGTGGTATGACAGGTATCCACGTAGGAGAAATTATCTGTTTATTAGCAAGTATCATTAAAACTAGGGAGGCAGAATTTTCATTCAAACAGAAGCATAGCTAGAGCATTTGGCTATATTGCATGTCCCCCAAGCATGACACTCTGGCCTGTGTCACCATCCTCACAAGATTTTTCTTAAGAGTTAGCTAGGGAACGACTATTATTTTTAAATTAATTTATTTTCCATTGGCATGAGTTAGCATGCATCTGTTTATGATTAACTAACAATACTGACTATGCAGCCTTCCCCAATGAAACATTTAACCTGTAAATTAAATAAACAAGTATCATGTTGTTATAGTCATATTTACATTGATGGGATTAACCAGGCACAATTTAGGGGGTTATTTCAAGCTTACATATCCAAGGGGAAGTTCCATCAATGGTGGGAGAAGCTGCTTCCATATATCCAAGCAAAGAGGAACAACCAAGCAGCCAGCAAACACCAAAAGCATCAGGCCAAACTCAAAAGCAAGCAGCCAGGGGTACTCAGACAGAGTTCAAACCTCTCTGCATCCCTTTGGGCTAGAAAATTGAATCAACTCCCAAATACACATTGGGCCTGACTCCAGGATCTGCCTCTGGTGACACTTCCTCCAGCCAGGTGGCTAGAGATCCAAGGAACAAGGATAATAAAACACCTGACTCTATGGGGGACATATGTGCAAATTATCACACAAGTATTAAAATATTATATCATATTATGAGAGAAAAATATACATATGTACCTGAAAAGCCATACTAATATAATAAGGAAGTGAAGGACAATATGAAAGAAGACATTGTACTCAATGCTTACTAACACACGACACACCTTATGGCATTGGTAAAACAAGAACAAACAAATTCCAAAAGTTCTAGGGAGAAAGAAATAATTAAAATCAGGGCAAAAATCAATGAAATGGAGAACAATAACAACAGAGAACAATAAAAAGAATCCATGAAACAAAGAGTTATTTCTTTGAAAAGATAAACAGTATTGACAAGCCTTTAGCCAAACTAACCAAAGGAAAGAGAGAGAAGACCTTAATAAATAAGATTGGACATTAAAAAGAGACATTACAATAAACAGATGAAACTGAGAGACTCATAAATATATACTTCAAAAATCTATATTTCAACAAATTGGAAAATCTAAAAGAAATGGATAATTTTCTCAATGCATACAACCTAGCAAATTTAAACTGAGAAGATGTATATAATCTAACGACAGCTATAACAAGCAAAGACATTATGAAGTAATTAGTATTTTTTTCTGGTTAACAAAAATAAAATCCAGGTTCAGGCAGGTTCACTGGAAAATTTTAACAAGACCTTTATAGAAGAATGGAAACCCCTGCTTCTCAACTTATTCCTTAAAATAGGTAAATAGGGAGTGCTTGCCAATTCCTTCTATGAAGCCATGTGTACACTAATAGTAAAACTAGATAAAGACCACACAGAGTGGAAAACTATAGATTTATTCCCTTGATCAACATATATGCAAAAATTCTTAATAAAGCACTTGCAAATTCAATTCAAGAACACAACAGAAAGATTATTTGTGTTGATCAGGCAGACTTTATTCCACAGAAGCAAGGATGTCTCAATATATGTAAATCAATAAACAAAATCACATAACTGATTCAGGTACAGAAATCACCTGATCATCTCTACTGATACACAGAAAGAACTTTAATGAAATACAACATTTCTTTACAATAAAAAAAATTAAAGAAACCAGGGATAGAGGGATATATCTTAACATAATAAAGGCACTTATCAATATATTAATATAACATACTAAATTAAATTGATATAGAAATCAAAATAACCCAGATAGCCAAAACTATATATAGCAAAAGAAATACTGCTGATGACATCACCAAAATGTCTTTTTTTTTTTTTTTTCGAGGTAGGGTCTCACTCTAGCTCTGGCTGACCTAGAATTCACTATGTAGTCTCAGGGTGGCCTTGAACTCACAGCAATCCTCCTACCTCTGCCTCATAAGTGCTGGGATTAAAGGCATGAGCCACCACGTCTGACCAAAATGTCCTTTTGAAGCTAAACTACAGAGCCACAGTCATAGAAACAGCATGGTATTTGCATACAAACACATGTACATCAGTGGAATAAAATAGAGAATGTAGCTGTAAGTTCCTGTAGCTAGAACTACCTTATATGTGAAAAGGGCCAAAAACATAAATTAGTTAAAAAGAACATTCTCAACAATTAGTGCTAGGAAAATTGGATATGTACATGTATAAGAATGAATCAAGACCCTTCTCTCTTACCCTGTACAAAAATCAACTCCAAATGGACACAATACAAGGAATAATTCAAGAGAGAAATTGATTCAGTAGAAGGGATATGAGGAAACAGAAGCAAGAGAGACAGAGAGAGAGAGAGAGAGAGAGAGAGAGAGAGAGAGAGAGAGAGAGAGAGAGATGGGAGGTCATGATGATCAAAATACATTTATACCTATATAAAATCTATCAATAAAGGCTGAATGTGGTGGCTCATGCTCTTAATCTCAGAATTTGGGAGGCCAAGGTCAGAGGATAGATGTAAGTTTAAAGCCAGTCTGAAACTACAAGTGAATTCCAGGTCAGCCTGGACTAAACTGAGATGCTACCTCAAAAAAAACTTATCAATAAAAAATTAAAATATGTCAATTGTGGTAAGGACCTACTCCCAACTTAAAACCAAACACAGCTGGACCATTCTTTTATTTCACTTTTGGAGTAGGGTCTTACTCTAGACCACACTGAACTATATAACTCACACTATAGTCCATGACTGGCCTCAAATTCACAGCAATTCTCTGACCTCACCTTCCCACGTGTTTGGATTAAGTGTGCATCACCACACTGGATTCCTTTATATTACTAGCTTATTTTTAGTCTCCACAGTGGTCTCTGTCGTCTGAAAAGAGAAGCTTCTCTAACCAAAGTGAGAGCATCATCAATATATGGGGATAAACACAAGTATTACATGGCAGTTTGGTAGGCATAATTTATCCATTTACCCAGACATGGACCATTCTGAAATAGGAAGGAAGACAATATATAAAAATATTCATCTTGGGCTGGAGAGATTGCTTAGTGGTTAAGGCACTTATCTGCGAAGTCCAAGGACCCAGGTTTGATTCCTTAGTACCCACATAAGCCAGAGGTTCAAGGTAGCACATGCATCTGGAGTTTGTTTGCACTGGCTGGAGGACCTGGCATGCCAATTCTCTGTCTGCCTCTTCCTGTTTCTCTCACTCCCTCCCTACCCCTCTCTCATAAATAAATAAACTATTGTAAAAATATTTGCCCAGCTATATATATCCCATATTTATTTATTTTTGACTACTGATTTTTGAAAAAATTTAAGAAACATTCATTAGTTTTGTTTGGAATATATGTACAAACACTGTCTTTGTGGATTCCATCATTCAGGGATTTCTGCATTTCAAGGCATTTTTGTGTCTCTAAGACTCCATAACATAAATAATTTGTTTTAAGAGCTCCCATCTTATATGTAATTTATACAAGTCACTTATGGAATTTCATAGTCAGATTAAAGATGAAGGTCTCTACTGAGTAATATACTCATCCCAATTGAGAAAGAAACTAGATTCAATGCTAAAATAGGAAGAATATATCAACACTGAAATCAATTCTGAGTTGTAGAGGTTTAGGAATAGGATAAAAATGAAATGGCATAAAGACAAGACATTTCCACAGGGGGAGCTCAGAGCAAATAGTCATTGTATGAACAACTTAATGGGTGCTTTCATCCTATCTCTAAAGTCATTCACCTTAAGAGAATGAAAATACAGTCTCTAACACTTTGATATTTGATTTCCATGAAGACAGTACTAAAAAGAAACTCAATCAAAATTCACAAAATATGTAGACAAAAAGAACTATAATTTCATGAAACTAATATAGAGGTTTATTGAATATTGAAAGGCACATAAGCCCACAATACATACAAACTTTTACTAAGAAATTTGTTTCAAAATTCTCAAAATGATGAAACACTGAGTATAAATACTCTTAATATATGTAATTTGTTTTAATAGCTTAATATATATACATATATAAATAGTATTATCTTCATATTTATAATATAATACATATATATGACAACTATTCATATTGCATGCAAAATATATAGGCATTGTATGCCCACATATAACAATAATGATAGCTATTTATATATTTATATATATTTATTTGCATTCCTCATATGGCCATATTTATCAGAGTAGCAACACCTCCCTGAATTCATATATAACCTTATAAAGAATTCATCCATAATATTGTCCTAGTATACATAGGTAGACAAAGGATTAGATGGTCACATATGTTTAGAACATTAAGACATATTAACATTACGTATATTATAAGCACTGGTTTGCAGAATATCTTGTGTAATGGGCAAATACAAATGTAGAAAAGTAATCAGATCTAAAATTCAATGATGGCTAAGTTTATAGGTGATTACAAAAGAGGCCCTCCCCCAGCTGAAACTAAGAATAATTGGCGAAACAAGTAAGGGTGCTGTTTTCTTAGTGAACAGGGTACCAGCACAAGGGTGAAGGAGATCAACACAGAGAACAATCAACTCCTACCAAATCAGAGAGCCAGAGACACCGAGGCTCCCAACACCTCATCACTGAAGCAGACCAAAAATGAATCCAACATGGCTCAGGGAAATTTTGTGGAAGAGGGGGAGGAAACAATATCAGAACCACACTTTGGGTCATGATACGCAGAGACATTTCTCCTACCCATAACTGTGGGTTAACTCCAGAATGCATGACCCATATACCTGAACAAGGAGGGGCCAGGGGGGAGGGGCTAGGACATGGATGAGCCTAATAATGGTACCAACTTGACTGCATTCATTGAGTACAAAACAAATTAACAAAAAATAAATAAATTATAAAAAATACTTTGAAAAGATGCCCAGAGGGGAAGTAATATGATTCTCTCATTTTTACTCCAGTCATATCCATACGTTTAGTTACACATATGGGACTAATATTTATATTGTATTATAGTCACTAATAATATTTATTTGATAATTCCTTCCCATTGTATATAATTTCACAGCTCAAACCAACATGCAACATGAATAAACTTCAGTGGGATGGATGCATAGATTATTTCTGTTACAAAACAAGTTTGGAAAATACTGGGAAAAAGAAACCCTTTTAACATGTTTACTCCCAGAAATATACCCCAGAACCACTAAGATATATTGTAAATTTATAATAAAGGAAATCTCCTAGACAAATTTGTTCAAGCTTACTTACACAATTAGTTTTTTGTTTCTTCATGGACATTTAATGAACCTAGTGTGCTATGGGATACATTTAGAGGGAGACCACCCTATGAAGTTCAATATAATTTCAGAGCATAATGAGTATCACAGCTAGAATTCATATTTCTCTCTTGAGTAAACCAGGTGTTTTATTTATTTATTTTTTATAGGCCTTGTTGCTTAGCTACAAAGTAACCAGAATAGCTTAATGAATCATCTGAAAATCAAGTTATCAATAAAGTGCATTATCATATTCTATTGTTCGGATAGTTACTTGGCTCATTACATAATATGAAGAAAGCTTAATATTTAAAGCTTACAAGGTAACTAAAACCACTTGACAATCTGATTAAATAAGCATTAGAGCACATTTTGGGATGACTTTATTGGAAGTAACAGAAGTGACAACCATCTTACAGGATCAACATGAGCCATTCCTGTAAAAGTGTCTCCCTAGAGGATTTTAAGTAGATACTGATCCAAACACCACATAACATACTTTGTCTAAAAGGGGAGAGAGCTATTGTGAACTCATATCTCATAATCAAGATATGAATTAGTTTTTTGATATTAAATTTTCTTTTTAACTTGTCAGCAATGCATCTCTTAAAAAAATCTCTTTTGATTTTTACATTGAAAAACTATGTTTGTTGGGTTGATAATTTCTTTCTATGCTGCATCCTATCATAACTTCTTAGCTCAATACCTGACATGAAGTAGGAGTCTCATGTTTACTGAAATAACATATTGATTTGTATTTTTTCCCCAGAGGAGAGAAGCCTTCAATAATTACTGTTAGCTAAATGGAATTTTTTCTTCCATTTACTCTACAGTGTCCTCAAATCTCAAACTCCTTTCTACATCTGTAACAACACTGATCATAGTGCTCAGTTTCTACCTACAATACAAGCAACATTTTTTCATAATTGCCACAAATTTGAAACGATCCAAATATCCACCTACTGATGAATACACAACAAGATGAGGTGTAATATGTCATACTATACCATTTAACAATAAACATGATGATTTACTAATACAAAATACTACATGAATCATGATGATACCAATTATGTGACATTTTTTAAAGCTTACAAGCATAGTACCTGGGATGAGTAAGTTCTGTTGTCAACTTCATCTGATTAAGAGTCCACAGATGGGGTGAAGAAATGGCTTAGAAGTTAAGGAGCTTACCCTGTGAAACCTAAGGACCCAGGTTTGATTCCCTAGGACCCAAGTAAGCCACATGCATAATGTGTTCATGCTTCTGGAATTCATTAGCACGGACTGGAGGCCCTGGAACACCCATTTTCTCCTCTCTCTCTCTCTCCCCTCTCTTCCCCTCCCCTTCCCTCCCTCCCTCTAGATCTTCCTCATAAATAAATAAATAAATAATAAAATAAATAAATAAGAAAAAAGAATACATGGCCATCTTTCTTGGATGGGTCTTTGAGGTTGCTTGCAGCAAGAATTGACTAAAGAAGGAAGTCTTTCTTCTAGAGTGACCTCCTCCTCCTCCCCCAGAGTGGGTGGCCCTCCTGGTGGTGACCTTTGTATAAGGAAGCCCTGAGAGGAAATAGTCTCTTCCTCCTGTCGCTGTCTGTTGGTGAGTGAATCTGTCCTGTTAGGCTATTCTAGGATACTATGTTGAGGGGAGAAAACACAAGGAGGAGAAGTTTTGGGAAATGAAGAGGGGAAGGAAAATGACAACCAAAACAAAACAAAATTTGTTTGGAAATGCAAACTCTTTGTTAATAAAACATAACTTGAAAGACTTTTTCATGAACATACTTGGGAGTATAAAATTTCATTAACCACCCTTCTGTCCCTTTTTTATCCAAAGTCCCTGTTCACTCAACCCAATTTTAGCCACTTCAATTAGTCCACAGTAAGTAATAATATATTATTTACTGTGTAGTTCCCCATACTTTGCCTTATTAATTAGGAATCATACATGAATTGATACATGAAAATTTTGTTAGAAATGTTCAGCAACCTTTAGTGTTCACAATTTTACAAGTACCTTTTATTTGCTTATAACATGAGCACCATATATTTGAATATTTTTAAATGATTGTAAGCACTCACAAGCAACTAAATGCCCTAATGAAGAACCGTGGATGCCATCATCATCCATTCATTTAATTGTGTGATTAAAAGTTTATGAGAATGAGGTGCTTGACCACCATAAAGAAATGAGAAACAGCACTCTCTCAATTTCAGAACTGTTACTATATCATAAGGAGAATTTTTATGTCTTCAACAACATTTTTGTTTAGATGATAGGTGATACATGTATCATCTTAAAATGTTTATTCAAATGACAGGCAAATAATGATAAATCTATTTATACAAATTGATATAGTGATTTAGAAAACCATCTCTTTTAAAAATCCCATGAGGGGTCTGGAGAGATGGCTTAGCAGGGAAGGTACTTGCCTGTGAAGCCTAAGTACCCAGGTCCAATACCCCAGTACTCATATAAGCCAAATGCACATGCATCTAGAGTTCGTTTACAGTGGCTAGAGACCATAGTGCACACATTTTCTCTCTCCATCTGTCGCTCTCGCTCAAATAAATAAAATATTTTTAATCACGTGAGGATCATTAATGTGACTTACCATTTTAGGGGAAATTTTCACTTTGCAAATCAATTGACAATTATTTTGGTTTAACAAACCATTTCTGTATATATTCAGTATATATTGAGAGTGCCAAAATCCTAACCACTAGATCACTAGGTAATATACTGAAAGCTCATTATGTAGCAAATGTTTCCAATTTTCTTGTAAATATGTTAATTCTTATACAAAACTCATCATTTTGACCAGTGATTCTCAATCTCTTATCCACCTAAACATTTCCTAGGAATAAAATTTCATATTTAGTTTTAGTAGAATTGGGCCTGGGATTGAGAATTTGTACTTTCAATAAACTCCCCTGTAAGAATAAAGCTACTAATTCAATGAACGCAGATCATCATGTTGATAAAAAAAAAAAAGGCAGTAATTCCAAAATCAACATAAACCCTTTGTTCCCACAAGCTGTTCTTGGTCAGGTGATTTCTGACTGTAACAGAGAGAGTGATGTCATTGCTGCTAGAAAACTGACTATGTGACTTTGGCCTTTTTGAACTGCTTTGAAGGTGGAATGTGGAAAGATTTGAAACCTTGGCCTAAGAGATGCCTTGCAGTGCTGTAAGTACAGCTGATGAACTCTTCTGTTCAGAGTTGAAAGACCTGAATTCAGTAAGAACTATGTACTGTGAGATTTGATTTATGAGGGTGAGGAAGAGTTTTGCCTGGACTGGGCTAGAAGCAGATTGTATGAAAGGCTTGCTGTTATGCCCTTGTACTGAGAACTTGTGCAGGGTTGTATTGCATAGAAATGGACTGGTGTGAGCAGAGGGATATGGCACAGAAAAATATTAAACCTTTGGGCCAAAAGTGCTGCCTATTCAGCTGCAATTATATGAGATACTATAACCTTTGAGATTAGGCCAACTGACCTGCACTGGAGCAACAGGAAAAATGTAGACTCTTTTGAAGGGGCCTGAGTGTTCAAGGAGTGTCCTGTTCTTCAAAGTTTGCTTTAGTCCCCTCTGAATTAACAAACTGGCCCTCTACTTTGATGCAAGAAAGAGTCACTGAATTTGCAACATGCTTTTGTGTTTTGGAAATGTCCATGGCAGTGCGAAGCAGGTTTGCTGAACTGCCTGCATGGAGACCTGATGGAGCTGTGAGTATGGACTGTGGGTTGCAGTGGAGACCCAGTGGAGATGTCGTGACCACGAGACTGCTGCTAAGGAGAATTGACAGCCCTGGATGAAGTTTCTCAGGACTGTGAGTAACCTAGCTGGAAGGGTGGAATTGGAACTCAAGGGACTTATTGCTGGTTTAAATTATTAGACTTGGAGACTTGTTAACACCTAGAGTTGTTGAACTTGGAGCTACAGAGTTTGATGTTTGCACTGTTTAAACCTTTTATTGGTTGACTGTTTCTTTGCTATGCCTGTCATCTTTTGCAGTGTGAGTGTTTATTCTGTACCATTATGTGTTATTTAGGAATTTTGGCAGTATGGCTCAGTTAAAAGATCTTGGACTATGGGCATGTTTGAACATCATTGGAATTGATTAAGAACTATGGGAATTTTAAAGTTGGATAAATGTGTTGCATTTCACATCATGTATACTTATCAGTTTATGGGAGCCAGGGCCAGAATGTGGTGGTTTGATCCAAGTGTTTCCCATAAACTTAGGTATTCTGATTGCTAGGTTTCCAGCTGATGGATATTTAGGAACTAACACCTCCTGGAGGCAATGCATTGTGGGGGTGGGCTTATGGGTATTATAGCCAGTTTCCCCTTGCCAGAGTTTGGCATACTCTCCTGTTGCTATTGTCCACCTGATGTTGGGCAGGGGGTGATGTCCACTCTCTGCTCATGTCATCGTTTTCTCTGCCATCATGGAGCTTCCCCTCAAGTCTGTAAGCAAAAATAAACTTTTTTGCCCACCAAGTATTCAGAATACATGTGTTTACAGGGTATAACTAATTCAAACTGCCTCAACGTTGCCACATAAAGAGAAGCTTGGGTTGATATAAGACTCTCTCTTAAAATTCAAGTTACTATTGTCTATATGGGTTTGTTCCTTAGTTGCACATGGCCTCAGAAGATGTCAATGTGTATAGGATGTATATATATCAATGTATATAAAAAGTTGATTAAAATGCAGAACTTCTATATATCTTTCAGAACATTCTTATACATGGGTTAAGTATGTCTTTACCCATGTTTGGGTGGGTCTTTTCTTTAGTACAGTTGTTTAGGATCTACTCACTCCACTGTAAGTAACCCTTTACTCATGCTCCTGCAAAAACGTCAAGCTCATTATTTCCCCATGCTAGATTTTGGCAGAATTATTATTTTGATCTATTGTTACAATGCTATTTTGTGTAAATAAACATTTGTTCACATCTCCCTAGGAAAAATAATATAACCACAATTTTGCATGATCAATCTATATACCATAATTTTATTGTGCTAATATTTATGACCAGGAAAACATTAGACATCTGAATTGTAAAATATTTTTATATTCATTACATAGATTATGGTATCCAAACCCATGAAGAGAAAGGACAATATTATAGTTTCAAGTGATAAAGATTCATGTCTGTCTCCCAGCCATATGCATAGCACCTATGGTTCTTTGTACACTAACATCAACTCCTTAGCTTTTCATACTTGTACTGGTTTGATGTGTGTGTGTGTGTGTGTGTGGTGTGTGGGTACACCAGGGTCTCTTATCATTGCATATTAATACTGTTTGGGTCTGGTTTTTCATGGGGGCTGGGAAATTGAAGCTGGCTTGACAAACTTTGAAAGCAAGTGCCTTAAACTGCTGAGCCATCTTTCAGTTGAAATGGAACATATTTACACTTTAAAAAATATATTTTATTTTGATTTTATTATTTATTAGAGAAAGAGAGTGCACCAGAACATCTAGCCACTACAAACAAGCTCTGGGTGTATGTGCCATCATGTGCATCTGGCTTGCATGGGTTCTGGAGATTGAACCTGGGTCCTTAGGCTTTGCACCTACACTTTTCATTTTAGCCATGACTGTATAATTCCATTCTCTTCATATGATGTCATATTCTCACCTATACTTATTGCTTTTATTAAAAAATGAATAAAACCAACATATAAAATTAAACTACTATCAATCTTCAAATGCACTAAAAGTAGAAGTAAGGCACTATGACCAATATGAAAATCTGTTAAAATTGTCCATCCTAGTAAATTCAAAGTAGAATAAAACCTTAACTCTGAAATCTGAAATGAAATAACAGGAAGTTGAAGTCAGTTAAATAATATTCATGTAATCATTGAAGTAAATACATGCTATTTCTGAGATTTTGTAGTTGCAAGTTAGGTATTATAACACAGAAAAAGCAATTAAACCAAAAATTGGTATATGAGTGTTGTAAAAGTTCTTAATTATTTACAATTATGTACTCTGCAACTGAGAGCTAAATGAACCCAAAACCAAAGAAAAATCAGAGAAGGATTAGAAGACTGAAAAAAAGCATAAATCCCCTCTTTCAGTTCTTTATTGTTGGTTGGCTTTATGCTAACAGTTTCATTTCACTATTGTCAGCATTTTGTTTGTAACTGAAAAATGACTAATGGATCTTGTAACAAGAATGTAAGATTCAAGAATGTAAATTCAAAGAAACAAAATCTGTCTTGGAAATCTACTATTATGGGTTGATGTTTGTACTGCTTTCTTGAGCCACAACATCAGACTACAATAATCCAAGTTCTGAGTGGTAGTCTTAACCCTGAAAATGCAAATTGTGCTATTTTCTTACTCTCAGAAAAAATATTCTATTTCGGTATACTTCAAGTTTGTTTCTGTATTATCTTTAAGTAATCCTATGTTACATTTGCAAACATTACACTTTAGTGAACTAGAATCTTTAGTCTCAGTGCTCTCTAATATTAAGTAACAAATCCTAAAAGCATAAAATTCAAACTTCAATTTACCATATACACATACTGTACTATCTGAAGAGAAAAACTCTAGTAACACTTAGCTTTCTGTTTGAAGCTCATTGAAGATCAACCTACTTTTGTTGTGGTGCAAAACATGAAATTTTTAGTGATATTATTTGTTCATTCAAGCATTCTATGCATTCCATTAAAATATTTTATATTTAAAAGCATATTTTAGTGAGATTCAGTTTGAAATGTTCAGTAGCTTAGTTGCTTTTAGCTTTCATTGGTCAAATCACTTATTCATATATATGTACATATATATAGTGTATTTCCCAGAGATGGGCTCAGAACTAGTCAAAAGTGATCTAGGAAAGTAATAACACAAAAACTGCTGAAAATAGGGCTCAGCAAACATGCTTTGAGGTACTTCCCAGAAAGAGTAATAGCCATTTCTTAATAGAAAAAGTAGCTTTGTAAATACTGAATTTCCCTTATGAAATTATACATTAGTTTTATCAGCTATTTTATTAGTTTAATCAGCTATTTTATGCTAGGTAAAAATCTTATACCATAATCCATTATATATTTATAAGAATATATTATTAATCATATATATATATAGGAAATTGTACTCTAATGCTGTAAGATAGCTTGAAAATTCTGAGTCATTATAATTTACTGTACATAAATAATGATTTTAGACATAAATTGAGATATTTAATGCATTAGTTTAATATAATTAAAATGACAAGAAGGCAAATATTTGCTAATATTCTCCAAACACAGTCCCTCAAATTAAAATTTGTGGTAATTCATCATTTTGAAATGAAGCCTTAAAAGTCAGAATTAAATAAAACATTATTTTTAAGATGTAAATCAATGCATTTAATTTTTATAGGTTTTATATAATTACATTCTAAAATATTTTATACATTTATATGTGAGGAGAGAGTGAGAATGGGCACACCAAGACCTCTTGCCACTGCAAATGAACTCCAGATATATGGCTTTACAAGGATATAGGGGAATGTAATCCATTCCAACAGGTTTTCAAGAAAGGATCTTTATTCACTGAGCCACCTCTCCAGCCCTAATCTTTGAATCATTTTTACTTTATTAAATAGAAATGTATAAATAAAATAGGCATATTAGTAGTTTAACCTGAACTGGAATAGCAATACTCTGAGGGAATAAGCATATTTATACATTTTACTGTTACATAGAATATATGTGTTCCTGAAAAGATAAAACTCTACAATATATGAATAAAACTATAAAACCCTTGATACTACAGAAAGATTTCTCAACTAAATTTCCTTCTTTTCTTTTCTATCCATTTTTGTTTATTTGTTTGTTTGGTTTTGAGGTAGGGACTTGCTCCAGCCCAGGCTGTTCTGGAATTCACTATATAGACTCAGGGTGGCCTCAAACCCACAGCAATCCTCATACCTCTTACTCCTGAGTGCTGGAATTAAAGGCTTGTGCCACCATGCCAGGCTTCAAGTGAAATTTCTAAAATGCATCAAATCGTTCAATACTAGGTGATGTGATGTTGATGGGTTCATAAATGCACTATCATGAGACTCTTCATATTAAAGCATTCTACAGGTAAAATAGGGTTGCAAAATGTGGAGTGGCTATGGTATTTGATAATTAGAAACATCTTAGTTTTTTTCATTTTTATTTACTTTTTGTTATTGACATTTTCATAGAGGATATAATACACTATGGTCTCTTTACTCAAAGTTACCATCCCTTATAAAAAACCCTTCTTCTTCCCAATCAATATCCATCTTATTTTCATGCCTTTATATTTTTGACCAACTGAGTTAAATTAGGGTGGCGTTTTTTCCAAGGTAGGGTCTCACACTGGTCCAGGCTGGCCTAGAATTAGCTATGTAGTCTCAGGGTGGCCTTGAACTCATGGTGATCCTCCTACCTCTGCCTCCCGAGTGCTGGGATTAAAGGTGTGTGCCACCACGCCTGGCTTCCGCAACTGTTTAATGTCATTCCACTGATATCCACTAGAAAGATATTTAACCTTTTCCCTCAAAACAAATGTATATGTAAATACACAAATGTGACTATATCAATCTGTATTTGCACATGCCTTCTTATATATAATCACATATAAATACTGAAATAAAGAATTTCATTAGCCTTTTATTTTCCCTTAAAATCTAAATGTACACAAAGAAGTTTAAAAATATATCACCAAATTTTTAAGTATAGGAGAAAATGTTTTCCTTCCCTCTTCCTTTTTTTTTTTTCATTCATTCCTCTCCTCTCCACTCCTTTCCTCGCCTTCCCTCCCCTCCCCTCTCCGCCTCTCCCTTCCCATCCTCTCTCTCTCTCTCTGAATTTTTAATATAGGAGCTTACTGTACACTCCAGGCTGGCCTTGACGCTTATCTTTCTCAGGCTCCAGAGTACTTGGATCATAGGCATATACCAGCAGGCCAGGCTTTTTTTTTGTACTTGTGTTCAGTTTGGAACTCAGGACTAATGAACACTAGGCAAATGTTCCATTGCTGTTCTATTGCTTTTGCCCTTCCAGTTTTAGTTAAATAAATTCTAAAAGTCACACACATGTAGTATATTATACACTTTTCACCCAAAATGAATATTATCTATGATTTAACAAGAAGACAAATTTTAAAATATAGAAGTAGGGCTGGAGAGATGGCTTAGCGGTTAAGTGCTTGCCTATGAAGCCTAAGGAACCTGGTTCGAGGCTCAATTCCCCAGGACCCACGTTAGCCAGATGCACAAGGGGGTGCACACATCTGGAGTTCATTTGCAGTGGCTGGAAGCCCTGGCACGCCCATTCTCCCTCTCTGTCTCTCTCTCTACCTCTTTCTCTCTCTGTCGCACTCAAATAAATAAGAATAAACAACAAAAAAAGTTTTTTAAAAAATATAAAAGTATATATATATATATATATATATATATATAGAGAGAGAGAGAGAGAGAGAGAGAGAGAGAGAGAGAAATATATAAGAAGAAAATAAATGAATCAAGTTCTAGTCAAAACAATTTCTTCCTAAATTATTAGTAAATTGTATAATTCAGAGAAGTTCACATTGTTGGAGATAAAATAATCATTTGGCCAAGATCTCTGAAGGGTAAGAGAGAAGAGGATGAAGTATGGTGTAGTGTTGTAGCCTGTTCCTCACTAAAGAGATCTATCTTGTGGTAAAATTCTTCTAAGGAAGTACTTAATCATTGTAAAATTTCCTTTTATTCTATAGCTACTGACTCAGAAGTTAAACAGGCCTTATCCAGAGGGGGGAAAAAAGACGTCTCAGCATGCCTTATCTTTGGGGCCTGAATCTTATAGGCCACTATTTTCTGAGAACAAGGCATTTCTGACATAGAGTTGATAATATTCCCACTTCTTTATAGCCTACCAAAACAGTACAGTTTCCTTGCCTAAACTAGAATACCTTTACCATAATGATATATCTCTATAAGAATATAGTATTTCTGATCATTATCAAATGTCATGAAAACTCATGCTACTACTTTGAAAACAGTAAATAAATATTCCTACCATTCCTAGCATTCAGATCACACACTGCTAAACCCTGAAAAAGGTTATCAATGCATTTGGAACATGACCACAAGTCATACCCTTGTATAAAGCCTATATCTTAAGACTAGGTGCCTGAACTGAGGAGATGGCTTAGCGGTTAAGGCGCTTGCCTGTGGAGCCGAAGACCTGTTCTAATCCTCCAGATCCCACATATAGCCAGATGCAAGTGACTCCAAGTGTGCAAGGCCACGTATGCCCACAAGGAGGTGCACGTGACTGGAGTTCCTCCACAGCAGAGCACCTGACAGGCCCTGGCTCTCTTGTCTTGCTCTCTGCCTCTTTCTTTCTCTCTCTCCCACCAAAAAATAGGTACCTATAATCCTCTCTTAACAGACTGCAGCACCTCTTACTGGCCTTGAAAAAGAAAATTGCTATGTTGTAAGAAGAAAATTGGGAAGTAACTTTGGGGACCACTGGTAGCTGAAATCGACCACCCCTCCAACAGCCTTCTGTACAGCAAATACCCCAGTCCTGTCAAGGGTTCAAAAAGAAAAGAATTCTTTCAACAACTACATGAGTTTGAAAGGCAACACCTAGTTCTAGATCTAAACAAAGGTGGCTAACATCTTGCTCAATTCTTTGTTATACTCTGACCAGCAAACTGAGTAAAGCTGTGTCTGAATGATGGTCTTCACAAAATGAGAGATGAAAAATATATGTTATACTCGAGGCCATTTAGTAACCAGCTATAACACAAATATAGCTTTCAACGCACTGTCTTCTCCATGTATACTCTAACAGTCACCTATCTTCTCAGATACCAACATCCCTATATGTTCTTCAATTCCTTCCTAAAATTTATTTAGCAATTTCAGTGGTGTACTTGTCATTCACAACATTTTGTAATCTCTCTTGTAAGTGTAACATTTATCACCATCCTCTTTTAAACATAACATAAAGAACCTTAAAATATTTCTGAAACTATTTCTAATTTTATATATATACACATATATATATATATATGTATATATGTGTGTGTGTGTGTGTGTGTGTGTGTGTGTGTGTGTGTGTGTGTGTATTGAGAGACCAGAAAGAAATAACACGTAACTAATTAAACAATGACACTGCCATTGTAGGATAAACCATTGTGAACAAAGGAGGATCCCGGGCTCGGCTCAGATAAGGAACTAACTGATTAAAAAGTGCCGACCTTTGCTTCTGAAACTCATGCTCGCTTGCTCAACAGGACATTCCAGAAATACTTAGCTCTGGGGGCCTCCGGCCCCTTGCAAAAGATAGGATCTGCAAGCAGTCTGCTGACCAGAGATGAGCAACTAGAAATGTTCCCGCGCGCACCTTCTTGGAACCAATCATTTTAAAAGATGCAATGTGATGTAACCCTTTTGCCCCCTTCCCACTCTTTTCCTTTATAAACTTTTAGAAGGTCGAGGCTCTCTCCCACTCCCGCTGTGTCGGTCTGTGTGGATTGAGTCCCTGCTTAAGCTTGACATTAAAAGAAACCTGTTGCTTTTACATTCGAGTGTCTCGGCTTCTGTGGCGGTCCTCTAGGTGACTCCTGGGTGACCGGGGGTCTTGGCTCCTGGTCAGGGGTCGTGGCACAACAATATATATATAAACTATATTACAGAGACAGAGCTGAAATGTGTTTTACTCTACTCCTCTCTGCTACTTCTGGTAAAGACCTCCAGGATAAATGTTCTTACTTTTTCTTTGAATCTTATTCTAATGTGTTCTTTTGCTTTACCCATTATATTACCCCTTCAAACTTTGCCAAATCACTAGCACTTGCAGTTATCCTCGTAACCTCATAATGTACTGAAATATTTTAATTCATTATGCACAAACACAAAAATCTCAGTGATGACTGATCACCTTCGTCTAGTTTACTTGACTTCAATTGCATTTTAATCCCAATGTAATTATGTATAAATCTGCTTCAAAGCTTACACCAAACAGCTCAGTATGCCACATCTCTTCACATAATTTTCTCCTGTTCAACTCAATGATTCTCAAATTTTACTGAATTTTAGCATTGCTAAGGAGACTTGTTAAAAATCTTGGTATCCACACCATATTCAGAATAATCAGTATGGGCAACAAAGCCATATAAATAAATATTCTATAATTCAACATGCAAATAGGTCATTTTATGTAAAAATATTTCATATTCTTTTCATTTTCAGAATAAATTCTAACCATATTACTTTAGCCAAGCTAGAATATTTGCCAACATCATGTATTTTTCTGGCATGCTTTTCTTGCACAGGTAGTTTGTTTTCTCATTATTTCCTCCTCTCTCTTATCTTGAAGCAAAAAAATCATATTTCAAAATTTACCTCATAAATGATTCTGATTTATCATTGTTCTCCAGTGAATAGTTTATATGTGAAAATTTCTCCTTTTCTAGACTGTCTTTTGGTCATATAATTTTGGTTTCTCAAAAAAATAAAACTTGTAAAAGAGCATTATTTTATAAAATACATAATATAAGTATTGTTTTTAATTTCTACTTGATAAAATAATACGAAGGGGATATCAGTTAAAATGTATAGAAAGTACGGTGGACAACTTAGAAAATAGCCATTCTTTTCATCTTTAATATGGCATTGCCTTGTCCTTTGATATTGGGCTTGACCGTGTGACTTTTTGGGCTGATAGAATACAAACTTAAGTGTTAAATATATCATATGGTTTGTGTATATACATTATAATTATCTTCCCTGCATTAGGAAGAACCTTGCCTGAATAAATCTTATTTTCAGAAAAAAAGGTAAACATGGCAAGACAGTGCATGTATTTCCTGCCTTGAGTTAAGCTTCCCCAACTACAAGTGAAACAGTGACTACACAAAGCAGGACTTGAATATACTGCACATGTTGTAAACAGTGCTATTTCCTTTTTATATATGTACACCATTACATTACTACAATAACAGCTAACTAATATATCAAGAAAACTAAGGCTTGTAAAGCTTTGTTTAATGTGATATGCCTGAAGAGGAAATGACAAAGATGATATAATTTACCTTTATTCATAAACTCTTGAACTCTAAAAAGCATAATCCTGTAGCTATGGAACTCTCCTTAACACAGACATAATTTTGAGTCACGATTTTAAAAATCAAAAATATGACCAGGAATGATGGGTCACACCTATAATACCAGCATCAATAGAAAATCAGTTTTTGGTCAGTCTGGAATAAAGTGAACCCAATGTCTCAAAAATGAATGAAAAATATAAAAAAGTAAATTTTCCATCATTCTGAAAGAAAATAACATTTACCTGGTCATTAACATTATAAATGCTCCATTTTATACTCTATGAAAAAATAGCAAAGTAATCACCACTTTGTATCTTTCCATTAACATATGTGCGTGATATTCCACTAACATTGGTGTAAAACAAAACTGGCATTATGAAAGCATAGAATGATGAATAAGCATTAAGTACAATAGGGGAGTACTACAAACACGAGGATAACAGTTTTTTGTGGATCACACGTTTCCTGTAACACATAATTTGGTAACAGAATTGATTGGGTGGTTTGATTGTTTTAGACTCTCATGCTTTCCTTCAGCTTCAATCTCTCCATTTACTGCTACATTTGCAAGGTTAAGATCTCTTCTCTTGTTTTTTTTTAAATTTGTTTATTTATGATACATTTTCTCTTTATTTATGAAAGAGAAAGAGGAGAGAGATAGAGAGAGAGAGAAAGAGGTAGAGATAAAATGAGTGTGCCAGGGCCTCCTGCTTCTGCAAACAAACTCCAGACTCATGTGCTACTTAATGCATCTGGCTTTACAAAGATACTTTGGAGTAAAACTTGGGCTACCAAGGCTTGCAAGCAAGCAACTTTAACCACTGAGTTGTCATTCCTGCCCAGCTTGTTGTTTTAAAAAGAAAAGTATATTTCACTTAAATAATTCTACTCTAATTACTATGTTTTCTCTAGATCTATAGGATACAGAGGCCCCATTTGAAATTATAGGGGAAACATTTCTTAAATTTTTTAACAATGTGTTATTTTAAATATTATGAGAATCTTTAATTATATATATAAATATACAACGGATTATTAATACAACTAGTTATCTATCAAAAAACTCAGTACATGATGCATAAAGATCAAAAGATAAAGAAAACAAAGACTATTTTCAGCTTGTCTGAGATGCACCTAGGTTTTCTTCTAGTTTGTAAGAGCTGACAGTGATTAAAGTACAAAGGAAAGTTACATACTTAATGAACCAACTTAAAAGAGTCAAGTGTGTTTTTACATTGACAATGATGGCAGCACACATGATTCTTCATGATGAATCCAAAATTCCAGGAAACAATTTTATTTACTGCTGTGGGAAAAATACATTCATAGTTTCTGAAAACACTGGTCTAGTTCAAGGTCAGATGCATGTAAGAAGAAACATCTAAATTCATCATATTTCACACAACATGTTAAATTGGCTATGATGTTATAAAACAAAGAATTATATAATCACCAAAACAGCCACTTTGGAGGACAAGATAGAGATCCAGAGCAATAAATCCACAAGTAGAATTAGGTTAATATTTTTTTCAGATTCAACAATTACAATCTCACTTATACCAAACATATAATGTCTGAAAATTTATACATATATATATATATATATATATATATATATATATATATATATGATTTCTAGAACTATGATACATAATCAATAGATAAAAGATATAATTTCAATGATACTGATATCTAGCAAAATGGACATTTTGAATGTAAACCCACATGTAAATATCCACTATAATGACAAAATATTTAATTTAAAATTCAATTACAATAGAAATTTAAATGTAAATCCTTGTGTTCAGATAATGTCTATACCTGAAATACAGTATACTAGAGTTTGGATATACAATATCGCTCAAAGATTTATCTCATAAAGTCTTTGTCCTTAAATTTGCTCTCTTGGGAGATGATGAAATACTTAAGGGGTAGGCTGTAGGCAGGAGAATTCTAATAATTAGGGCTGTGGCCTTAAAGGTCTGGTGTGACACATTCATCATTATCTTATCTGTTTTGTTCCTGGCCATGAGTAGAACAGGTTCCTCTCTCACCATTACTTGCTGCTACAGGGCAAAAGAAATAGAAGTAACTATATTGGATTGATATCTTCAAAAGTGAGAAAAAAATTTACTTTACTTTACTTTTTCTCTTTTTATAAGTTGATTATTGCAGGATATTCTAAAGGGAAGGGAAATTTAATACCCTATATACATGGATATCACAAAGCAAACATCAGAAATATCAAATAAAATATGTTAAAAAAGTAAAATGACAAGGGCTGTACAGATGGCTTATCGGTTAAGCCACTTGCCTGCAAAGCCTAAGGACCCATGTTTGACTCTCCAGGTCCCACATAAGCCATAAACAAGGAGACACAAATTCGCAATAGGAAGTTGGTTACAATGGCTGGAGGTCCTGGTGTGCCAGTTCTTTCTCTCTCTCTTTCTTTCTGTCTCACACACAGAAACACACACACATATACATTCACTCCCACTCTAGCTCTCTTGCACAAAAAAAGTAAAAATACTGACATTACAAGCATTATAAAATGGACAAGTACCTGTTTTAAGTGAAAATCTAAAAATCTTTAAGCAGCAAAATAAACTCATATAAGCTTTTTTTAAGCAATAAAAACTGAGTTGAACTATGGCATGAAGAGCATGAGAATGGACACTGGATATGGAATGTTGATTCACTTAACTAGAAAAGGTGTTTTAAAACTTGAAGATTAGGGCTGGAGAGATGGCTTAGTGGATAAGCGCTTGCCTGTGAAGCCTAAGGACTCCGGTTTGAGGCTCGATTCCCCAGGATGCACCTTAGCCAGATGCACAAGGGGGCGCACACGTCTGGAGTTTGTTTGCAGTGGCTGGAGGCCCTGGCGCTCCCATTCTCTCTCTCTCTCACTTTTTCTCTCTCTCCCTATTTCTCTCTCTGTCTGTCGCTCTCAAATAAATAAATAGAAATAAACAAAAAATGAAGATTATACCTGAGGCAGAAGAGATGGCTTTGCAGTTAAAGTGCTTGTTTCCAAATCCTAATGATCTGATTTTGTTTCAATAGCACCCACATAGGCCAGATGTACAGAGTAGCACATGTGTCTGGAGCTCATGTGTAGTGGCTGGACACCCTGGCATACCAATTCTTTCTTTCTCTCTCTGTCTCTCCTGCTTCTGTCTCTAATAAATATTTTTTTTAAAAAATCCTCTTCCATGAATCAATGAAAATAGCCAAGTTTACAAATAATCTTTGTTGCTAAACTTATTTCAGTCATCATTTCATTTATGCCCTTGTATTAGATACTTTAAGAGGTGCTTTTCTATGCTGTAGGGCTATTTCTTTCTAAAGTAACAGAAAGAAACCTAACTCAGTTTGACTGACACAAAAAATGGAATTCATTGATCCCTATAATAAGAACAGCGGCAGTGCAAGACACTTTCTTTAGACTTGACTTCTCTCCTTTATAACTCTATATGGTGGTTCCTAGAGACAGCACGGCCTCTAATTATGGTTGCAAGACCTTAGAAATACTCTTCGCTGGTGAATTCTGAAATAAAAGCTCCTAAAATCATCATTGTATCATGTGATCATTAATGAATCAATAATGATGAGAGGTGAAATAAGTTTCTCTAATCAGGCTCAAACCTTGGAGTTTGGAATCCATTGCTAAAAAAAAAAAAAAAAAAAAAAAAAAAAAAAAAAAAAAAAAAAAAAACACTTTACAAAGGTCTGGCTTGAGAGTGAATACAGTAGAAACCCAGGGTTGCTTTTTAGAAGAGGCAAATTCACTGTATTCTTGGTAGTATAACCACCACATTTCCTACACAATGTTCATTTGACAACTATTAAAAAATTTTGACATCTATTAAAACAACAACCCTTTATTATTTCCTCACAGTTTAACATTTCTCATTTTGCCTTATATCTTGGTGACATATAATTCCTTTGCTTCACTGAGATAGTCAATTTTGATTGTTACCATAATTGGGTTGAGGAGTGTCTAGAAGACACATAAAGCACAGCTCTGGGTGTATTTGTGAGGATGCTTTCAGAGACTAAGTAAAGAGTAAAGAGCTGAGTACTTGTGTATATTTTTAAGTATAAGGAGACAGATAAAATGGCAGCATTATCTTTCTGCTTGTTGTGTACCATGAGACCAGTGTCATTTACCATATGCTTCCACTGCTGAGGTGTTCTGCCCCATTATCTGCCCACATTCAACAGAGACAACTGAAACGTGAACTAAAAGAAATTCCATTTTATGTTCTTTATGTCAGATATTGCATTTCAAGGGACAAAACCCAATTAACACATCTTATTTTTATATATTTTTGTTTGTTCTTGACCTATTCTGATTACTCTGCTTATTACATGGTTTCTTCAAGTGATGTCTGCCACCAATTATATGCTGATTACCTTTGATTCTATAAACCTATTCAAGTTCATCTATAATTGAAATATTTCAAATTCACTGTTTTCAAGCATAAATCCTACAAATAGTACTCTGGTTAACTTCATATATAAACTGAGCTTTCTATATTATCTGAAGTATAACACACATATGTTGATGTGAGTCAACAGATTATTTACATTTCATTTATTCTTTAATTCCAAAGTCATTCATAAGGCTTGCATATTACCATCTTATATTTGTCTTGCTTGGATCTTTACCTTCATTGATTTTGCTTGTTTGATTGTTTATGAGGCATGGTCTCACCATGTGGCCTAGAATGGCCTAGAAGTCCTCCTGCCTCCACCTCCCATGTAATGGCATTATAGGCATGTTCCATCATGCCTGGAGAGCCTTCATTTTTTAAATATTTATTTATTTGCAAACAGAAAGAAAGGTGGATAAATAGACAGTACAGGCCAAATGAGCCAACAGGTGCAATAATGGCACATCTGATTGGGGGAAACCAACTGCCTTCTAATTTGACTGGAGGCCCACTCCATGGGTGGGAATACAACCCTGGTACTGAAAACCTACAGTAGGGATAGTCATGAGCCCTAGAGGTGTAATATCTGGTGCTATATAGCTAAATGTATATACTATGTTCATCAAACTACCCAGTAAGCACTTCCCTTAATGTTCATACCCATAAATTAGTGCTACTCTCACTTTTTCATTAGAGAACCTTCTCTTTTCAGATTGCAGTCACCTTGCAATGACTCAGAAGGCATCACAGTGCTGAGAAGAAGTGACAGAGGAGTACACAGCACTACAACATCTCTATCACACCTTCCAAGGCTCAGGGTCCATTGTGGAAGAGTTGGTGGAAAGAATGTAAGAACTCAAGGAAGGGTAGGACTCCTTACAATGTACACCTCCAAACACAAAATGGCCTGGTTATCCATAACCTCACAGCACCTGACACTACCTATACAAGGTCATCATAATAAGAGGAAAAGATGATGACATGAAAATAAAAGAGAGAATGATTGAGAGGGGGAGGGTATATGATGAAAAGTGGAGTTTCAAAGGGAAAAGTTGGGGAGGAGGGAATTACCATGGGATATTATTTATAGTCATGGAAATTGTTAATTATAAAAAATTAAAAATTAGGGCTGGAGAGATGGCTTAGCGGTTAAGCGCTTGCCTGTGAAGCCTAAGGACCCCGGTTCAAGGCTCGGTTCCCCAGGTCCCACGTTAGCCAGATGCACGAGGGGGCGCACGCATCTGGAGTTCGTTTGCAGAGGCTGGAAGCCCTGGCACGCCCGTTCTCAATCTCTGTCTCTCTGTCTCTTTCTCTCTCTCTGTCACTCTCAAATAAATAAAAAAAAATTAAAAATTAAACAATACATAGATACATACATACATTCATTCATGATAGAATGAGAATGGGTGTACCAGGACTTCTTGCCACTTCAAACAAACACTACACCACATGCATGTGCCACTTTATGCATCTGGGTTTACATGGGTACTAGGGAATCAAACCCAGACTGACAGGCTTTACAAGCAAGCACATTACCACTTAGCTATCTCTTCAGCCACAGTATAAAAGGATTAAATTGCATTAACCCAGCATAGATTATTCTAAGAATAGATCAGGAGACACATAAGGAAGCTTTGTACAGAGAAGGAAGTGATAGTATGCAAGTGCTATGCAAAATATGTGTGTGTTTGTGCATGTGAGTGTGAATGTGTGAGTACACACTATGCACATGTGGAGATCAAAAGACACCCACGAGTGTTGGTCATCATCTTCCACCTTGTTTGATGCAGGGTCACTTGTTTGCTGTTGTGTGCTCAAGGCTAGCTGGCCTGTGAGTGTCTGAGATTGCCCTGTCTCCACCTCCGCTCTAGAGTGCTGTGATTACAGAGAATAGTGTGATTACATCTGGCTTTATCTTGGTTCTGGGGATCTCAAACTCAGGTCCTCACACTTGTGCCAAAAGCACTTTTACCTGCTTAGCCATATCTCTAGTACTAAAAAGTTACCTTTTATAAAACAACAAAAAAAGAAAACATCCACTAACTTTTTATAGATTTTATACAAGAAATTCTACAACAAAACCCATATTTTAATAGAAAAAAGTATGGTACAGTTCTTTCAGATGGGTTAAAGATAATTCCAAAATATTACCTACTATTAACAGAGGCCATAGTCAATATAAAAACAGAAGTAAGAGAAAGATAAACATGGCCTATTAACATACGAACAACTGAGATGTACCTATCAACATCAGGTAATAAATTTGCTAACCAAACTCTTGTTCATTTAAAGTGATAGTCTTCTGTTTATTATATTTAAATACAAAATATGAAATTCATTAAGAATTCAAGCAGCATAAAGCTGAGGTATATTCTGTTCATCAGAAGTTATAATGGAGTGTTCAGCACTGAGACATTTCTATCACAAACTCCAAGGCTCAGAGTCCATTGTGGAAAAGGTTAGGTCTTAATGTTCAGGGCCTTGCAGTGCCTGAAACTACCTATATAAGACCTTCATAATCGAAGTAAAATATGATGACAACAAAATAAAAGACTGTTTGTAAGGGGAAGGGTATTAGACAGAGTGTGAATTTGAGAGGGGGAAAGGAGAATGGAGGGATGGAATTATAATGGTATTGTTGTCTATACTAATGGAAGCTGTTAATAAAACATTTAAAAAAAAAAAGAAGGGGTAGATAAATGGCTTAGTGGTTAAGGTGGTTGTCTGCAAAGTTAAGGATCCAATCAATTCCCACATGACCCAGATGCACAAGATGGGACATGCATCTGGAGTTTGTTTGCAGTGGCTAAAGGCCCTGGCACACCCATTCTCTCTCTCTTTCTACCTGCCTCTCCCTCTCTCCCTCTCAAATTAATAAATAAAATAAGATGAAATTCATTTAAAAGAAGAAATCCTATACTTGGTTGTTTCATAGTGACTGTTTTAGAAACCCTTTGTAACTGATTTTAGCCACATTATTTTTGCTGTTGGTGGTGTTGTCCTCATCATCACCCCTGGGGTTGCAGCTAGTACTCTTTATGTCAACTGCAAACATCTCAACCCATTTATTTCTCTCATGATTTGTCCATACATAGCGTAGAAAACTATATAATTCTACTTTGCCTTCTTACTTTGGGGAAAGTATGGAGATTTTTTAATATTTCATTTCATTTATTTATTTAGACATGGAGGAGGGAGAGAGAATGGGTGCACCAGGGCCTCTGCAAAGGAAATTCAGATGCATGCACCACCTTGTGCATCTCGTTTACATGGGTACTGGAGAATTGAACCTGGGTCCTTAGCCTTCTCAGGCAAGTGCCACCACCACTAAGCAATCTTTCCAGTCTGAGATAGTATTTAACAAAGTCTGTCGCTTAACTAGTCCCCCAGATATACTTGATTTGATTTGATAAATATACATGATAACATGTGGTTTTTGTGTTTTGAAATGTTTTATAAATGGCATTCGTACTTATGTCTTCTTTTGTGTACTAATATGAATTTTGATACAACTCTCCCTTGTTTGACACATTAAGTTAATAAGGACTAGAATAAATCTCAAGTTTTGATATTTTCTGTTGAATTTTATAGAGAATAAAACTGTAACTCAAGATGGTACACTCTGCAGGAATAATCTCAGTTCAACCATTCCCCATTATCACTTCTCTCAGTAAATGCTATTTTTAGGGAATGCTCACATTAGCTTAATTCCACAGGTCATGTTTTGCATTGGTGTGGGTGGAAAGAAGGACGCATGTCTAACATCTGGCAAGTACAATTTCTTCTCATATCTACTGTTCTGTGACAAGGCACAAGATATTTTAATCTCTAAGCAGAGGTAGACTAATTTCGTTATCCCTCTGTAAAGTAGACATTTAACAGAAAAGGAGAAATTCAGAATAAACTACATAAAGCATTCCATTTCAACCTAAACATATATAGAAATCTTCAAATTTTATTTAAGAAATAGTTAATATTGTCGGTTTTTACTAGCTAAACTAATCTTCAAATTCTATCTTATTTCCATACTCTAAAGGAAAACATGTTAGATAAAACATTTTTCTGTATATAAATAAGTGAGAAACCTAAAATTAAGCATATAACTTAGAACTCAATCCTCCAACAACCACAACTAGGGAAATCAAGAGGCAGCTGGTATCTGAAACCTTGCTAACCTACATTTATCTTTCTCAGTTTTGCTATATTAGTGGGAAATTTTAATTCCAAATATATAGATTCTCTACTTTCTCTCAATCCTTTCAAAGTTTTGACCTTTAACAAAATGGCAACCCATTCCTGTATTCAATGACCTATGGCTATGATTTTGATGCTGTTCAGCAAGCGTTGCAGTAAGGCCTCAGATTCATGACACCAAAACACTACATGGGGTTATGATAAAATTCGATAATCAAGAGCATGAAGAAGTACCAGAGTGCAATAATTAGCACTGAAAAAAGTAAATGGACCCCTACAGCCAACATAATTTAATTTTTAGCATACAATTATCATAAAAATGTTTACATAAAATAAACTCATTAATATACTGTTTATTTATCAAGTAATTTATATGCTGTATATTGAAATAATTTTAGCTAATTTTTAATTAATTAAATATTTAAAAATTTTATTAAATGCTCTTTTTGTTTGTTTGTTTGTTTTTTAGAGTCTCACTCTAGCTCAGGCTGACCTGGAATTCACTATGTAGTCTCAAGTTGGACTTGAACTCACAGAGATCCTCCTACCTCTGCCTCCCAAGTGCTGGAATTAAAGGTGTGTGCCACCACACCTGGATTATTAAAAGTACTTTTTTCATTGCCTATACTATAGAGGAATTAACATATACCAGAGCAATAGAAGACTTTAGATTTCTGTAAAACCAATACATTATTAAAATTAATTACATGTAAAGCAATTAAAGTGCTTCCCTAAAAAGCCTAAGGACCCACATAAGCCAAATGCACAAGGTGGCTCATGCATCTGGAATTCATTTGCAGTGGCTGAAGGCCATGGTGTTCCCATTCTTTCAGTTTCTCTCTCTCCCTCCCTCTCTCTCTCTCTCTCTCTCTCTCTCTCTCTCTCTCTCTCTCTCTCTCTCTCCCTCAAATAAATAGATAAATATATATAAAAAAATACATTCAGGGCTGGAGAGATGGCTTAGTGGTTAAAGTGCTTGCCTGCAAAGCCAAAGGACCCAGGTTCAATTCCAAAGAACCCATGTAACACAGATGCACAATGAGTCACATGCATATGAAGTTTGTTTGCAAATGGCTGGAGGTCCTGGTGCGCACTCTCTCGCTCCATCTCTTTCTACCTCTTTCTCTCTCTCAAATAAATAAATAAAAGTAAAATATTTTAAGAAAAAATTCAATTATGACTGTGGTATATTGCTTATATTTATGGAAGTTATCAATTTTAAAAAGTTTTAAAAATACAACTAAAAACATGGTGTAATGTGTAGGCTCTCCTGAAATATTGCTATTGACAATAATATTGTTTTAAATTGCCTATTAATGCCAATAATTAAATACATATACATAATAAACAATGTATTATTGCACGTTATTTTAGTATTTTACTTCTAAGTAAATAAACATGATTATATATAGGACAATTGGAAAAGAAAAATATTTACATTGTCTGTAGTTCAAATATTTTCATCTGTACATTTTAGGGTGAACATTACATCATTAATTCGTAAATAAAATAAGGCCAGTCATGGTGGCGCATGCCTTTTTAATCCCAGAATTTGGATGGCAGAGATAAGAGGATCATCTTCAGTTTGAGGTCAGTCTGAGACTACAAAGTGAATTCCAGGTCAGTCTGGGCTAAAGCAAGACCCTATCTTAAAAACAAACGAACAAAGAAAAAAAACAGAAATATTTTCTCAATTTTTTTATAATTTATAGTAACTTTATTGGCAACAAAAATGTATTAGCTCCTTTAAAACACATAGATAAATCTTATGCTTCTGATAAGATGAAAAAACCTGAAAAATGCAGAAAATGATCATGTAAAAATTTTAAACCATGTTACTTTAGCATTAAAATAAAAATCACAACTTACTGTTAAGTTTTTTTGGTTCAATATCGTTTTCTTAAATCAACTCATATATCTATGACACTATAATTTTTCTGTGTGGTACTAGATTATTTCTTACATTGTAATAGATTGTGCTTGCATTATCTAATCAAAACATAGAAGAGGCATTAGGAGCAGAACACCAAAATGAAGCAATGAGCAATGCAACCCTGAATAAAATTTCTTCAAAATTTAATTAGATTTATGTACAAATTCCTAGTCCACAACTGAATAGACATGAAGATTGCATGTATATCTAAAGACTTTTAGAACTACCTTTTTAATTAATTTATCTATTAATTAATTAATTTATTTATTTATGAAAGGGAGACAATGGGCTGCCAGGGCCTCCAGCCACTTCCAACAAACTCCAGACACATGCACCACATTGTGCATATGGCTTACGTGAGTCCTGGGGAATCAAATTTTGGTCCTTTGGCTTTGCAGGCAAGCAGTTGAACCACTAAGCCATTCCTCCAGGACTAGAACTAATTTTATTTCTTATTTTTTTGGTTGGTTGTGGTTTGTTGTACTGTCACTCATAATGGCCAGGTTCCTTTAGACAATTATCTACTAACACTTATTTCACTTATTAGAGAGAACACAATGTCATAACAAATTGGACTGTCAGTTTGATGCATTTTATCTTTTCTTCTGTTTCTCCTGGTCTTTTATATCATTAATCTCCACCATTATTTGTCATTTAGGTAGGATAAGTGATAAGTGATTTGTTATTTGGGTAGGAAAAATGATAAGAAGCTTTATCGATGAAGGATGGTATATGGAAAGATCTGCTCATAAAGACTATAATTCTGGATATTCTTTTTATTATTATTATTTTTTATTTATTTATTTGAGAGCAACAGACACAGAGAGAAAGACAGATAGAGGGAGAGAGAGAGAATGGGTGCACCAGGGCTTCCAGCCTCTGCAAACGAACTCCAGACGCGTGCGCCCCCTTGTGCATCTGGCTAATGTGGGACCTGGGAAACCGAGCTTCGAACCCGGGTCCTTAGGCTTCACAGGCAAGCGCTTAACCACTAAGCCATCTCTCCAGCCCTAATTCTGGATATTCTTTAGCAATTAAAACCAAGTTAGGTTATATATTGATTACCATGAGAATTGTTTTCTTTCCTGCCATATTGGAATAGTTTTGTAAGATGTCCTAGTAGTAGAGTAAGAAAAACTGGGATAATTTAATCACCAAAAGGTTAACTAAGAACATTTCACTGAAAAGTATACAATCACAGCTATATCCGTATAATATAGTCAAGAAAAATGAGGGTGATACATCATAGTGATTAAATGTAAATGCTTTAAGATATAAACTCCCAGAATTTAAAACTCCAATGCCCAATGAATACATGGCATATGCCTTTGGGGAAGTTAATTGTCACTCTGGGACTCAATTTCTTTGTCAGAAAAAAAAATATTTATATTGGCTTTAACATTCAATGAACTGATGTACAAATATAGAATAATTTCAGACTACTTTCAAGTTTTCTTTTTAATCAAGGTTAATTCAATAATGACTCCTAGCATAGATTTTTCCACATTTGTAAGTTATCATGTAGGGCATATATACTCTATTGTTTCACTCATATATACATATACTTCATTTTCAGCTTAGTTGTTCCCAGCTCCTGGAGGTCACCATATTGATGTGGACACCGAGCAGCATAGATAGAGAACTAAAACTCAGAACCTCTGAATTCAAGTGAACCTCCTGCCTCGGCCTTCCAAGCAGCTTTGATTACAGGCATGTTCTCCATGCCCAGCACATTATGTATAAGATATTGATATACTGTTGCTCCTTTAAAAAGCTCAGGTGCTTAAATCACAACATTTGCATGTAAATATCTAAAACATGTAATACATCTAAAAAATGAAATTGCATTACATACTCTTGCTTATTTCTTGAAAAGAATATCCAGTGAAGTATTCATTATGCATTTTTTCCTCATAGTAAAGATTAAATTTCTATTTGATTTTCATTTTTACCTGATCATACTAGTAAAGAAAAGCCAAGGATCTACAGAGAAAAAAGATGCAAACTGATAGTGTCAAAGGATGAAGAAAAGCTTTGTTCCAGTCTCAATATATTTCCTTGCTTAAATATACAAGGCAGCCTCTAATGTCTCTTTATTTAGGTAAGTTAATATGGATTTCTTTAAAATAGTAATCACCATGCTGTCATTCAAGGAGATTGGTACCTCTCTCCATATTTTGGCACAAAGACCCTCTTTGTACACATCTGCTCACCCTTCTGCTCTCCTGCCCTGTCGCTCCTCCCAGAAGCCATATGAGCCACTACCACTACCATGCATTGGATTTTCCAGCCTCCAGAACCATGAGTCAAAATAAACATTATTTCTTTATTAAAAATAGTAATCACCAGAAATATGAAAAATAATAACTACAATATTTATAAATGTATAAGTTCTGAGAAAATATACTCTTATTTCTCAGTGAAAATTGGTTTGAAAATATGTCACAAAATATGAAACACAGTAAGATTTTAGGAGATTTAAATAGAAATAAAAGCCATTTCGAAGTTTTTTGTATTTTGGTTTTTTTTGGAACAGACTCAATTAGTCGTTTTGTGTACATTCAAGACTGACTAACACCTTAAAACTGGAACTACGTGTGATTCATGGACACTAATTAAAGTTTCAAGAACTCATTCTGGTGAATAACAACAACAAACAATGGGATTAAGGACTCTTTAGCATATTTTTGAAATTAATAAAGCAAAGAGGAAAACTAGAAATAAAACTGTTGATAGCCAAATAATCAAAAACATTTTATTTCTTAAAAATATTAGGAACACTACATATGGGAGGGCTTATACAACATTTGAGAAATTGTATTCATTGCTTTCCTTTTACATATCAACAATGCATGCATTTATAGTTCAGTTTATTTTGGCTAATATTGCTCCCTACTAGTGATTAAAATTAGCTAACAAAGGACACAGCAGCACTAGGAGAAGATAGAATCAGTGAGGCAACTTCAATAACCTTCTTTATTTCTTCCTCTCTTTCTTGCTCTAGCTCTCTCTCCATTACAGCATTCTATACACTAATATAAGAGGATCTGTCATGCCCATACACTCATTTTCTGTCTGTGTCTATCATTCTCTCTCTCCTTCTCCATATTACTTCCTAACACGTAACCGTCAAATTTGTTATTCTATTTTTTGAGGACTGTAACCTTGAATGTTTTGGCATTTAGCTTTTGATAATGACAGTTAAGGAAATGCACATGTAAAACATATTTTTTCTTCTTTGGTAAATGTTTCAATGTATTCCATCACAAGCACACATGATTTATTACTTTTCTCATCGTTGTAATGAAGTATCTTACAAAAGCACCTTAAGAAAGAAAGGGTCTATTTTGACTCACCGTTTTAGAAATTGTCATGGTAGGGAAGCGATAGTGGCAGAAACATTATGTAGCTGGCCACGCCGCATTCATAGTCAGGGAGCAGGGGGCAATGAATGCTGATGCTTCTCTGCTTTCTCTTTCCATTTAGTCAAGGCCTCCAGGCCAAGAAATGGTACTATTCATATTTATGATGCATCAACCCTCTTCAGTTAAAGCTTTCTGAATATACCATCAGAAACACACACACACACACACACTTTCAAAGCAATCCTAATTCTAATTCTAATCAAGTTGGCCATGAAGATAAACTATCACACGTGGCAAAGAATAGTCACCTAAAACATACTGTTTCAATTATTATAGTGCTACTAATGATAAGTACAATTAACACATGACACACCTACTGCATGTGTTACCTTCTCATTGCTAGACAAACTACCGGAGGGAAATCAGTTTAAGTGAGGAATGATTTATTTTGCATTCCAGGTTATAAACCATTAAAGCAGGGAAGTCATGGTGGCAAAAGCTTGAAGCTCTTGGAAAAATTCAGAACACAGTGAGGAAGCTCAGCCAGTTGTTTCCTTTTTATACATTCAAAGACCTCAAACTATGAAATGGTGCTGTCCTCAGTTAAAGTAGGTCTTCCAATCTCAAATGACCTAACTAAAGCAGTCTCTCACAGGCATGCCTAATTAAGTTAGGCATGCTAACTTAATCCAGATAACTACAAACAGGTGACGTTAGGTCCTTACAAGTTGACAATCAATATAAATCATTACAAGTCCACCTTTAGGTAAATTTTAGGATGAAAAAAATATGATTAGTCCATAAATAAACATAGAATTTCAATGCTTTTTTATTTTTTAAGATTTATTTATTTAAGAGAGTCAGAGAGAGACAGAGAGAATGGATGTGGCCATGGCCTCCAGCCACTGGCTTATGTGGGTCCTGGGGAATCAAACCAGGGTCCTTTAGCTTTGCAGGAAAATGCCTTAACTGCTAAGCCATCCCTCCAGCCCCCAACTTTTCTTTAACTTTGTGTTATCATATTGTAATAAACATTCTTGTGAAAACAAAACATTTCCAATTTTATTTTCATTAAAAAAAAATAAAGAAAATTCTACAAGATCCATTCAATATGCAGTAATGTGCCCTCCTGGAAATGTTTTCTTTACTATCATACTATGTCTTATTATTTTCCACATTGATAGCTGTGTAACCACAATAGAGATCAGAGTGCTGAATTCTAGAAATTCTGCTAGCCTTTCAATCCTTTAAATTACCTTAGCTCAGGGGAAGTTCACTTCAATTGTTCCCCTTTAAATAAAATGTACATACGGTATATTTAGTGCTATAAAATATTTAAAAGACAAATTTGTTATGTATTATCTTATATGTATTCAGGTCTGAGAGCAGATCTAGCAGATTTCAAGAGCTATGTTTGAGGACAAATTTGTATTGGTTTAGGAATAAGAGTGTACTTGGAAAATACTTTAGTAACCAGCTTGCAATTTGAGTTTTATCAGTCATCTGAGAATGAGTATATTTACCAGTAAAGCAGACATGAGTATCAATGCTCATTCCAGTAATATTTGAGCAAATCAAACAGAAATACAAAAGTGGTACAACACTGGCTACTTTCCATTTCACTCCCTTAATTCAGTTATCCAGTGGTTTAACAAAATAGAAGAAAAGATTAGAAACCAAAACCAGAAAATCCCCAATTATGTACTGGAAAGATTATCTATTGTATTTTTAGATAATTAATATTTACTGTAATGGTACTATAAATGGGAAGGAAACACAAGCACATCTTCCCACTATCACCCTCAGCAATCTGACACGCTCCCTAAAATGCAGGGACTTCAACTCAGACATATCCAGGATTTGTGGGTATGTCTTTGATTTGATTTATTTGATGGAAAAAAAGGAATTTAAGGACCAGCCAGTAAGAAACAGTAATGAAGTTTTTGTGAAGATATTTTAACAGGTTTTTTTAAACATGAGGGTTAAGAGAAAGAGGGGAGCTCTGAAAGTTAGACACACCCAAATACAGGTGTGAGCTTCACAAGGGAGAGTTCCAGTTTCTTAAAGGACATTCTTACCATATAGGTTAAGCATGGGGTTAAGAGAAAGATAAAGGATTAGAAGTAAATTAATACCAGTGCAGAGCATAGGTATGAACTTTCCTAAAATAGTCCAATTAAGTGTAATAGCATTCATTCTCTATATACTAGCTTGTTCACTTTCAAGTTATACTTGAAAAGATTACTAAGAAACTCTTTTCTCTTCTCCTGCTATTTTGTATAAGTGTTATTATAGGGTAATTCTGGAGGTAACTGAGATGGAATTATTAATCTTCGGTTTCCTATTGACCCCGCATGCCATGGTTTCATTTTCATCAGGAAGCCTCTCAGCAAGCACAGGCAAAAATAGAGTAACAGGGTCCCCTGTAGGCCACAGACCAGACCCCATTATAGATCAATAGTCAATTTCCATAACATGCATATATATGTGGTGTTACTGTCAGGTTCGCATTGCTAGCAGAAATCACCAAACCAAGAGCAACTTGGGAGAAAAAGAGGTTCATTTTGGCTTACAGGCTCAAGGGGAAGCTCCACGATGGCAGGGGAAAATGATGGCATGAGCAGAGGGTGGACATCACCCCTTGGCCAACATAAGGTGGACAACAGCAACAGGAGAGTGTGCCAAACACTGGCATGGGGAAGCTGGCTATAACACCCATAAGCCCACCCCCAACGATACACTGCCTCCTGGAGGTGTTAATTCCCAAATCTCCATCAGCTGGGATCCTAGCATTCAGAACACCTATGTTTACAGGGACACATGAATCAAACCACCACATTCCACCCCTGACCACCATAAACTTATAACCATCCATGAGGTAAAATGCAGTGCATTCATCCAACTTTAAAAGTCCCCATATTCTGTTTCAATCCCAATGATGTTCATACATCCCCATAATCCAAGATCTTCTAACTGAGCCTTAATATCCAAAAAAATCCCCCCCAAACCATAATGGCACAGAATAAATACTTACACTGCAAAAGATGTCATTGGACATAGCAAAGACATATTCAACCATTACAAGATCTAAAACAACCAGGGCAAACATCAAACTCTGTAACTTCTGTAACAACTGTAGCCAGTGACCAATCTCCAAGTCCAATATTTCTAACCAGCAGTAAGTCTCTGGCATTCAAATTCAACCCCTCTAGCTAGGCTACTCACAGTCCTGGAAAACTTCATCAGGGCTGGCAGCTTTCCTTAGCAGCCATCTTGTGTTCCTGGCATCTCCACTGCAATCCACAGTTCATCCTCATGGCCCCATGGGGTCTCCATGCAGGCATCCAGCAAACACTTCACACTGCCCATGGCCATTTCCAAAACACAAGACCATGTTGCAAACTCAATGACCCTCTCTTTCCTGCATTTCTTATACTCCACAAAACCAGGTAGGGTGCCAATTTGTTAATCCAGGGGGAAATAAAGCAGATTTTGAAGAATAGGACACTCCTTGAGCACTTAGGCCCCTTCAAAAGAGTCGACATTCTTTCTGTTGCCCCAGTGCAGGTCACCTGGTCCAGTCTCTAGGGTTGTAATTTCAATTGCAGCTGAATGGACAGCAGTTCACCCAATGACTTTTCTTTGTTTCTTTTTTGTTGTTGTTGTTTGTTTTTGTTTTTGTTTTTGTTTTTCGTGGTAGGGTCCACTCTGGCCCAGGCTGACCTGGAATTCACTATGTAGTCTCAGAATGGCCTTGAACTCATGGTGATCCTCAAACTTCTGCCTCCCAAGTGCTGTGATTAAAGGCATGTGCCACCACACCTTGCCCAATGTTTTTTTTTTTTTTCTTTCTGTGCCATATCCGTCTCCTCACACCAATTCATTTCTACACAAAGCACCCCTTCACAACTTCTCAGGACACAGGCATAAAAGCAAGCTTCTCACACAAACTGTCAGCCCAGTCAAAGCAAAGTTATTTCTGACCATCATAAGCCAAACCTCATAGTCTGTAGATCTTATTGTATTCAGGTCTTTCAACTCTGACCAGAATAGTCCATAAAGCTTCACTTACAGCACTGCAAGCCATCTCTTAGGCCAAGGTTTAAGCTCCTTCCACATTCCTCTTGAAAATAAGCTCCAAGTGGCCAAAGGAGCACAGTCAGGTATCTAGCAGTAATCCCACTCCTCAGTACCACTTTACTGTTGCAGTCAGGTTTGCATTGCTGGTAGAAATCACAAAACCAAGAGCAGCTTGGGGGAAAAAAGAGCTTTATTTTGGCTTACAGGCTTGAGGGGAATCTCCATGATGGCAGGGGAAAACGATGATATGAGGAGAGAGTAGACATCAGCCCCTGGCCAACATAAGGTGGACCATAGCAACAGGAAAGTGTGCCAAACACTTGCATGGGAAAACTTGCTATAATATCCATAAGCCCGCCCAATAATACACTGCCTACTGGAGGCAATAATCCCAAATTTCCATCAGCTGGGAACCTAGCATTCAGAACAACTACGTTTATGGGTGACACCTGAATCAACCCACCACATGTGGGTACACTCACACACATATGTCAAAAAGATATGCATCTGTTGAATATATAATATGAACATATATAACATGATACTTATATGTCATTATAGATTTGGCTTATTAGACTATAGAGCCCGAGAAGTCACATGATATGCCAATGGAAAGCTATCAGAAAAGCCACTAGATTGTGTAATTTAATCTCTGTCTGAAGGACTGAGAAACATAATTGTGTGAAATTTCTATAATAGAAGGGACCTCAAATTGAGAATCCTAGTTTCTGAGACTAGAGTATGAAAGCCCTCATAAAAAAAAAAAAAAAAAATTCTCTGGTCTTTTGTGTTCCATTTGGGCCCACAATAGATTTTGTGATGTTTTCCCACATTCAAAGGGCACATCTCATCTATTTGGTTCATTGAATCAAATACTGATCTTTTCTAGAAACATTCTTCTAGATGCTGCTATAAATAATCTTTACTAGGTGTTCCTTTGATAAACAATATTCATATCACAGTAAATTGTACAGGGGAACTTAGAGCCAAGTATTCTGTGTAGTGCCAAAACACATGGTTTTAAGTATGTTCTAATTAACCTAACTGTATGTAGCTCACTACATCTGTTTTTCTATATTTCAGGCATTTAAGACTACAGGAGGCAAAGAAGAGCAGGACATCTTAGACATAAGAACTCAAATGCAATACCATATACTGAGGTTCCTTCTTATCATAGAGAGTAGAGTACTGAGAAACATAAAATTCTATATCACTTTTCTATAAATTCAAGCAAGTTACAGGTAGATATCTTCTGTCACATCTAGCATTGTTAGAGCTTGGGTCAAACATTGTTAGCTCTTTCAACTTGTCAATTTGGACATAAATCCAAAATTTTTAGAGATATCTTCAATTTTTAAATGTTGGAAGATAGCATGATTGTATTAATACAAAGGCAAATGTGACTGCAAGTAAAATAAAATCAGAGTCAAAACTGGTATGAAATAAAAACATACACAAACACACATCATATTATGGTATTCATTCTTTCCATTCTTTCATGTTCTGCATGACATTGACAGAATAGGATTGAAATAGATTTTCTTTTAATATAGTCAGTCAGAGATACAGGTCCAAGAAGAACATAGATGTCAACCTGCCCTGGTCAGACTAGAAAGAACTTATAGTCTGAATTAAAATTCCCATCAGGAACTACATCCTGGTCCTTCCCCCTGAAATGCTTCCTTGCACTTTTCCTAAACATGTGCTTACACCCTATCCCAGGTTGATGGCCTTTCCTGAACTTTTGTGCTCCCTTCCTGCACACCCATCAACTGATAAGGGTTCTTCTTCTACACCTAAAACTAACAATGAGCATCATCCTAATTAGGTTCCTGATTTACATTTCCATGCTTATAAAGCCCAATGCAGACTACTACAGGGGCAAACTTTATAGGATTCTCCTCCTAGTTTGGGAACTCCTCTGTTTATCCCTCTAATTTCAATTATTCTTGCTTAATAAATTTTTCATATTCATCCTTTTTGTGTCCACATATCTCAATTCTTTGTTAGTAATGAGTAAGAACTCAGAAGCTACTGGCCTGGAGGCTTGGAAGATTCCTTGAGAGTTATCGGATTTTGGAGTTCTGATCCACCCAGAACACTCATCTGCAAGAACACCATATTATAGTCCTACCTATTCTATACAAAGACTGTAATACATATGTGTACACACATACACACGTGTGTGTAGGCATGTCTGTGGGTATATGTATGTATGTATCATGCATGTATATGCCAGGTATAAGTGGCAAATAAGCAATACTTTAATATTAATAAAGACAGTTAATATGTTAATTTTTATAATATTTGTTATTTATATTTATTAGCATATATTCAATATACAATTCCATGTTTCCTAAAGATTGTTTTCTACTTATGTTTATCATGTATTTATGTAGCCTATGTCCTCTGATTTCCCCCTTCCTTTGATCATCCTTCCACCAGTCTCCCACACACACACACACACACACACACACACACACACACACACACACACACATATATATATATATATGTTCTTTGGTCTTTTGTGTTCCATTTGGGCCCACAATAGATTTTGTGATGGTTTCCCACATTCAAAGGGGTGGGTATATATATATATATATATATATATATATATATATATATATATATATATATATATATATATACGATGTTTTTATGTTTCAATATAAGTGTATAAATTCTGGGATCCAAAAATAAAAACAAACCTGTGATATTTATCTTTCTAAGTCTACCTTAAATTGCTTAATATGATGGTCTGAAATTTATTTTCCAGCAATTGACATATTTTAATCCTTTCTGGATAAATAAAACTTTATTGTGGGGCTGGAGAGATGGCTTAGAGGTTAAGCGCTTGCCTGTGAAGCCTAAGGACCCCAGTTCGAGGCTCGGTTCCCCAGGTCCCACGTTAGCCAGATGCACAAGGGGGCGCACGTGTCTGGAGTTCGTTTGCAGAGGCTGGAGGCCCTGGCGTGCCCATTCTCTCTCTCTCTCCCTCTGTCTTTCTCTCTGTGTCTGTCGCTCTCAAATAAATAAATAAATAATAAATAAATTAAAAAAAAATAAAGAACTGCTTCTCACAATGTTAAAAAAAACACTTTATTGTGTATACACCATATTTTTTTTTATCTATTCAGCTACTAGAGAAACAGTTTGATTTCATAGCTGACATTTTAATAGTACTAAAATAAGCATGGGGCTGTAGAGATGGCTTAGCAGTTAAGCGCTTGCCTGTGAAGCCTAAGGACCCCAGTTTGAGGCTCGATTCCCCAGGACCCACATCAGCCAGATGCACAAGGGGGCGCACGCGTCTGGAGTTAGTTTGCAGTGGCTGGAGGCCCTGGCGCACCCATTCTCTCTCCCTATCTCTGCTTCTTTCTCTGTCTGACGCTCTAAAATAAATAAAATAACAACAAAAAATAAAATAAAATAAAATAAAATAAAATAAAATAAAATAAAATAAAATAAAATAAGCATGCATATGCAAATGTCATAGTCATATGTTGACTTATATTGCTTGAGATTTAAACCATGACAGCACTATAGCTGGTGTGGTAGTTATAATGTACTTAATCAAAATGTGTTTAATTAAAGCTTGTAATTTGAGGTTCTGCCTGGCTGGAGGTGTCACTGGGAGCAGATCCTGGGGTCCAACCCAAAGGTGTGTTTAAGGGTAAATCTGAATGCCAGCCCAAAGGTAAGCAGAGAGGTTTTAACTCATAGGGCCCTGCTTGTTACTGGTTCTTGCTCACTAATTTTTGGCATTGCTGACTGGTGGTGGTTTCCTTCTCTGCTTGGATTTATCAATGAGAGCCATTTTCTTTTACCATTAGTGAAACTTCCCCTAAATCTGTAAGCCTGAAATAAACTTCTCCCTCTCATAAACTGTGTTTGATGTGAATATTTGTATGTTCATCACAGCACTGTGAAGTTGTTCTCAACAGAAATTTGGAACCAAAATTGGGGTGTTGTTGAGATTAACCTGACCATGTAGATTTTGGTCTTTGGAACTTGTACATTGGAGGAGTATGTATGGAATTGGTACTGTGAACTGCAGAAGCCATAGAAAGTATTAAACCAAACTGTATGGGTTATTTTAGTAAGAGTTTGAAAATACTAAGTGCAGAGAAAATTGTGTTTGCTTTGGAACTTTCAAAGGGTGTGGATAGACAGCAGAGAACATTGTTGAAACTGGGCTACTGGCAATAAAGGCTGGTTTCATCAAGGTTGAATTTGAAAGTATTGGAGTGGTATATTTGGCAGAAGATATAGAAATGTAAGAAATACCATATAAGGTTGGAAAAATTCAAATTAAAAGTTTAGGAACAGGGATAGATTTTAGATTACTGATTTTAGATTACTGAAACTGCTATTGTCAAGCAGATTACTACCCTTGAGGGTCAGTTAACTACTTTACATTAAAACAATGAAAAGGATGCCTGAGGCAAAGTCTACCCAAGGAAGACTTCATGGTGGAAATGCAAACTTGTGTTGAAAGGAGATAGTTGAAGAAAGAATTATAAACACTTAAGGTCAAGATTTCCTCTCTGCTTTAACAAAATAGCTGTGTCACTGCAGACCTGATGTTGCAGTCATGTCCACATTTCTGGGAGAAATCACCTGTCCAAGATCTGATTTGGGGGAAAGGAGGGTTTATTTTGACATATGGACTAAAGGTCACAGTCTACAATGGCAGGGAAAACAAAGGCATGAGTAGAGGTTGGACATCACTACCTGGCCAACATCAGGTGGACAATACCAATAGAAGAGTGTGCCAAACACTGGCTATAATACCCATAAGACCACCCCCAACAATACACTGCTTCCATGAGGTGTTAATCCCAAATCTCCATCAGCTGGGAACCTAGCATTCAGAACACCTAAGTTTATGGGGGACACCTGAATCAAACCTGTTATTGATTTTGGAAGTAAAATGCATGGAAGTGGGTCATGAAGTGTTCATGGTTCTGGGGTGTGTAGCTAAAATAGAAAATGGGAAGCAGAGTTGAAATAAACCCTTATAGAAAGCCAGTAAGATCATTATAAGATGGGCCATAGTTTGCAGTGGAGACCTGAAGATGTTTTCGATACACCATGACTGTGTAAGTTCTACCATGGAGCACTGTTGGCTTGGGATGGAAATTTTCCCTGGCTACTCAACTCAGCTGGAGGTATGGAAATTAAAAATAAAGAGAGCATCATCACTGGTTATAGATGTCAGACTTTAACTGCAGATATTTTATGTTTACCAGATTGTTATTGATTTTGCAGTAATCTAGTCTTTCCTGGTTATGCTTTATAGCAATGGCAAAGTTCTGGGCCATTATATTCTGGAAGTATGTAATGTGTTCTGATTTTACAGAACTCACAGTTAAGAGCCAGTCTTGAATCTCAGATGAGATTTGGGGCTTTGGTATAATCTTAAAGTAAGTAAAGACTGTGGTGACTTTGGAACCTGTACTAAATGCAATGTGCAATGTGATATGACTGTGAGTCTATGGATGCCATGAGCAGAGTATTGTAGTTAGAATGTATGACCCCATAGACTCTGGTGTTTTATTAAATCTTGTAACTTGGGTCTCCAGATGCCTGGATAGAGGTGTCATTTTGGCCAGATCCTGGCATCTATCCCAAAGGTACCTTTGGAGGTGGATGTGAATTTGAGCCCAAAGGTGTGTAGAGAGGTTTGACCTCTTGGGGTTCTGCTGACTATCAGTTAACATTTACTTCATTTTGGTATTTCTGGCTGTTGGTGGCTTTGCTCTCTGTCACAGACCATGACCTGACAGCCCTAGGACAAAAGAAGAACTAACAGCCTTCATATGGCCCCTCACTGCCCTCAGGACAAAAGAGAACTAGCAGCCCTCATGCAGCCCCTCCCCCAAGAACAAACAGCTGCTCTGGGAGACGTCACAAGAGAGATTCCGAGAAGATGCTCCAGAAGATTATGGCCAGGTGGCCCTACTTCCTCCTTCCTTGTACCCCCTCCCCCTCTTCCCCCCCCTTATTGCCCTACCTGCTGGTTGATTATAAAAGAGCTAAAAAAATCCAACATTAAACGAGACCTTGACAAAACTTCCGCTTGGTCTCCTTCTTCTTTCCCGCCCATTCTTTCAGGTTGCAGCCCTCCTTGACCACATTGGCCCCGCAGGTCGGGGGCAGCTCTCTGCTTGTATTTATTAATGGAAGCCAGCTTTCTTCAGTATTGTACAAACTTCCCTTATATATATAAGCTGAAATATACCCCTTTCTTCCGTAAACTGTCCCTTGTTTGGATGTCCATCACAGCACTTTGAAGCTTTCTATAATAGCTGGAAAATATGGTATAATTGTTACTTTTCTAGCTCATGTAACAAAGTAACTCTGATTGCTTTTCCTTCCTATTCAGTCTAGGACCCAGACCATGGAATACCTCACAACTAGGATATGTCTCCCTACTTCATTTAACTTAATCTAGAAATTCCTTTCTATATATGCCTATATTTAGTCTGAGGTAATTCTAGGTCTTATGTAGATATTAATATTAAGCATTATAAATCAATCCCTTGGTAAATAACACCCAAGTATATTTGTTAATGTTTAAGAATCTCAACCTGTTCAAAAGTTAAAGGTACAAAGTCCCATCTCAGGACAGTCTCAAAAGTATGATCCCTGTAAAATTAAAATACAAGTTATTCATTTCCAATATATAGTAGCACTAAATAATCACTGCCTTTTCAAAAAAAGAGCAGGAGCACAAGTAAATATCAAATCAAATGAATACTGAAACACATTGACACAAACATAAAATCATGCAGCTCCCATGTAGAGGCTTCTGGTGTTTATGATGTAATAATCTGGGTCCCAATGGGCTTGGAGAGTCCTGCTTCACCAGCTCTGCTGCATAAAATAAACATTGCTTGTCTGTTTGGCCAGCTTGACAATAAGACTGTATCTTTCTTAAGGAGATGTTCCTTGGTTCTGCCTTCTCCAACGTCCTAGGGCCTCCACTGCTACTTAGACTTCAACCTTCACAGCTTCATACAATGGCCTCTTAGGACTTCCTTTCAAGGTCTCTGACACTGCCAGATATGATTTGATATCAGGAGCTTGAGATAGCTGGACACACTGTAGTGACATTTAAAAATCAGATGGAGAGGAATGTTGATGCTAGTGCTTTGCTTCTAGGAGCACTTCAATATTACATCATTCATATTATAAAAACTATACCATATGGACAATTATATCAAGTTCTGTTTTTGAGATGAAAATAAATATAGTTTGCATTGGACCACAATACTATCACACTCTGTGTGCCTCTGGGCTAATCCTGGGAAAACACTTCCCTAGATTATTTTTTTTTCCCAGTACTGAACTCCTTTAGCCTTTCAGAAATATTCTGCTGAGCTGTTTTCCTTTCAAATTAATTTGTATTTTTATAAGAAGTAGATGAATATAGGTAAGTTCTTGCCATCAGGAGTCTCCCTATTTCATACTGGAGAACACATTGCTCTTTAATGACACTAATCTCTTTTAATACTTATAACTATTTTAGGGGCTGGAGAGATGGCTTAGTGTTTAAGACACTTGGCTGCAAATCCTAATGACACAAGTCAATTTCCCAGGACTCACATAAGCCAGATGCACAAGGTGACACATGTGACACATGCATATGGAATTTGTCTGCAGTGGCTAAAGGCCCTAGTTCACCCATTCTCTCTCTCTCTCTCTCTCTCTCTCTCTCTCTCTCTCTTTCTTTCTCTTTCTCTCTCATGTACCTCTTTCCTTTTCTTTCTCTCTCCCAAATAAATTAATAAAATATTTAAAAATATCAAAATCTACTTTAGTACATGACACCTCTAACTTCAAACTCACTTATACTCATTTCCTTTCAAAGCTGCATATTTTTTCACACATTTCTGTATCACCTGAAGCTCTCCCTCACTATAGACAGGAAGCAAAGCAGTGAACAGTAACCATTACACAGCTTAAATGTGATTCCGTCTTGAAATAGCCTCTGTCAATCAAATTAGCCCATTACTTTTAAATTCCATCTCATTAGAGTTGCCATTACAGACACAGAATACACCCAAATTCTTTGTGAGAATATAATTTGAATGAATTTCAGCTTAGTGCCTGAGAGTGTTTGTTCTCCTCTGAAAGCTAATGTGCAAGGCCTCCACTGTCAACATTAACCTTGATACCTTGATCTTTTGAAACCCAACCAAAATAGTAATCTCTGCTTACAGAATTCTATGGCTTTCTGTGGTGGTTTGATTCAGGTGTCCCCCATAAACCTAGTTGTTCTGAATGCTAAGTTCCCAGCTGATGGAGATTTGGGAATTAATGCCTCCCGGAGGGAGTGTATTGTTGGGGGCTGGCTTATGGGTATTAAAGCCAGTTTTCCCTTGCCAGTGTTTGGCATACCCTCCTGTTGCTGTGGTCCATCTTATGTTGGCCAGAGGGTGATGTCCACCTTCTGCTCATGCCATCATTTTCCCCTGCCATTGTGGAGCTTCCCCTCGAGCCTGTAAGCCAAATAAACCTCTTTTTCCCAGAAGCTGCTCTTGCTTGGGTGATTTCTACCAGCAATGCGAACCGGGCTGCAACACTTTTCTAGCTCAAAATTCCAATAAGCCAAAGGTGTATGTACTATGTGGTCACATTTTTACAGAAATATATCTGTTCTTTTTATTAGTTTGATGTAGTAGTCACTTTTCTAATAATTTTGACAAACTATCTTAGCAAAGTAACTTAAGTACAGAGGATAGATAATACCACACTAAATTTTAAAACAATAATTAGGAGAAATCCAGTAATTTCTTATATTAGAGAAAACAGGAACAAAAATGTAACAATGACACAAACACTGTACTATTGTGATGCAAAATTACAAGCAGTGTCTGTGTTGTGGTCAGTTTTATATTGCTGGGATGAACAACCAAATCACACACAGTTTAGGGGAGGAAGGGAATTCTTTCAAGCTTATAGATCCAGGGGGAAGTTCAGTCAGTGCTGGAAGAAGCTGTTTCCTTACATCAAGCAGAGAGAAGCCATCACAAGCCAGCAAGCACAAAAAGCAACAAGCACAAAAACAGGCAGCAAACAAGAGCTCCACCAGAGCTCAGACCTCTGTGTATAACTTTGGCCTTGACATCAGATCTGTCCTCAGACACACCTTAGGGCTGTACACCAGGATCCCCCGGGTGATACCTCCTCCATCCAGGCAGAGGCTGAACACAAGCTTCAACAAAACACCTGAGTCTATGGGGGACATATGTTCAAATTATCACAGTCTGCTTAGAATATACTTATTTTTTAGCTATCACTGATGTCATTTGAAAAACACACTCAAATATTCTAGCCATAGAAAACAGGAAGTAAAAACAAAAGAAAATATGGAAGGACACTCAAGATAGTCAGAATAGAACCCTTTCAAATATTTATGACAAGTTAAACACAATAGAAATTAAGAATAAGCACTCTTGCCACTGGTCTCTAGATATCATTTTGTGTGGCATGAAGCTCTATAGTAACTATTTTGTAAACATGAGAAACAACCTTTAAAAGAAAAAATAGAATTATGGATCACATAAAGATGTTTGAGTTGATTAAGGTTATTATATATGATGGTAGTTCAATAAGAGTGTCATATCTGGTGATATAATAGCAGCTTTATTTTATCTAAGTATATTCTATGAAAAATTCACAAAAAATTGCCATAAGACAATTTAATATGGATGTATTTCTTAGGAAATATCATGATTGTACTTACTACATTATAAAAATGAAAAAGGAGGACAGGGGAAGTGGAGTGGAAAAGAAGAAAGAGGTGAATAGGCAACATGAAAGGAGATATTAAAGTATATTTGCTTTTTAAAATATATATTTATTTGACAAAGAGAAAAAAAAAAGAGAGGGGGGGGCTTGACAGGACCTCTTTCCACTGAGCGTGAACTCCAGAAGCATGTGCCACTTTGTGCATCTGGATTTACACAGGCACTTCAGAATCAAACTCGGGTTCTCAGGCTTTCCAAGTGAGTGTCTTTAACCTCTGATCCATGCCTCTGCCCCTGCTTCCCCTATATGTTCTTTATGGAATATCTGAGCCACTAAGATACTTTACTACAAGATTATGTAGACCATTTAAGGTAAAGAAATGTTCAAGCAGTTGAGCTACTAAAAGGATTCCTTTACTTTATAGAGAATATATTTCTAGTTAAGAAATAGTCTGTCAAGGTACTGACAATGAAGCCTCTGTAAATAAACTCGGTGGTAAATTCACTGTAGTATGAAGTGTGTGTATCTGTGTGTATGTATGTATGTGTTCAGATGTGCGTACCACATACACATAAATAGAGGAGCCAGAGGAGGATATCAAGAGTCCTCTATTCCTCGTCTGTCTTATTTTCTTGATATAAGGTCTGTCTCACTAAACCTTGAGATCATAGCACTTTGGTGAAGTTCCAGCAATATTTCTGCCTGACTCAGTACTGAGTTTAAAGGTGCACACATGGCCACTCCTGGCTTTTCTCATAAGTGCTCACAATTGAGCTTGGTGCCTCTGCTTGTATAAAAAATGCTCTTAACCACTGAATCGTTTCCCAATCCATAAACAAACTAAGTATAGTTGATAAAATGAGCAATTCTGATATCTAGAATCATTTTAAATATCACTTCCTGATTTTTTTTTATAAAGATAACTCCATAACCTATGGTATCCTGAGGCATGCTTCCTTTCAGCACATTACTAAATCCAAGCCTTAAAGTGAAGTTATTTCATAGCCTAACCATCTATTTCTTATAATGTATGAACCTTCTTAGATACCTTTTCATGATATATGTGGATTTCACAAAGAAAAGACAGGAACTCATACAAGATATACCAGACTTCTGATTTTACTGACTAGCCTTTCCTTCTGTGTCTAAAATCACTATTATCACTTCATTTAGATGATTTTTCTTTGAGAAGCATATTCTTAGTATTAATTCAATCTAGTAGGTAAAATGATTAATCTAAGTTATCAAACCATGTTGAATTTTTCCCTCTGCATTATAAACTTGGTTACTTCTAGCTGAAAATAATAAAAATGCAATGTCCCATGGAAGTGAAACATAAGCTAAAAATGGAAAGCAAAAACAGCAAAAATAAATCTACAAGGAAAACTATTCTAGCTACTAAGAAGAAATTATTTATTAGCACAATAAATTATATACACATTTTAGTTTACTATTATGGCTACACTCCTTAGGTTTTCTGTCAGAAAACATGCAAATACATATATAATTTCACATGCACATGGCCAGAGATGACTGGGTGATATTGAGGTACCTAATGAAAAGTGGCCTATCTTTTAATTCTCTGTAAACTTTTAAATGGAGCTGAGACTGCAACTTCTTAGTGTAGTACTGCCCATGTAATATGTCAACACAGGAGCTGCTAATATGGAATTCCCCTTTTCTTGGACTAAGCATAGAACAATTAATTTGCTTGGTAAAAAGAAATAGGTATCTATTAATAGGGGAAATAAAGAGATGGATAGATGGTTCAAAAATCATTGAGTTGATTTTTATTTCATACAGTCCACCAATTCTAACACAAATTTATATATTATGTACAACAAAGAGATAAAGAAGATAAAGAGATAATTCAGTATGTAAAAGTGCTATTATGCAAGTGTTACAAACTGAGTTTGACTGCCCAGAATGCATGTAAAGCCAGGAATGGTAGTGTGAACACATGTAATACCAATATTTCTATGTTGAGATTGAAGATACAGATTGTAGAATCCTTGAAAGCTCTCAGAATAGCTAGCATTGCATAAGCAGTTGCAAATGAAACCTTGTCTCAAATAAGATGGAAGATGAGGACCAACACCTGAGCTTGTCATCTGCCCTCCACGTGCATGCTATGGTATGTGTATACCCATACTCACACATAAATGGTCACCTATGACATACATGTGCCGAGATTTTAATATAAGTGCATACTAACAATATTAACAGTATGAATTTAATTTGTTTAATATATTTTTGCTTGTCATCAACCAATCATATTATTTTCTTTAATAAGCATGGATTTTAAAACAAACAAATAAACCGAAAGTCATTCAAAACATTCTCCTAGTGATCTGGCATTTTGTCTGAGGGCTTAAATGAATTGGGCAGAGTAATTTCTCCTAACTCCCAAGGACAATTTCTATTTGTATGAGCCAGCCAATGAATAATAATTTTGATTCTAAATCCAAATATACACAAAGCAGCTTATATTTTCAGATTGTAAAACTTTTGCACACATTAGCAAAAATACAAAAGAATGTCTTATATATAAATTTTCCCCCATTCCTATGAGTGAGAAAGGTTTAAGTGGATCCTTACATTGGGAAAATAATGCATGAAGCTGCAAACAGAGACAGGAAAAGCATCAACATGATAGAGTAGTTGCTGCTAAGATCAAATATTGTGGTTTTGCAAATTCAATTTATTGCATTAAGATAGACTTTAGCTTTACTCAACATGAGGGAAATAATGCAATGTCCTTTCCCAGTCCTTCATTCATCTTATTGGAAGAGAAAATTACTTATGAGACTTCTTTGGTTCTAGTTTGCATAAATCTTAACTTTGGGGAAATATACTGGAGCCCCAGGTCCAAGTCCAATCTACAAGTTAATGTTAGCACCTTAAAATAAAGAAATAAGATGAACATTTAGACAAAGTTTTTAATAAAGCTATAAAATGAGGGAAAAGACACAGCATTTGGAAGAACAAATTTAAGTAAAATAAAATAGAAAAACAGAGAATGAACAAAAAGTGGAAAATTAAGTAATACATATGGGGAATGTCATGATATTGTTTGCTTTAAGATACTAACTGCAATTTAATATATCACTGTGACATGTGTGTTGACTTTAATATAATTCATTATATTACCTCCACTTTAACATGCTATACTTTAGAGAAGTACACATAAAATATTTTTCATATGATGTTCCTGTTAGTGGCATGATTGAACAAACATAAATAATACTAATATGTCTTTTATTTGGTATCCAGAAATTTTAATGAACAATGAGAGAAGTATTGAGTGACAATAACCATTGAAAATAACAGTAAAGACCTGTGTATGACTTAATTCTCTACAGCGCAGTTCTAAAAAAAAAATGTACAATAGATATGTGTGCACAGTGTTTGCAAGAATTTCATATGCGGGGCTCCTTCCCGCACAGGTAGTGCCGAGGGAAGGACCAGGCCTGCTGGTTCCTCCCTAGGGGTTCAGGGGATGATGAGCATCAGACGACTCAAAAACCTCTCCTGGCCACCGGAGAAAAACCACACTGAGTCGGGAGTCTTTGCAATGCAGGAACAACTCGCTTTATTACTCTGAGCAGTTGCCTATATCATGTTGGGGATGAAGGCGGGGATTTTAGGGTGGGAGAAGAGGTAAGGGCCAATAGTAAACTTTAACTATTGAAATGGTAATTACAATTACTACGAGGAAGTAGCAGGCCAGAAGCCCTTAGGCATCCTGCTGAGTCCTAGCTGGCCAGAGACAGGTCCCCAAACTTTAGCTAGTCTCAGGAAGTTCCACTAGGCCTCACGCCTAGGCCTTTCAGGGCCCAACATTCATATAGTATTTAGGTATATGATATTTCATCAAATATGCTAGATAATTTATGAAATTATATTTATAATAAGTACTAAATGACTGCCCTATGCTGATGGTTCATAACTCATTATCAACATAGAAGCAGGTAAACAACTGTTCCTTGTTTGGAAGGCCTGGACAAGCAAACACCATAGCTCAGGTTTTATTCTACACCCATTATCTTTTATCTTTTATCTGAAAATCTAAAATTCTCTCTATTTTGGGGCTGTGAAGTATAGACAACTAACTTTAGGGATAGGCAATCCTTTATATCACTTTTCATATTATAACCCTGTGTTCTGATTACTTTTACTAATTCTTAAATCCTTCAGCAAAGATTATAACCGAATGTAAACAGTAAATATGATGAATGAAAGGACAGCCCATGTCCCCATATTAAGAAGAAAATACAGTGGTCTATGTAGTCAAAAGACAAGCTTGCAGCAGCATATTGGACAAAAGATATATCAAGAAAATAGAAAGAGGACTGGAGAGATGGCTCAGCGGTCAAAGGCACTTGTTGGCAAAACCTAGTGGTCTGAGTTTGAATCCCCAGTACCTAGGTGGAAGCCATATGCATAAAGTGGTACAAGCATCTGGAGTTCATTTGGAACTGAATAAGGTCCTGGTGTACCCATTCTCTTTCTCTCTGCATCTGACTGCTTGCAAATGGATAAATAATATAAATTTTAAAAAGCATAGAAAGTAAAAGGACTTGCTAGAACCTTCGGTATGCTCAGACTTATATTAAGTAAGAAGTAACTTAATATACACTAGAGAAAATATCTTCAGCCATAATATGTTCAAGGGCCTTGTGAGGGAGGGTCCCTTATTTTGGACATTGAAAACAAGAGTCCCTTCAAAGTTCAGGATCATAAAGGCTATAAAAAATGGACTGAGAAATTCACATTGGAGAGGTAGTACAATGCTTCAACATGTTGGTGAAGTTGTCCCCTTGCAAACCTGATCAGCATAAGGAAAATACTAATGATATCAAAGTTAAATGTACATTATAAGGACAATAGTGGTAATTTAATTTTTGTATCACATTGTGCTTTAGTGATTAAGAAGTATCAAAATAAATAATTAGGATGAGGAAACATTTAGAAATTTTAATGGGATAGTATGAGCAAAACCTTTAGATTTCCCCATCACACAATAGATTTTCCTTCTAAAAAGAGGTTGAGGGCTGGAGAGATGGCTTAGCGGTTAAGCGCTTGCCTGTGAAGCCTAAGGACCCCGGTTTGAGGCTCGGTTCCCCAGGTCCCACATTAGCCAGATGCACAAGGGGGCGCACGCATCTGGAGTTCATTTGCAGAGGCTGGAAGCCCTGGCGCGCCCATTCTCTCTCTCTCCCTCTACCTGTCTTTCTCTCTGTGTCTGTCGCTCTCAAATAAATAAATAAAAAATTTAAAAATTAAATAAAATAAAAAATAAAAAGAGGTTGTGAATGCTAAAAACACATTATGTACTTCCATAAAAATGACTTATGTAATCCAGTTTAATTAAATAAAAATAGGACAGTGGATATTTGAGTACCACATGTGACCTTAACACTAAAATGTTGAAAATATTATAAACCTGTTTTGAAATCAAAATTTCTGAGTAAACATTTGTAGTAACAATGCTTAATGTAAGAAAGAATGAAGCAAAATTTGGTAATGGAATTTTACTCAGTAGTCCAAAATTCACTTTGACAGGTCAAGGCATCATTATCCAATTATTTATAGTAAGAGAAATTTACCAAGTAGTTCTTAAGTCACTCTTTACTTACCAAGGCAATTCTGATATTTTCATTATAAGCAGATCACAGTATCTATAGCTACAGAAATTTCTGTTCTAAAGCTCCTTTTAATAAACTAATTAGCACACAAAAATAATGAAAAGATTGCATTAATACTTAGCTGTACATAAACAGGTTGCAAATCATTAGGTAAATAAAATATCTGCCTAAAATAGAAATGTCCAAGTAAAAGAAACCTATCTTCACATTCCACACCTAGATATATGGTTTGACAACAGAAATGAACACTAAATATTGAATTCAACCCGGTGTATTTAAAAAGTGTAATTACCCAATCTGCAGTTATACAGCAGCCTTATACATGATTTTCCAAACAATGCATTGTTTTTAATAGTGAAGATCTCAACAAGTCTAAAAAGTAGGTATAAAGGGACCTGGAAAAGGGTTCAAATAGTTTCCTTATCATAAGCTCCAGATGTCTTCATTCTTAGTCCAGGTACTTGCTCATCTTTTTGAGCTATTATATCAAGATGAATGTGGGTGAACAAGTTTATAAGAAAAGAAATGCCAGATAATGCAGGGATAACAAATCATGTTCACCCTGCAAAAGGACATGCATTTTCTAAAATAGGAATTCGAATCCCACTGGGCTTCTCTGTGTGTGAATTTAACCTTTGGAATTAGAATTTTTCAACCCTTGGAAATGAACTAATGCTTTGAGTAAATTACAAAAAACAGATGGGAGTGTATTCCAGGCAGAATATTTAAATATAAAGACCACTTTCATACCAGCAAAAGCTCCTGTGGTATCTTAAAAGATAAATCCAAGTTTAAAAAAAGAATCAAATGATGCCACCCAAAGACATTGCATAAATTCTGAGGAGACAAGTATTTTGTGATTTCCATATAGTCCCATCATCACAAAATGAGAGGTATACACTTAATTGGATAAATAAATATGGAAGTTTTCCCTATAAATGTTTGTAGGGGACAACTTCAGGTTTGCTGAGGTGAACTTCCAGACTAGGCACAGTTATGCAGGAAGGAATTTATTGACGCTCACAGATCTAGGGGAAGTTCCATAATGGCAGAAAAGCTGGCCTGCTGTCACAGTTCTAAGCAAAGAGACAGACAGAAGCACAAGCCTAAAAGCCAAAAGCCACACAGCACAACACACTTCAGAAACTCTAGCTAGGCACACTGCATTTCTTTAGATTGAAATCTCAAACCCACCACTGAAGGACTCAGGAACCAGATGGACACCATGACAGGCTTCAGAGTCCTCAGTAGGATGAAGTTTCTGTTTCCTGGCAAGGTCTAAGTTTTTATTTTCTGTAAGGGTGGGTTTAACAGTTACTGGAACAATAAAGATTACCTAATCTGCATAGAATTCCCCTAGCCCCTGCCCACCAACTTTGTCCACCAGTATCCTAAGCCAATCAGAAGAGTACAAGTACAGTTACTGTTTAAATCAACCAATCATGTACCCATCCCCTTCTTTGTTCCAATCCTATAAAATCCCTGCTAGTCAAGGCTACTCCACTGCATTGGTGAAGTCAAGAGTCCGAGCTTAAGCCCAAAATAAAGCACCTTGCCTTTGCATATGTGTTTGGTTCTCCTTGGTGGTCACTGGGGGGTGCCAAGAGCTGGGCATACCACCACCACACCTTAAGATCTGCCCAGTGACACTGCCTCCAGCCAGTTGGCTGCAGATGCAAAATACAAACTAATAAAACACTGAATATATTGGGGGCCATATATTGAAACTACCACATTCTGCCACTGGCTCCCAATAGATTTTAAATAACCATCACATATGGTAAATTGTATCCAGTCCAATTTTAAAGGTCCCCACAGTCTTGACGAATTTAAGACTGTAAATCCTGTAAAATTTAACAAGTTAAATACTTCCAACATATAAAAGCACAGAGTAAACATTTTCAACTGGTACAATGTATAGCATAAAGAGACTAAAACAATGAAAACTCAACCATCACAAAGAAACATTAAACTTTTGCAGTTCAGATTCAGTGTTACCAGAGACTGACAGACTTTGATTTTCCAATTCTGCCCTTCCAGCTGGGCAGAGTAGCCAGGGAAAACTTCTATCCCAGGCCAACAGTGCACTCTATTCTAGCCCTTGCATAGTCCTGGTATATCCAAAACTTCTTCAGGTCTTCATGCAAACCATGGTCCATCTTCCAAAGACTTTTTCAGCCTATCAGGGCATCAGGCCCTGCCTCATGCTGCATCCCAGCAGTGGCTCCTGGAACTGCTCACATATTTCATGGTTCTGAAACTAATACCAGGTATGCAGAACAGAGCCATGTTCTTAATTCAGAGACCTAAAAAAGTAGTAAACTTGAAAAGCAAATTCCTTCTCCAGTCAACTCTTTCCAAAATAATTTGCATTTCTATGATAGTCTTTCCTCAGGCATCCTTTCTATTGTTTTAATGTAAAATAGTGGGCCATCTTCCTTAAGATTGCTAATGTGTTTGACAATAGCAGGTTCAGTAACCTAAGACCAGTCTCAGTGCCTATAATTTTTACTTGCTTGAGGTTTTCCAGTTTAAAAATCTAAAATTGCTCAGTCCATTTATCTTTAACCAAGCACATCAGTCCATTACAAACTTAACTTTGATCAAACTTTCTGAGCCTGAGCAGCAGAATGCAGCCAGCCCTTATGCCAGTAGCCCAGTTCCAACAAAGTCCTCTGCAGTCTTTCCTTCCCCTTAGAAAGCTCATAATCCAAGCCGTGAAGTTCAATACTGTATGCACTAAGCATTCTCAAACTCTCCTAAGAATAGTCCATAAAACTTGGCTTACCATTCCAGAAGGCATCTTCAGCTGGAAGCACCAAGTCCATGCCCATTCCTTCAAAATAAAAGTTCCAAAAGGCCAACATCCACATTGTCAGGTTCATCTCAGCCCACTCTCCATACCAACTTCTGTAACAGATAGCTTCAGGTTCGCTGAGATGAACTTCCAGACGAGGCATAGTTATGGAGGAAGGTATATTTATTGAAGCTTGAAGATCTAGGGGAAGTTCCATAATGTCTGAAAAAAAACTGGACCTGCCTTCTCAGGTCCAAACACACAGAGAGGGAAGCACAAGCCTAAAAGCCACACAGCACAGCACACTTCAGGAACTCCAGCTAGGTACACTTTGCATATCTTTGGATTGAAATCTCAAACCCACCACCACACCTTTAGATCCACCCCTTGACAGTGCCTCCAGCCAGATGGCTGCAGATGCAAAATAAAAACTAAAAACACCACTGAATATATAGAGGACCATCTATTCAAACTACTACACTGTTGAACTACCTTCTTATGTGGCCATAGAAATTTTTTAAAATAATTATTTTATCTCTAGTTTAATGACTCTCTTGCTTACAGTTTTAATGATTAGCAATATAAAAATTAGTAGCTATTTCAAGAAAGTATCTTCAGTTCTGTAATTTTTATCTTTGTATTTGAAATATAAATTTTAGAGAATTAAAAATGTTTTTCATTATAATCATGACTTTAAATGGATGTTTAATGTCATTTATTTACTAACTAAAGCACTTTCATGTTAGCATCTATCTTCATAATGTTCCTGAAAATTCTCCATTGGTTTGGTAAGAAACATTCTCATTGTGAGTACAACTGTTGAACTGAGACTCTTGATAGAGATAGGCTAACAGGGATAGAAAAGTTGTAGCTCTAATACAACAAGCTCAAAATTTTGGGGTTTTACTTTCTCACTGAGTGACATAATTGGATAAATGATACAAACTGGATAGCTCATCCCTCAAAAAAAAAAAAAGTAAAAGAAAAAGAAAACACTTAATCTCATGTTATCATGAATAGGGTAAGAAAGCAAAGACAGGGCTGGGGAGATGGTTCAGTTGGTAAATTACTTGATTCTCAAGCATTATGTTCTGAGTAGATATACTACAATAATATAAAAATTTCCAGGTATGGTGACTGTTATGCCAAGTTCTTGGCCACCAAGGAGAACCAAATGCAAAAGCAAAGGCAAGGAGCTTTATTTCGGGCTTAAGCTCGGACTCGACTTCAATGCAGTGGATCCATACAAGAGCCCCGACTGTCAGGAGAACAGAGTTTTTATAGGGATTTGAACATAGAAGTAGGGAATAGTTACGTGATTGGTTGTTTTAAACAGTAACTGTACTTGTATTCTCCTGATTGGCTTAGGATATTGGTGGGCAAAATAGGCAGGCAGGGGCTTTGGAAATGTCAGGCAGATTAGGTAACCTTTATTGCTATTTGCTTTGTGGGTTTGAGGAACTTAAGCAACAGTTTAAGCAACTTATCTTATGATCATAGGAATGTATGGCATAAGCAGTTTGTGGTTTTTTTCAGTAACTGTTAAACTTTTACTTAAACCTTGCTGGGAAACCAATGTAGGCCTACTGGTGACTCTGAAGCCTGTCATGGCATCCTTCTGGCTCCTGAGTCCTTCAGTGACATACACCTGTAATCCTAGCTCTTGGGAAGAAGAGATGGAAAGATCTCTGGAGCTCATTGGCCAGCCAGTCTAGCCTATTTGGTGAGATACAGGCAGGGAGACACACTGTGCCAAAAAATAAGGTTGGTATTCTTGAGGAATGGCATCTAAAGTTGTTCTCTGGTCTCCACAGGAATATATGTCTGTATATGTCTGTCTGTCTGTCTCTCTCTCTCTCTCTCTCTCCCTATCTATCTATCATCTATCTATCTATCTATCTATCTATCTATCTATCTATCTATCTATCTATCTACACATATACACACACATACACCCACACTCACATGTGCATATACTGTCACATGAAACTTTTTCCCTGGGGATACACAACAGGACTATTCAGCTCAGAAGGGCTTAGAAGACAGAGCAAAGTACAATTGTACCAAAACTAGCTTTAGTAAACCAATAACTTTATGGGGGTTACTTACAGTGAGAGGTTGCATATAGGAGCATGAGTGACTCAAAGGTACCTGCATCACCCAGAAGCCCACCCCAATATAGGTGAAGAGTCGCCAATGCTGCATCTCTGGAGCATACAGTACTACTTGCAGGCAGCTCTGCTAGTCAGAGTCTCCTGCACATTATAGGACTTGCAGGCAGCTCCACAGGGAATGTGGGAGGGTCTTGTCTCAAGCACTTACTTAACATTTATATGGATTTTGGGAGGGGTCATGCCACCTTTTTACCAGACTTGTTGACCTCTTGAATCTCCTGAGCCTTTCTCTACCACCAAGGTTATAGGAGCAGTAAACAACTGTTGAGGGGCAGGCTCCGACCAGTGTTATGTATGTATCCGTTTTTTTTTTTTTTTTTTTTTTTAATTAAAACATTTCCTTCTTGGAGAAAGAGGCTCCTTCCTTCCTACAAAAGGGGATATTTCAATCTATCAGAACTTGCTATACAGTACCTATACTCCAAAACATTCACACACACACACACACAATTTTAAAAGGAAAGTGAAATGATCCAAGCTGTTTCAGACAGTGTGAAAGAAAGGATATGTCTGATCTCAAAATCAACCTTAAGGTTACCCAGTAGTTAATTGCTTTGCCTTTCATTTTAAGCAACATGGACCACATATTGAAATACAAGAGAATAAACCAGGAACTGATAATTTTGCAGATACACAAAGGCTGTTTGAATTTTCTTTAAATCCACCAAATATCTATTTTAATATTTAAATTTTTGTATCTTACAAAGAAATTTAAGATGGTAGACATGCAAAGTTCATTTTCAAACTATTTATTATTGTTTCTTTAATATAGTGTCTCTTTTTCTATATCCTTGAATGGATAGGTACAAGCTACATATCTCAGGGTGGACTCAAAATGATATCAACTCACTGTCTCAGTTTCTCAAATGCTGAGTTTATATGTGTGTTCCACCATGCTGTTTGTAATCACTTTGAAATACTTGTTTACATCTAAAGTTACAGATGTCTCAACTTACTGTTATGAAGTCTTACAACCTGAAGACTAGTCATTTGCTAGATTTACTAAAGTATTTTCAACAATTGCTGAAGCTATTTGTTGCACCTAAACAAAAATTGTATTCACTCTCTTACAATACCAGTTCTATCATATATTAACTTTCATCCCCTAAGTCATTCTAATAATATGGAATATGATGTGGTATTGGCTATATAGAATTTTGAACCAAAACTTCTGATTGACATTCTCATTCCCATATTTATTAGACACACATAACCATTAATTCCAAAAGTTTAAGAAACAGATAAAAATAGGTATTAGAAATAATGTGTTTTTTTTTAATTTAATCATTTAGTGTTGGATGTAAGAATGTTCTATATCTAAAAGACTGAAAAATATTAAAGCAAAAGCATGAGCTTTGTGCTTGTGGTATTTGTGTGAGCACAGGTAACACAATCTGTCAATTAATACCTTGCTCTTCTTATCCATGAAATTACTCTTGTGAGTTAGTCTTGGTTGACAGTTTACAAATTGCTAATATATATTTATATTTGGTCTATACTCAAAATACCTAGCAATGTCCTTAAGCTTCTACTATTTTGTTACAGCTGACATATTTTCAATGTACTACATATACTTGTTATAGTAAAGATGTTTAAAAACATACAACTAGTAAATTATAAAATGTTAAGTTTAGGGCTAGAGAGATGGCTTAGCAGTGAAGGCACTTCCCTGCAAAGTCAAAGGACCCAGGTTCGATTACCTATGACCAACATAAGCCAGATACACATGGTGGCATATGCGTCTCTGTGGTCTGGAGTTTGTTTTCAGTGGCTGAAGGCCCTAGTGGGCCCATGTAATGTATGTATGCATGTGTGTATATATATATATATATATATATATATATATATATATATATATATATATATATGTGAATGAATATATATATATATATGAATGAATATATATATATTCATTCTCTATCTCTCACTGTCAAATAAGTAAAATTATTCTCAAGAGTTAAGTTTAAAAAGAAGCACTGATTATAATAAATATTAAAATATTATAAAATGTCAGCCAGTTCTGATTGGCTAAGAGAGTTGCTCCCTGTAATACAACCCATATCTGGAATTGGGAACCAGATCAGAATGCTTAAACACTGTGCTCTCCAGTGTCAAACTCTCACTAGTCTTTGGCTAAAAGAAGGGTTACATGTATCAAATTCTCCCTAAATTAATAATGCTTATCCTATTTAAATTATGCTCACTTCACTCTCCATTGGAGAATCTGTTCTTTTTCAAAAGGTAGCTATTCATAAGGAGATAAACTACCCCTCACACTTCAACCAAGCCACAATTGAAACCACAGAGGAATTGGGAAGATGAGCAAGAGTGCAGCTTCCATGATGAACCTGATAATCAGCACGAGGATGCAGGAGACAGACCCTGATGATACTCAACATTTACCAAAGCAGAGACCCTGAGGCTCCTAAGAGCTCATCACTGAAGTAGACTTAAAATTTACCCAACATGGCTCAGGGAATTTTGGAGAAGAGTGGCCAGAAAGAATGTAAGAGCCACGGGTTGAGACCTCATGCCCAGAGGAATCCCCCCCCAAAAAAAACCTGACTGCTGCTCCCACAATGCACAATGCATAACCCACAACCTATGAGAAATACCTGCAACCCCATTGAGGTGGTTCCCCAGTGGAATGAGGTCATGGATGAGGGACAGAGGGTACCAACACATAATGTACCCATACAAAATATGTTGTTAATATTAACAAAATTAATAAAAAATAAAATGACAATGAATAATATTTTGTATTGTTTTAGGAAATAAGTGAGTCACTGAAAGAAATCATGCACAATCCACTTTAGAAAGAGGTACAGAGCCTTTTATATGCACTGACCTCTGCTAGTTAACAAGATAGAAAGACAGAGACCCTGAACACAAACTGAGCTGGAGTTATATACCTTTCATATAATCCTTTGTCTGAATTTTCCCATGCTTCGAGAGGGGAGAGATTCACAGTTCATGAGTGAAATGTAGGATTCTGTCAATAAGATTAAGTACAGGCTGTTGTCTCCTGAGAGAAAGTAGTAGAATTCTTGTTAGCTACCGTCAAAAGAATTTCCCCCACTGCAGTTTCAGAAGAAAGAAGTGCAACATCTATCACTTCACTGAAAGTCCTAGGTGCATTTATATTTCTTACAGATACTCTGATTATACTCCATCTAAACTAATTTAAGTTAGAAACATTAGAAATATTGTATTTCTTCATTAGTTTCCCCCCCATAATAAGCCCTTGGGCCTAAGAACATCTAATGGTGATAAGTCTAGTTAAGAGGTCCTAGATGCAAGGTCCTAAAAATAGTCCTAAAAGGATTATTGTTAGTGGCCTGATCAGGGGAATAGACTCTTTAGCCTTTGATCAGTAGCTATCCCACAACATCTAGGAGTTTGTTAACTCTTCTCTCCTTTTAACCACACTTTCCGTAAGCCTTTAGTCTCTATTCATAACAACTCCAGACTTGTTTTTATGAAAGCAGCATTCCTTATTTAAAAATAAGCATAGCTCTTCTTTTCATCTGTAAGCAAATTCAGGCCTCTCTGGTTTTATATAACCACATTAGCCAGAGAATTCAACTTTTTTTTTTTTTTTTAGGTCCACCTATGATTTGGCTTTTTGGTGTACAACATCCATGAATTTAACAGACAAGGTATTTTAAAAGGGTGTAGAAACTCCTGTTTCTCAAATGATAGTGCCTATTCATAGGTGCTTCCCAGTAGCATATGGCTTGATATGGCACATGCAGTTACAAAAACAGATAAGCCCTCACATTATGTTTTCTGTCACTATGTAGACTATGGCTACAGCTATTTTTTCCCATAGGTCTAGCACTGTGTAGCCATTGCCCTCGTCCCCATTAAGAATACCAGAAATAGTACCACTTCCAGACACAATTGAATGGATTGGCATCATGATTATAGTCCAGAGGTAACCCCAGTTTGGGCCAATTTGCTCCTGGTTGTGTGATTGGTATGGGCCTGTAGATCCTCAAGCTTCAGTTGTGCATAGACTATCCAGCTTCCAGTCCTGGTCAGAACAGAGCTTTAGATCTTTGGTGTGCTCGGTGTGTCTCCAGGGTGATTCAGACTAACCGGTCTGGACACTGTTGTGCCATTCAAGACATGCTTCCTTCAGTTGCATAGCCTTCTTTATACAAGTGTGATGAATCTACAGGGTGGCACCTGTAACTTTAATAGCAATTAGAGTGATGGATTACAGTATGGAGCCAGTCCAAACTGGCTGGAGTGGCTCCTTCTTGCAATCTTTTATTTAGATCATATAATCAAGCTTGCTGGGGGTGTGTCCTGTTTCCTAGGGGTAAGTGAGTCACCTTGTGTTATAAATTCTGAGAGAATACCATCAAACAACCAGCATCACTAGTATTTTTAAATCAGAGTTCATATCCTAGGGCTGGGCTCCAGATTTGTTCAAAACTCATCTGTTTCCTTGGTGAGGCTCTATCCACTGGAGACAAGATTTAAGTCTGATTTTATGGACCCACACATTTAAATCATTATTTTTTTCCTCATAGACTTATGACCTTCTCATAATGTAAACTGTATTTAGATTAGCATTATACGCCTCCATAACCTTTTACCAACTTTAAGATAGTTCTAAAGCCTCACACCTCATCTAAGATTTAGGACTGTTTGTTAACTGTGAGTCCTATAAAATCAGAACAAGCTACGTATTTTAAGACATGATGGCAAAGTAAGCATTTAAATTGTAATAAAGCATACTGAGGAGAGACTGGACCAATACAAACTGATAACCACCAGGTAAACATAAAAAGTGATGATAATCTTTGGATTGTCTATGTTTTATTTAACTGGATCTATTCTTTAAGGGCAAACAGGGGCTAAATGATCAGGCCAAACATGCAGAAAAAGGCATACATTAACGTAATAACTTAGTAATGTATGTCATCATCAGACAAAGGAGCCTATTAATCTGAATTTTCATTTATATTATAATATTTTGTGGTTATAGACTCTTACTGGGTGTTTAAGACCACGCAGGTATCCATAATTAGCAATGTGTTGTATCCTAGAGGTCAGTTATGGCTCTGTAGGAGAGAATTTTAGGGACCTGTGAAGAACTCTAGGACTCTCAAAATTGTATCATCTGCTAGGATGAGTCAAGGCCATGCTGGCCATGTGGCTTCCCTTAGAAGCATCTGTTAAGACTCTCCTTCTGCAGAGACAATGACTTATAGTCCATCTCTGGATCTCTATGAACTCCCTGATCATGAAGACAGAGGCTAGAGGCTAGAAATGTCCTGTCATCTTCTGTGGCCTTTTGACCTGGGTGTAGCAACCAAAATATTGGTTATCCTCTTACCTTCAATGTTTTGAATTGCCTTTGGCTTATACATATGGTTATTAATCACTCATAGAAACTATAAACACATTAAAAAGTGCAGAGCACATCTGGTTAATAAAGCTGATCTAGTTAGAGAATGACATAAAAGTTTAAATCATTCTAATTAACATTTAATTTTAGTTTTTAGGTGAGACTGTAGGCTATATCTGAAACATAGAAAGCAGTAACTTTTAAGAATATGTTACTTATACATACATGCAGAGCATGATAGCCCTGGAAATAATGTTTTATCAATAAGAAATGAACTTGAGAAACCAGTAATGAGATAACTGCCTTACTAAAAGCTTCACTGAGACTTTGATTACACACAGCTTAAGAATAAAGTAGAACCTGGTCATTGTTGAACTAAACCACTCTGATTTTTACATATATTAGAGACATTTTGACAGACATAAAGTAATTTTGCAAACAAGACCTCTAACCACTAGGCAATTTTATAATTTAATTTACATCGCTGACAGTAAGTTAATCATTTTTATAAAAGACTTACATGATAAGCTCAGCAATGACTACCTAAAAGAACCAGCATAAACAAGAAAGGGACCATCTCATAGTTATAGTACCTTTACATATAATAATCTTCTAGTAGAGGATTAAATATTATTGAATAGAAGAGAACAGCTAACTTGGTTGAGTTAAAAGCATGGCCAGGCACAGGTTAACATCAATTAGCTGAAGTCTTAACTTAGATATCTTGAGGCATGACAACATAATTTATAACCTGGATACCATGACATAGCTGGTGTTGTGCCAAGACCCCTGACCAGGAGCCAGGACCCCCGGTCACCCAGGAGTCACCTAGAGGACCGCCACAGAAGCCAAGACACTCGAATGTAAAAGCAACAGGTTTCTTTTAATGTTAAGCTTAAGCAGGGACTCAATCCACACAGACCGACGCAGCGGGAGTGGGAGAGAGCCCCGACCTTCTAAAAGTAGGGGTTTATAAAGGAAAAAGAGTGGGAAGGGGGCAAAAGGGTTACATCACATAGCATCTTTTAAAATGATTGGTTCCAAGAAGGCGCGCGCGCGAACATTTCTAGTTACTCATCTCTGGTCAGCAGACTGCTTGCAGATCCTATCTTTTGCAAGGGGCCGGAGGCCCCCAGAGCTAAGTATTTCTGGAATGTCCTGTTGAGCAAGCGAGCATGAGTTTCAGAAGCAAAGGTCGGCACTTTAATCAGTTAGTTCCTTATCTGAACCGAGCCCGGGATCCTCCTTTGTTCACAATGGTTTGTCCTACAATGGCAGTGTCATTGTTTAATTAGTTACGTGTTATTTCTTTCTGGTCTCTCATTTCCCCCTCTCTATGTGTCTTGGGGAGCCTATCTAGGGTCCCTATTTTAGTGTTTAAATATTTCCTGTATCTATGTTGGTTGTCACTGGTTGGTAGGAGTAATTTCTTTGTACCATCAATTGGATGGTGTCTAGCCGTTGTTTTATAAACTGTACCAGCTTATTTAAAATACAGGGGCCAAAAGTAAGCAATAGAAGTAGGATGAGTAGGGGTCCTAGGAGGGTGGATATCAAGGTAGTGAACCAGGGGGAGCGATTGAACCATGATTCAAACCATCCTTCTTGAAGTATGCGTTCACGTTGCTGCTTTTCTAATCTTTCCCTTATTTTCGTCATTGATTTTTTAATTACTCCAGAATGATCAACATAGAAGCAACATTCTTTTCCTAAAGCTTGACATAGTCCCCCTTGTTGTAGAAGGAGTAAATCTAAACCCCTTCCTTTAAGAACACCAAATCTAGCCCTCTCCGGTTTTGAAGTACAACCTCAGAGAGCGAGGCCAAAGAATCTTTGAGATCTTGTATCTCCTCATGTATGAGGTTAAGATCTCTGTCCACTAAGGCACTGAGTTGTGAAAAATGCTGTTGGGAGGTTACCAGCAAGGCAATGCCTGTTCCCGCTCCCGCAATACCAAGTCCCAGGAGCACAGTCAGGGTGAGGGCAGTTAAAGGCTCTCTATTTGGTTTAATGGCAATGCCTTGATCTATAGTAGATGTAAAACTTTTAGAATCATGAATGAAAAATCGTGGCAAAACTATAACTACAACACAATAGTCCTTAGTCTGTAAAAAGTCCTTGTTGACAATAAAGGGAGTCAGCCCCATGGAACAAGCAAGATAGGAGTTACTAGGGGCTTTAGTATATATAAAGGAGTCATTGATAATAGCAGTTTGGTTGCATACCAGTTCAAGAGTCAGAGGAGGGAGCATATCAGGGCCTAATAGACACAGTCCGAGGCCAGAAATGGATGCAAGAGTAATACCCCCCTCTGGGGCAGAGTGTCAGAATAATCCCTCTGCACTGTTAGTAGACACAGGAGATGGCAATTCCCTCATAAAAGGGAGGTCCTAGAACTTTTAATCTGTATGGCATTTCAACCAAGCTCTATAATTTTATTTGAGGAACTTTAAATAAACTTATTTTAAGTAAACTTTATCTATGACAACAGGAACGTATGGTATAGACAGTCTGTTTCCCTTTTATTTCTCCCTCTCATGAGAAGACACTCTAACTGCTTTAGGGGACTGGGTCGAAGACATCAGATCATTTACTACTTCCTGCTGAACGGGACATGAAGTGGAGACTTGTTGCAGTTAGAGAATCTCTCCTAGAGAGGGGAACTATTTTAATGTACCCCAGAGTGTAGGAAGATAATCTTGAAAGATAACTTTGGAAAGAAAGAATAAAAGTAAGGAGTTACTGAGAAGTGAACACACAGCAAACTGGTCTTTTTGTAGGTCGAGGGAATCCAGGTAGACAGGCTTGAATCATCTCAGGACCATCTGAGGATGAGCTGGCTGAGATTTTCTTTCAGAACTGTTCATTAAATGGCACAGTAGTATTTAACATGGCTTGTAAAACAGATGAGATGCTAGCAGAGTTATCAGAAACATATACATAACATTTAATCTTAATAATAAAGAGCTATTTTTTATCTTTGGTTATACATTTCTCTCTGAGTGTTTAAGACCTTGTAGATAGCCAAAAGTTAATTAAGGATTAATTTTGGAGGTCATTAATGGCTCTCCAAAGAGACTTTAGGGACACAGGAGTAGCCCCATAGCTTACTGGTGTCTTTTGCCTGTTAGGATGAGTCAGCGCCATGCTGGCCAAGTAGTTTTCCCTTCTTTGGGAAGTCAGGAGGACTGATTGCTCCTCAATTGTGACTCTCCTGTTTTACATTGTACACCACTTTTGTTTGGGTCTCCATATCCTCCCTGCTCAGGAAGACAGGTGACTTACCAGGGGGCCAGTGTAGAAGTGTCCCATCATCTCCAGTGGCCTCATGACATGGGAGCATAGGCCAAAATATTGACACTTTTTACTCCGATGATTCCAATTGGCTTTGGCTTCTACATAGGTGATTAACACACTTAGAAAGGAAGTTACACCAGCTTGGATGTACATACATATAGAGCACATTTAATTACTGAAATAGACTTAACTAAAGAATGGCACAGGGCTTCTAAAATCATTTTGTCCTATTTTTAAAATTTTTGTTGTACTGTGGTAGCATAAGTCATATATATATCTGAGGTATAGAAAGTAGGCACATCTCCCATTTTAAATATCCAACATTTATAAGTATAGGCAGAACCTGTTAACAGTCTTGAAAACAGTACCAGTTGATTTACAAACTTAACTTATTTAACCTAGAAAACAAGTAAGACAGTATAAGGTCTTAGCACCTGTGTGAAAACATCTTTGATTAGTTCAGATACCTGTGTGGGTACAAATTACCCAGAGAACATTGGAAACAGAACCATGGAGCTTGATTTTTTTTTTTTTTTTTTTTTTCATATGAGGACCATTGTTTGAGCATGAGGCTGTGCCCTAAAGTAGGGAATATGTCTTAAGGGTTAATTTTGTTATAAGCACTGGACTTAAGATGCCAAAATTGAGACAGTTACTTTACATATAACAGAGTAGAATCTGGTCTTTTCTGAGCCCAAACAGCTAGCTAAATATTAATATAACCCTTGATAAATCTTTTTGAAAGAAAAAAAACATTATTTGACAACCAATGATTTTGACTTAAACTTGATAACTATTGATTTCATGCACCACAGAAATTTATTATTAACATAAAACAATTTTATGTTTTACCCATGACTTAAATTTGATAAAGCTCAAGCAAACTATCCCAACATACTTCAGCCTGAAAAATTTTTTTTTTATCACTGTAGCCAATATCCTATTTAAGTTCCTTTCTTGTCTCCTTTTCCTCTTTATTTTTTCTCTCTTTTGCTTCCTTTTTTTTTTTTTTTCTCTTATGATAAACCTTTTTAGCTTCCTTAATTATGTCTGTCAAAGCTAGATCTTGTAAACCCTCCAGATGTTGTAATTTCTTTTTAATGTCTGGAGCGGACTGCCTTATCTATGTCATTGTTATCGCTGCCTGTTGACCCGGAGAAGTAAGGCCAAAAGGAGTATATCTCCGGGAAGCCTCCATCAAGCATTCTAAAAAAATAGAGGGAGGTTACCTTAGCCAGATTTGCGGGGCGGCGAGCAGCCCCCCTGAGACCTGCCATCAGATCCTGGCAGTAGACTGTCAGTTGCTCCATACCTTCTGCCGTATTGTAGTCCCAGGTGGGGCGGGTAGTCGGGAAACTGCCATTTATTATGGCAGGGTCGGTGGTGGGATCTCTTGTAGGCCCTGGAACGAGTTTGCGGGCACTTTTAGTGATCCTGCCTCGCTCCTCAGTGGTGAACAAAACCTGTAGGAGCTGCTGACAATCATCCCAGGTGGGCTGGTGGGTGAAGAGCACAGTTTCTAACAGATTAGTCAGTCCCCTAGGATTCTCAGAGAAGGGAGCATTCTGAGAACGCCAGTTGTACAGGTCACTGGTGGCAAAAGGCCAATAGTGAAAGGGCTGATTCCCATCCGCATCAATGGGTCCAGCAGGGCGGAGCGGTAGAGCCACTGTCTGGTCAGGGACTTGTGGGGTAGCTGCCCTCCGGCTCCGTGTAGCCTGAGCTGGTCCCTGTGGATTTGGAGGCAGGCTGGCTGGGGCTGGGGCCTCTAATGGAGGTTGGGGAGGATTAGGGTTGGGAGGAGGTACATAGGGGGGAGGGAAGATGTTGATTTCCTCGTTTCCTCCTGTGAGGATGGGGGCCGTCACCTCTGCAGTGGGTTTGGTATCTCTTTTAGGGGAGGCGGCCAGCACCTGTGAAGAAAGGGGAAGGGGAGGAAGGAAGGGCTTTATCCAAGGAAGAGGTTCTTCTATCAAATTTCTCCAGGTCGCAATATAAGGAATTTGGTCAGGGTGTCCACTCCTAGGACGAAAAACAATTTTTTCAACTTCTAATATGGTATTCAGGTGAAAAGTTCCCTCTGGTGGCCATCCTACATTAAAGGTGGGCCACTCAGAGGTACAGAGTGTGATCCATTTGCCTTTTTTAACAGCTATTCCGTTCTCTCAGGCGACACTTTTGACATCCTTCCAGTGTGCCTGACAGAGTCCTAGAGGAGAAGAAGGTGTCTGTCCCATGTTATAAACGTCCAGGAAAAAGCGTCCGTAGGATCAGGGTGAACGTAACACACAGACATACAAGTACAACACAAACACAGAGGGCCCAATAGAGAGTTATGCGCACTTCAGAGCTAAATTCAAATCCGTGATGGCCAAACGAGTCTGTGTCCTTAAGAGACAGCTCAACAATACCAAACACGATACAAATGGGAGCTGGTCTCCCCAAATCCGTGATGGCCAAACGAGTCTGTGTCCTTAAGGGACGGCTCAACAATACCAAACACGGTACAAATGGGAGCTGGTCTCCTCAGTAGGTTGGCTCTGTCCTCCAGGACAGGGTTCCTACTCAAATGAGGGGGCAAGACGTCTCAAGCCTCCTCCAGGTCTGCCCTTACGGTGCGTCCACCAGGGACATAAGACCTGTCCAAAATTACAGGACTACAAATGCCATGAATGCGGCTTGCCAGCAAACTGAAAGTAAAAGGGAAGAAAAAGAAAAGGAAAAGGAGCGCTCAGTTACTCACCCGGCCGGTCAGAGAAGAAACCTTCGGGGTCTTGGGTTCGTTGGGGGTCTCTAGGGATCACGGGCGAGCCCCCAAGATGTTGTGCCAAGACCCCTGACCAGGAGCCAGGACCCCCGGTCACCCAGGAGTCACCTAGAGGACCGCCACAGAAGCCAAGACACTCGAATGTAAAAGCAACAGGTTTCTTTTAATGTTAAGCTTAAGCAGGGACTCAATCCACACAGACCGACGCAGCGGGAGTGGGAGAGAGCCCCGACCTTCTAAAAGTAGGGGTTTATAAAGGAAAAAGAGTGGGAAGGGGGCAAAAGGGTTACATCACATAGCATCTTTTAAAATGATTGGTTCCAAGAAGGCGCGCGCGCGAACATTTCTAGTTACTCATCTCTGGTCAGCAGACTGCTTGCAGATCCTATCTTTTGCAAGGGGCCGGAGGCCCCCAGAGCTAAGTATTTCTGGAATGTCCTGTTGAGCAAGCGAGCATGAGTTTCAGAAGCAAAGGTCGGCACTTTAATCAGTTAGTTCCTTATCTGAACCGAGCCCGGGATCCTCCTTTGTTCACAATGGTTTGTCCTACAATGACAGTGTCATTGTTTAATTAGTTACGTGTTATTTCTTTCTGGTCTCTCACTGGTTAATAACTATATAGCAAATATATAACATCAAGATGTTATCTCCTAATCATCTTAATTAACCTTTTCAGTGTTATCCCCCTATTAAAATTGATTAATTATAAAAGTCTCCAAATGATATTAAGCTACATATAAATATATTTACCTTTTATAAAGCTTTGTTACAAATTTATTTTTAATTTTAGTTGACTTTCTCAGCTTTCACTGATTGTTGCCCAAGGCTTAGCCCCTAAAAGATTTTATAGCTTCTTTCCTTTCTTTTATTCATAATAATATCATTTTTTTCTTTAAAATATTATTTTTTATATACTGAAGCCTTCAATAATCCCAATTTAGAGATATACCTGAATGTTATACTTGTAATTTTGTAACAATTTCTCCTTTCTAATAATCAACCTTAGTGTGGCTGATGTTTGATCACATTTTTATTTTCCCTTTCAAGTTTTCTAAACATCCCGCTCAGTTTACTTACCTTTATTGGTCTATCTCTCCTTATTTACTATGTCTTTTTACCTTAAAATCTCTAGTTATCAAACATTTATCATTTAACATTTAAAGGTTTCTTTTAGTTTATCTTTTTACCGTTTTATTTTATTATAACCATCAATAAAAATTATCCAACAAATGTATTGTGTAAACAAATCGCATGTTGAACTCATTCCCTATTGATTTATTTTTATCTCTGTCCCCTTGAGAGCCCTCTTTAGTGGGGTTATGAGTGCATTAGCAGGTCTCTGTGGAGGAACAATGTCTTAGAATACTCCTTACCACCTTATCACAAGACTTTAACAGAACTGAAGGATTTATGAACCATTAACCTGGAAAAATTCTTTTGGACCATAAAATTTACAAACTCAAAGATAGCCAAATTTGACCTGGGGTGTTATCAGGCCAGCTGGGGAACAGCCTTTATCCCCTCTTAGCAAGTAATCAATAAACAAAAGAAAAGGCTTTATCATCCCAAAATTCACTCCTAAGGAAAAGTAAACAGTGGATAGAAACAACCAGAAGTTTAATTTTATTCCCACTTCTCCTATATCTGGACTGCTCTGCAATCCAGAAATTCCAGAATTTATGTTGCACAGTTTATTCCCTAGTCTGTAAGGGAATGGGCTTCTGACCATGCCTGGTCAGGCCCCTTCTCAGTTCTTCCTTGATAAAGCCTGGGTCTGCTTGTTTTTCATAAAATAACTACTTATCATTTTTTACATCAATAATTTCTTATAAACAACTTAATAAAATAATAGACCAAACTTCAGTTATAATATTTTCCCAGTATACATATATAGTTCTTATCATTTGTTAATTGTTTTGGAATCTCTTTCCTTATAAGTTCTCTGAAACACATTTTTTAAAAGTATGAAAGCAGGTTAGAACATTATTAGCAATTTTAAAATGTTCTGACAAACTCACTATTAAGTACTCCTGAATCTAAGCATAAACCTTTAGGCTGTTTTCTGTTAGCATTTCCATAGAACCATAGGAAGATAAAGTAAACTTTAAAATAGTTATAAAAACTTGATAAGGCATGCCCATCTGTCCACAGCAACTTGGGATACACCCATCATCATCCTGGGGTCACGACCCTGAGATTCTCCTTGCCTGCAGCCACCCTTGGCTCTGCAAGGCAGGGCAGCCAACAAATTAGATCCATCATGGATATTCCTAGGGGTGGGCTCCACACCCACCACCTGAAGAGGGAGGTGTAGAGAGGACAAAGTAACAGCGATGGCAGCAATTGAAATACTGGAGAGATGCCAGTGGGAGTGATTCAGCCCTCTCCGTTCTCCATTGTCCACCTGGGATCAGCCCTAGTTTTTAATTTTTCCTGATGGATCCCTAGCCACGGGATAGCACAGTGAGATAGACAGAATAAACCTCCTAGTGAGACCTGCACTGAAGCCTGCCTCATTCTCCCAGTGCCCCATTGTCCATTTGTACAGAACAAAGGAGACAAAACAAACTTTGAAATACATACAACATTTCTTTCAGAGCCAAGAACCACGGGAAAACACAGACTGCAACTCCTGGCATTAGTGTAGAGTCAGAAGCAATGTTAGCATGGGAAGCACCTCATATCTGGCCCAAGCATCTCAGTCACATTTAGCTCAAAGGCCTTTGTATTAACTTGCAAAGAGATGTCAACCACAGTTTGTCTCCTCTTTATATCATTCAGTTCCATGCACAGTGTCGGGCCATTGTGTAACTTAAGCCCTGTGAGGAAGATGCTCAGCATGCCGGCTCATGTACTGACCTCTTGAGGTTCTTTCTTTCCTTTCTTTCTTTCTTTCTTTCTTTCTTTCTTTCTTTCTTTCTTTCTTTCTTTCTTCCTTCCTTCCTTCCTTCCTTCCTTCCTTCCTTCCTTCCTTCCTTCCTGCCTTCCTTTTTTCCTCCCCCTCCTTCCCCTCCCCTCCCCTTCCCTCCCCTTCCTTCCCTTCCTTTCCCTTCCCTTCCTTTCCTTTCCTTTCTTTGTTTTTTTTTTTTTTTCCTTCTTTCTTCCCCCTAGAGCCTGTTTACCCCTTCCTGAGTTCTCTTCCTGGTTTCGGTGACACATGACAGACAAGGAAGGGGATTGCCACTTCAAAAGGCAGTCATTCAGTTGCCCATCCGGCAGTGTCCAGAAGAAACTTCAGCAGCACTTGGCCTTAGCGGGCTCAGCTTGTGATGTGTGATTGGAGTCTATTCCAATCCAGCCATTAAGAGACCAGAAAGAAATAACATGTAACTAATTAAACAACGACACTGCCATTGTAGGACAAACCATTGTGAACAAAGCAGGAACCCCAGGCTCGGCTCAGATAAGGAACTAACTGATTAAAGTGCCGACCTTTGCTTCTGAAACTCATGCTCGCTTGCTCAACAGGACATTCCAGAAATACTTACCTCTGGGGGCCTCCGGCCCCTTACAAAAGATAGGATCTGCAAGCAGTCTGCTGACCAGAGATGAGCAACTAGAAATGTTCCCGCACGCGCCTTCTTGGAACCAATCATTTTAAAAGATGCTATGTGATGTATCCCTTTTTTCCCCTTCCCACTCTTTTCCTTTATAAACCCCTACTTTTAGAAGGTCGAGGCTCTCTCCCACTCCCGCTGCGTCGGTCTGTGTGGATTGAGTCCCTGCTTAAGCTTGACATTAAAAGAAACCTGTTGCTTTTACATTCGAGTGTCTCGGCTTCTGTGGCGGTCCTCTAGGTGACTCCTGGGTGACCGGGGGTCTTGGCTCCTGGTCAGGGGTCGTGGCACAACACCATGAGATCTTATGCCACTTTCCATGACGCTGGAGAATGAGCCCACTGAAATCCTGTGTCCTTAGGTGTCTTCAGGATGTCTAGCTTTAGGATCACAAATTTGAAATAAGAGCACAAGCAAACTGAGTCACCCATTCACTGGCACATTCACACAGAGGTTAAATTCCAGTTCCCCCCTCCCTTTGGGATCTCCAAACTATTGGCTATGTAAGTGCCTCTTAGTGATCCCCTGTGAGGACCCTGTAAAGATCTTAACCTTCAGCTCCAAACATGTAAGGAGTGTGTCCCAGTCTTCACCTTTGAATACATGGAGCAACACTCTGAAAACACATGGAACCACTGAAAGGCCCAAGAATCCAGAAGCTCAGAAATACTATCATGCTCCAAAGGGAGCTTAAACAGGCCCCTACATACCTCAAACTCCAGGCTTTACTCTCTGTTGGAAGTAAGCAGAGAATCCCTCTTCTCATTATATCAGAGCCTGCTCCTAATATAAAACTAGGTAAAAAGGGAGTGAGATAGCCCTCAAGGATGGGAAATGAGTAATGAAGTAAACCGCTTATTTGGTTTCTGTAAATAGCCTGCAACATAAGCCTTAATAGCCTACACCATAAGCCTTAATAGCCCACACCATAAGCTGTAGCAGCCTGCCTTAGACCACACTTTGCTACCCCCACCCAAGGACCCGCGCAAATGCTGACCACCCAGGTCATAGGAAACTGATTGGTCCACGGGGGGCTTGAGCAATTTAAACTAATTGGCTTAGAAACTATGGAGTGGCACAAACTGACTGGCTCGCACCCCGTGGGCCCCTGATGTTAAAAAATGATTGGTCTAATGCACAGGCTTTGTTAGAAATCCTATAAAAACTGTCCCGTTCCTACATTCGGGGCTGTGCAGTCCTCTATCCCTGCGTGGTGTACGACTGTGGGCCCCAACATGCTTGGAATAAAATCCTCTTGCAGTTTGCATCAAGACCGCTTCTTGTGAGTGATTTGGGGTGTCGCCATATCCGGGCAGAGTGTGGGGTCCCCGTTTTGGTGGTCCTGCACCACCAGATACTGTCAGCCACTGTTTACTGTTTCAACTCTGAGCACACATGAAGTCTACTTGGAATGGTCCAACAAGTGATCACTCTCTATTCTTTATTTTTTAAATATTTTTCTTTATTTACTTGAGACAGAGAGAGGGGAAGAGAGAGAGACAGAGAGAGAGAGAGAGAGAGAGAGAGAGAGAGGGAGAGAATGGGAACACCAGGTCCTCTAGTTACTACAAATGAATTCCAGGTGCATGGACCACCATGTGCATCTGGTTTATGTGGGACCTGGAGAATTGAACCTGGGTCCTTTGGCTTTGTAGGCAAGTGCCTTAACTGCTAATCCATTTCTCCAGCCCAAACAGTATCTATTCTTAACCCAAGCAGCTATCTCAGATTGCTTTCTGGTCTCCATAAACAATCTCAGACATTTGCCACCTGGTAGTTCTGGTGACTTTGAAAGGCAGGATGGAAAATTTTAAAGTAAACTTGGTGAAGAAATAGCTGGTTGCTACAGGTAGGGGACATCCTGAACTGTATATTCAGAAAGGAGTAAATCAAAAATAGGCTAAAAGATAGGCTGCGGATGGCCCAAGATATGGGTTGATTGGGTCAACCTAAACTTTATGTCCCAGGAAGAGGATAAACAAAAATACAGTTTTGAGAAAAACCAAAATAATAAAATAGTTTCTCAAGACAGCCTGACCAAGGACTTAAACTCTGATTATGCACAAATAAGATATATAGACATAACTGTAAAAGCTTGGCAAATACCCTTGTGAAACCCCTCCCCTTTCCCTTCCTTGCTAAAAACCCTATAAAAAGAAACACCCAATAGAGCTCAGGGTCAACTCCTCTGTCTCCTGCATGAGATACGTGTCGACCCCAGAGCTCTGGTTTCCCGAATAAAGCCTCATGCTTTTGCAGCAAGTTGGGTCTCCCGTGTGTCTTTGGGTGCGTGCTATCTCGAGACTTGAGTGAAGGTCTCCCCCTGGGGGTGTTTCAACTTTCCTAACAAATCTGGTCATTGAGAATCAGCTGCCACAGGAGGGTACACCTCTGATCCAAGTTTGTACGCTGGAAACAGCTAGGGAATGCACTTTCCAAATTGCTCTGAGATCCCATCTCCGAATAGCCACTGGGCTGCCATGCCTGTGGCTAAAAGGGCCAAGACTTTTCATGCAAGATTGCCATGACTCAGTTTCCCAATCGATACCAGCTATGTTATAAGAAATAAGTGAGTCACTGAGTGTAATCGGGCAAAATCCACGTCAGAGAGAGGGAGAGAGCTTTTATTCACACGTGGACCTCTGCTAGCTAATGCCATAGAAAGACTCAGGCCCTGAACATAGATTGTGTTGGATTTATATGCCTTATACTATCCTTTGTCTGAATTTTCCCATACTTGGAGATGGGAGAGATTCACAGTCCATAATGTGTGGTTTAGGATTCTATCAAATAAGATTAAGTAAAGGCTGACATCTCCTAGGATAGGGTAGGTATGTATTGTCCAAAGGGGTCAAGCTCAGAGTCACAGAATTCTTGTTAGCTACCATCAGAGGAATATTCCCCACTACAATTTCAGAAGTGGGACATGCAAAATGTATCGCTTCCCTGAAAGTCTTAGGCATGCATAGATATATATGATTTTTATGTTTTGTTTTTCAATGTAGGGTCTTGCTCTAGCCCAGCCTGACCTGGAATTCACTATGTAGTCTCAGTGTGGCTTCAAACTCACGGTGATCCTCCAACCTCTGTCTCCCGAGTGTTGGGATTAAAGGTGTGCACCACCATACCGGGCTTCATTTATATTTTTTATACATACATTGATTATACTACATCTGTTGCAGTCAGGTTCACATTGCCAGCAGAAAACACCCTGCCAGGAGCAGCTTGTGGGAGAAAAGGGTTTATTTTGGCTTATAGACCTAAGGGGAAGCTCCATCATGGCAGGGGGAAATGATGGCATGAGCAGGAGTTGGACATTCCCTCCTGGCCAGCATCAGTTGGACAACAGGAACAGGAGAGTGAGTGTGCCAAACACTGGCAAGGGGAAACTGGCTATAACACCCATAAGTCCACCCCCAACAATATACCACTTCCCGGAGGCTTCAATTGTGAAATTGCTGCCAGCTGGGGTCCTAAGCACTCAGAATGTTTTTTTTTTATTTTTTATTTATTTATTTGAGAGCGACAGACACAGAGAGAAAGACAGATAGAGAGAGAGAGAGAGAGAGAGAATGGGCGAGCCAGGGCTTCCAGCCTCTGCAAACGAACTCCAGACGCGTGCGCCCCCTTGTGCATCTGGCTAACGTGGGACCTGGGGAACCGAGCCTCGAACTGGGGTCCTTAGGCTTCACAGGCAAGCGCTTAACCACTAATCCATCTCTCCAGCCCAACTCAGAATGTTTATGGAGGACGCCTGAACCAAACCTCCACACCATCTAAACTAATATAAGCTAGAAATATTAGAAATATGGTATTTCTTTAATATTGTTTTTTGATTAATGTTCAGAGTTCCTTTTTTTGCATGTGTGTATGTTTGAAAGTGGCCACAACACATGCCATGGAATATGTGTGGAGCTCAGAGAACAACCTCAGGTGTCAGGCTTCCCCTTTCATCTTGTTTCAGACAGACTAGTCTGGGAGTTTAACAAGGATTCTCTAGCTTCCACCTTCCAACGTTTGGTAGGAGTACTGGATTACACATGCTCAAGGTACCATGTCCACACTTTCATGTGGGGCCTGAGGATCTGTTTTTTTTTTTTTTTTTTCAAGGTAGGGTCTCACTCTAGCTCAGGCTGACTTGGAATTCACTATGTAGTCTTAGGGGGTGGCCATGAACTCATGGTGATGGTCCCACCTCTACCTCTCAAGTGCTGGGATTAAAGGCGTGTGCCACCATGCCTGGTTGGCCTGAGGATCTGAACTCAGGTCCACATATTTATGAAGCATGCATCCACTGAGCCACCTCCTCATCTCTAGAATGCTTTACAAGATCAGCATCAATATTCCCCCAACAGAAACATACACTGAAAGCATCAATGAGTAAGTACTTGTTTCATGAATGGTACTGCATACAAAGTATTAGTAATTACTTTATGTAGAAGAATACCACATTGATAATAGCTGAAATACCCATAAACACACTTAAAGCATGGAAACATCTAGATTGAAATCTTACTGATTTTTGAGCATTCTTGACTACATGTTGTGACCTGGTTTCCAAAATTGGCAACTATCACAAACTTGTGATTAGTATTTTCTAAACCACATTATATATACTTGGCTTCATTTATTTTTGAAGTTTAAATTTGTATTCTCGTCTTATAAATCTTCTGATTGCTCTGATAAATTCAGACTGAAATAAAATTGCATTTCTATGTAAATGCTGGGAAAAACGTTTATATGGAACCACTACTGATAATCCTTTTTATATGTTGTAGGAATATATATATTTATTAACCAGTTTAGAGTTCAAAACCAGCCCTGATATTGAACTTCTATTCACATGAATCATATGTTAGCATGGTTATGATTTAGTAGAAAGGAGGTTAAATTTGAGCTTGAAAATAGTTTTATTTATTTAATAACATATAAATCATACATATTTTGAAAACTGAAACTAGACTATAGGAAAACATAGGTCACAAACCTTATAACATCACGTCTAACAGATACTTACCTCCTCATATAACTTCGTACATATATACTTGTATATAAACATATACACTTGATATTGTATTCACACATAAATACAGACTTCATACATAATGATTTATTATAAATTTTATAATAAATTAGATAATGTATCAGTTGTTTAAAGATATGTATGATATTACATTTGCTTACATCATCAATAGAAATATATATTTAATTTTTATAATTCATTATTAAATATTTTAACAAACCTTCTGGGATCTGTAAAGTATATGATAGTGTTTTCTATCCCTGAAATTAAAAAAAAAAAACTATTTGTCTCATTGCAAATAAATTAGAATTTATTTTCTTGACACATTTCATTCATGTGCACAATGTACCCTGATGAAAATCCTCTATGACATCCTCCTTTGTCATCCATCCAACCTCCACCCTTCACTGAATCCCTTCTTTCCTGCTAATCTCTCTTCTGTTTTTGTTGTCACCATTTTTTTTTGCCCTCTATTTTTTTTTTTTTTGCATACTTTGGTTAGAAGTTTCTCTAACCAAAAGTGAGAGTAGCATCAATATATGCACATAAACATAAATGATGGCAGTTTGGTGGGCATAATATAGCTATTTAGCCAAACAACAGTAGTAGCTTTAGGCCAGAGGTTATGATCTCCAAAGCCACAGGCTTTTGACTAAGTTTTCAATATAAGGCATGACTTTTCTCTAGTGGAGTAGGCCTCAAATCCAATCAGAGAAAATTAGGTTTCTTCAATAACAGGGCAATGTTGTATCAGTTGGCACATGTTGCCTGGCTGGCCACGCATGAGGCTTGCAGCATCCAGTACTGATTAAGCTGGTTGATGACTGTTCTTCTCTACCAGGCTGCATAACACTTCCAGCAAAATGACACCAAGTAAACACCTAGTGACAGTTAGTGAAGTCATCCAGATTCAGCTTGAATTCTGTGTCCTACAGCCAAAGTACATAGTGTCTTTAATAACGAGGTCATACCATTTAGTTCTAGTGGGCAACCAACAGTGTTGACAATGCCCTGCTTTGTTTAGGGGGCAGCAGGGGATTCCTTGACCAACAACTCACTGAGGTATCCCATGTCTGGCAATATAATTTTTGGATATAATTAAAATTCCAGAAATTATTGGACTTCCTACTTGATTACTGAAATGACTCTTTCATCATGCAATAGTGTATTGTTTCATTTCCATGAGCTTTTATATGATATGTCTTCTTTCCTGCTGCTGATTTGTAGTTTTACACAATTATAATCAATAGAGTGTAAGGAATTATTGAATATTCATATATTAGTTAAGATTTCCTTTGTGTTCAAATGAGAAAGCTCCATGTGCTGCTGAACAGAATGTGTATTCTGCAATATTTAGATGGAATGGTCTGAAGATGTCTTGTTACATATATTTGTTCTATGATGTCCTTTAATCCCCATGCATATCAGTTTATTTTTGCAAGGATGACTTGTCAGTTGGTGCAACTGAAGTATTGAAATTAATCACCACTCTTTTATTTGGGTTAGTCTGTGACTTTATATCTAGTAATTTTTTTAATAAAATTGGGTGCAATCTATCAGTGCATATTTGTTCAGAATTGCAATATCCTCTTGTTGTATTGTTCCCTTAAGTAGCATAAAATTTCCTCCTTTATCTCTTGTGACAAATGTTGGCTAGAAATCTACCCTGTCAAATATATATTAGAATGACACCTGCTTGTTTTGTAGCCCATTTGCTCAAAATACCCTTTTTTTTTTTTTTTTTTTACCCTAAAGTAGCTTTTTGATGGAGAGATGAGTTTCTTGGAGAAAAGAAATACAAGACTCTTTCCTTTTAATCCATTATTCTAGTCTGTGCATTTTCTTTGGGACATTCAGATCACTGACATTCAAAGTTATTATTTTCATGTATATATTAATTCTTGTCATTCTTGATTTTGTAATGTTTGCTGCTTTTCTGTTCCTTTGTTGTATCAACTATTATTTATGCTTGTATTATACTTTCATTTGGTCTGTTCTATGGACATTTTCCTTATTTTTACACTGAAAATTCCCTTCAACTATTTTTTATAGATCTAGCTTGGAAGCTATGTATTCCTTTATCTTGTTTTTTTCTTGGAAAGTAATTCTATCTCCAATTAGGAGATAGCTTTGATGGATACACTAATGTGGGTTGGCAGTTAATATCTTTCAGAACTTGAAATATATAATTCCAAACTCTACTAGCATTGAAATTTTCAACTGATAAATCGATTAATATTCTGATGGGCTTACCATTATATGTATCTACATGTTTTTCTCTTATTTATTTCAGTATATTTTCTTTGATCTTTATATTTAGTAGTTTAATTAAAATATGAGTAGGACAGGTTCTTGTCAGGTGTTGTGATTTTACTGTTCTATATGTCTTCTGTATCAGGACTAGCATCTCCTTCCCTAACTTGGGGAAATTTTCTAAGACTTTTTGGAAAATACTATGCCTTTAGATGGAAATTCTCTTTTTCCTATGCCCAGAATCCTTAGGTTTAATATTTTCATAGTGTCCTGAATTTCTTGAAATTTTTGCTCACACCTTATTAATCTATCTTTCTCCTACAACTTGTCTTACAGGTCAGATATTCTGTCCTCTACTTTATCCATTCTATTGGTAAGGCTTTCTATGAAAGATTTTATTTGACTTACCTTTTTTTTTTTAAATTTATTTATTTGAGAGCGACAGACACAGAGAGAAAGACAGATAGAGGGAGAGAGAGAGAATGGGCGCGCCAGGGCTTCCAGCCTCTGCGAAGGAACTCCAGACGCGTGCACCCCCTTGTGCATCTGGCTAACGTGGGACCTGGGGAACCGAGCCTCGAACCAGGGTCCTTAGGCTTCACAGGCAAGCACTTAACCACTAAGCCATCTCTCCAGCCCTTGGCTTACCTTTTTTTCATTTCTAGTACTTCATATTCTTTCTTCATTATATATATTTCCTTACTTATATCTTATATTTACCTACTTTTTGATTTGCCTTTAGAAGTTTGTTTTCTTCTTTGATTCCTTGGATTTCTTTAAATATACTTATGATAATTCTTTGGAATTATCTGTCTGGCATTTAATCTAATTCAGTTTTACTTGAGGTTGCTTTGACTTTTTGTGTATCTTATATTACTGTGTTGGGATTTTTGCATCTATGGTTATTTTGTTGTTTGGATCTTATGCATATCAACTATATTCTTTGATGTGTAGATCAGAAGTTATATCTTTAGGGTAATAGCTCGGGTACCAGATATGTCCTCTATATTACTCCCAATGTAACACCAGGAAGAACCGAAGGTAGTTAATATACCTGCTAAGTGAATGTCCTGGAGTGACATAATAACAATTTTCCTTTTGAATTCAATTTGCTTGTGGGAACCGGAACAAGGCTGGTGAGGAATATGTTAAGAGTTTTGTTTAGTTAACAGTGGGAGAGGTACAGGATGTTTTAGTTATATAGAATAAAGAGTAGAGGGTATTGATTTAATGTGGAAAAGAGGTTGGAAAGGGAGAAAATATGTGAACTATACCTGAGAAAAGTAGTAGAAAAACCTCTATAATAGACTGGGTTGAGAAAAATATGGAACAAATCTATAATCCAACTGAACAATATACAAACACTAATAAAACTATCATGGGATATATATTTTTTTCTCTGATTTTTAACCTGATTCTGATCATGTTTGTTGTTTCTCATATTGATACACTTTTGTTACATAATTATATTTTGAGGCTATTATTTTGAAAATTCACACCAAAATAAAATACTGAAAATATCTAATTTGTTTAAATATTATTATTTTTCATGTCTATTTATGTCACTTTTAGAAATGTGTTAATATATAGCATCATACTATGGTGAGCAACAAGGTTCATGATTGAAAATGAAACTATTTCTTCCAATGATACTCTATCTCTTGGTAATTTGTCTGCTTAGAATTTATTATTATGAAAATACATGGTATACTAAAGTAACTTCAGTCTTTGATCAAAGGCAAAGGTACATATTTGTGTGAAAGAAAAGAACCCATAAATTGCCATATTTATTTAGGCAATCAGGGGCAATGAAAGTTATTTATGACTATATATTAATCAGTAATAACATTCTTAAGATGGCTGAGCATATGCTTAATATCATTGTTCTTTGTTGTCATAAAACTTTTATTGCCTATAAGAAATGTTAGTACTTTTCTATGATATACATTTTTGCTTCCTAGAGAGCAGAATATATTATGAACATGTTTTTAATAGGGCTGCATTTTCTGATGATGGCAATAATACAGATGTGCATTCCTGATTTTGTTCTGCCCTGGGCCAGACACCTTTGAATATTACAGATGTTTCATTCTAGAAAAAAATTCAACTGACGTTTAAAGTAGTTAATACCTAATTAATATGCAGATTTTTTTCTATTAAAAATTGAAACAGTGTTGCATAACAGAGTAAATGCTTTGTTAGGTTCATGGTAATGGATTGAAAAGGAGGGTAATTAGCAAGTTCCTATGGAGAGTACTATAGATTCTATATACATAGTCCACTGATGATTAAAATCTCACAATCTAGGAAATATTAATTACTACAATACTTTTTGGTTGAAAGGATCAACTATTGGTCAATGAAAAATATAAATGTCAATAACTGTGCATATTAACATATCAACCATGAAGTTTGCTATTTATGATAGTAAATAATGTGACAGTACAACAGATAGTGAGAAGGCTGGGTGCATAATAATATATTATATATTTAATAAAATTCTACTATTGTATTTACTATAGTGTTTATGGTAATGTTTACTGAGTATATGACTTTGATTATTAGGGTAGGGTACTTACTAAGATGCACTTGAGCCCCATACATCCAAAGAAAAAGTAATAAGCTATATGTATAGAGAAATCAAATATATCACTAGCCTTCAGCAGCAATCTCCTCTCTTAAAATGTGTTTGTACAGAAAACAACAGCAACAATCCTATTCAGCTTCTTTTTCTAAAAATAAAAAATTACATGTGTATATGATGTGTGTGTGTGTGTGCTTGCATGCATGAGTGCATATGACCATTCTCTCTATCAGCCTCCCTGCCCCCTTCCAATAAATAAATAAATGAATAAATATAATACAATACTTTTTCTTTGCAATGTTGATGATAATAATGAGAGACACTTCAAAGTTACCTTCTTAAGTAATACCACTCAACATACCACTCTCACTTCTAGATACAAGCCTGTAATTATATAAATATGTAATGTGACAACTTTCTGTGTAACCCCAGGTTGACATCAAAATCAAAATAAAATAGGGCTAGAGAGATGGCTTAGCATTTAAGCTGCTTGTGGGCAAAGCCTAAGAACTCTTATTCTGATTGCCCCAGGTCCCACATAGCCAGGCTCAAAAGTAATGCAAATATGCAATGTTTCACATGTACTCAATGGGGCACATCTGGAGTTCATTCACAGTGGCTGTAAGGCCCTTGCACAACCATTCTCTCTCTCTCTGCCTGTTTCTCAAAAATTATAGAAAAGAAAACTAAACAAATAAAACAAATGAGGGCTGGAGAGATGGCTCATCATTTAGAGCACTTGCCTGCAAAGCCTAACATTCTTGGTTCAATTCCCCAGCACACATATAAAACTAGATGCACAGAGTGATGCATGCATCTGGAATTTGGTTGCAGTGTCCAGAGGCACTATTGCACCTATTCTTTCTCTCTCTCTCTCTCTCTCTCCCTCCCTCCCTCCCTCCTTCCCTCTTTTTCTCTCTGTGCTTGAAAATAAATTAAATTTAAAAATACCTTTCTTAACCCAGTGAGATGGAGTACACCTTTAATCTCAACATTCAGGAGGCAGTGGTAGAAAGGTCTTCATGAATTTGAAGTCATCCTAAGGTTGCAGAGTAAGTTCCAGTTCAGTCTTAGCTAGACTGAGTCCCTACTTTGGAAAAAAGAATAAAAACCCTTTATTAAAAATAAAATAAGGCTGGGTGTTGTGGCACACGCCTTTAATCCCAGCACTCAGGAAGCAGAGGTAGGAGGATTGCCATGAGTTCAAAGCCACTTTGAGACTACATAGTGAATTCCAGGTCAGCCTGAGCTAGAGTGAACCCCAACCTTGAAAAATAAAATAAAATAAAGCAAATGAAAATCTTAGTTCATCTTTCTTTACAAAAAACAGCCTTGAAAGAGAAAATATTGACTAAAATTATAATAGTCCTGGAAAACATAACTTATTGTCTTTTAGAAAAAAATAATTTTAAATGTTTTATGAAAAAATTGCTTTTGTATAAGTAGATACAAAAAGAGTATTTCAGATATGACAGAGAAATCAGCAAGAAAGAGCAGATAAATAGGTTTGTATATACTACTGCATACACACACACACATACACCTCTACATTTCCTATTTTATAAGGATTTCATGAACACTAATCCACAAAATACTTTTCAAAACAAAGCAAACTTGCATTGCAAAAATAATTTAGGTGAATTCTTATATTCTCTTAAAGCTTATTCTCATAGTTTAGTACAAAAACATTTCTCAAAATACTATGTACATAAATTTGTATATATAAAAGTATATATGTATGAAATTATACATATAAATGTATATAAATTTATTAACTTTGTTCACTATGTGTTTCCCAAATTTATTTCAACATTAAATATCTATAAAAACCCATGGAAAAATGTTTCTTAAAATACAGTCTAGGAAACACTGTTAAAATTAAATATTAAAGAACAATGAAGAAAACTTTAAGAAAGCAGGTTTGACATGGTTCATAGTAAAATATGAGTTGTAATAAAATATTTTATATAGGTGCTAATACTTTGAGGAAATTATAAATGGTCAAATATATTCTATAGCTATTGAACTTTAGTATTAAGTTTCGTGGGAGTAGGAGCTACAAGAGTACAGGTAGAATAGAAATATAAGAGACGGCAGTACAATAAAGAATATAGATGAGAACTTGAACTATCTGAGATATCACGTGCCCATTTGTGATATCAACCACAGACATAGATCTCCAATATAAAATCGCTTACATTTGATGTAGTTCAATAGTAATTTTAAAAGCTATGCTTTGTAGTACAAACTTGTATTTTCAGAATTTTGAAGGCAAAAGGGTTCAGAAGTTGAAGGTGAGCCTTGGCACCATAGTTTAAGGCCAGCCTGGATAATAGGAGATTCTGTCTTAATAAAAAAAAAAAATGTGTTTTGGGCTGGAGAGATGGCTTAGCAGTTAAGTGCTTGCCTGTGAAGCCTAAGGACTCAGGTTTGAGGCTCGATTCCCAAGGACCCTCATTAGCCTGATGCAAAAGGGGCCACATGTGTCTGGAGTTCATTTGCAGTGGTTGGAGGCCCTGGCACACCCATTCTCTCTCTGCCTCTTTCTCTCTCTGTCGCTCTCAAATAAATAAATAAAAATAAACAAAAAATGTTCAAAAATTAAAGAAAATGTGTTTTGAAAGAAAAAAATCATAAAGCTACTTATCTCTCATAATTCTGAACAATCTCTATCTTTTGTTCAGTAGAAAAAAATAAGTAACTACTCTTTAAAAAAAATACATCCATTTCTAGGTTTCATATCAGAATTGAGTGCCTCAAAGTGTGGTTATCAGATCATCAGATTCAACAGAATTTAAAGACCTGTGAGTTACAGGGCACCACCCAACAATAACAGAAATTTAAATGCTGAGAGCATGGCACAGTAATGTGTGTGTTAACCAGTCCTCTAAAGCATTTCCATGCACATTCAAATTTGAGTACCAAGGTCGTAAAGGAATATGACTGATGTTTCTAAAAGCCATATCAGCTTGTATTTAATCACAAATTTAATTTTGAATGAGTCAGATAAACATAGCAATTACAATACAAAATAAAGTATTCCAAATTTTGTAAATTTTTCAACTGAAATTGAATTGAAAGTTGGCATAGTTAGATTTAAAACATATTTTCTCAAGGAGCCAATATTACAAAATTGAGCAAGAGTGAAGCTATTTCAATGTATATTTATACTGTAATATCATTGTATCATTGCATTGTACTATTTATAGTGTTAACTTAAGTTCTGAAAGGAGTGACAATGAAGATCAAGAAGGAAATGGTAAGGTGAAAATAATGAAACAAGAAGAAAATTAAACGGGATATAAGATAAATAGGTACATATCTCTTACTTTTTGATTCAAGAATAACTATACCTATATTGTAAAACATTTTTCTTTCACTTGCATATAACTACCTAAATGAATTAATATCCTTTCAATTCTCATTTTCAAAGAATATTGTTCTCCAAACAAGACAGACTTCTGTCATAGCACTGGATTACCTACAAGAGGTTAATGTTAAGAGCCTACTGCTGAAGATATAAAACACTGTCGGCATGGGCCATGGAGAGACCTGGTTGGAATCTGGAGCACAGCCAGTCCCCAATTAGCCCATCTCGTACTGGAAGTTGCTACATAAGCTACCGGGGGAAAGCGCCCAACATCTGTCCAAGCAATTCAAAGTATTAGTGACTCAGAAGCAAATAACTGGACATGATGCTCACACAATTGCAATAGTGGCACACAGCCATGGTGAGTAACCAACTGTACTTGGATTGACCAATTGATCCACTCAGTGGAAATGAAGCCGTATCTGGAACTGGAAAACAAGTCAGAATCATATCCATATAATGCTTCTACTTTCCATTGTCAAGCTCCCACTAACCTTAGACTATAAGAATATCTAAGCCCTTTTAATTCTCTCTGAATTAATATTGGTGATCCAATTTATCCAGCGCTGACTTGACTCTCCATTGGAGAATCTGCTTCTTTTTTTCAGATGGGAACTGGACCTTAGGAGATATACAACCCAGTGCACTCCACCATGACCCCGGCTGAAACCACAGAAGAATTGGGGAAATGAGCAAGAGTGCTGCTTTCTTACTGAATCTGATATCAGCTCAAGGGTGATGGAGAAAGATACTGACGCCACACAACACCTACAAAAACAGTCTAGATGCTCCTAAGTGCCCATCACTGACGAAGACTTAAAATGCTCCCAGCATGGCTCAGGGAATGTTGTGGGAGAGGGGGCAGAAAGCTTGTTAGAGCCAAAAGTTGTGACATTTTGCTCAGAGACACTGCATTTCCCCATCCCCACAATGCATGACCCACAATCCCCATGGGGTTGACCTGCATTCCCACGAAGAAGGCCTCTTCAGAAAAGGGGCAGGGAGGAGAGAAAGGATGGTACAAACATGATATTTATATACAAAACATGTCCATATCTAATAAAATAAATAAATAAATACGGTTCTTCCTGAATATCTTCTATATCATAACCCTAAGGTATAATGTATATATTCTGTGATAAAGTCTGAAAGTGTTTAAATAAAAATTCTTCTGAATTTCAGAAAGAAATGTGAGCTAAGCAATATAGTAAGAAATATGCTTCAGTAAAAAAAAGGGATTATTGGGTCTCTAAAGAATTAGAGGTCCTTTTCCTATAGAATCCTGTCATTATTTTCCACTCTGAATGTCAAATAAGACACATTCATAGGATTAATTTTTTACTTTGTCTGCAAGTTTTATGAATTTCTATGCAAAAACAACTTCTTTATCTTGTCACCAATTGCAATTTAAATTGGGGATGTACAAGTTATATGACTTGTAAAAGAAAGGAATATACAGCTAATACTTTCTCATTTACTTATGAATTACAGATAAGGCTGTTAAATACCTATCAAGTTCATACAACTAGTCACAATTTTTACCCACTCTTATGAACCACAGATCCTCTTGCCTCTGAACTTTACCTTAATAGACATAATAAACATCAGGGATAATTTCCAGAGATTTTTGAGGTGGGGAATAGGTTCAGTAAGCATATACCATTAAGAGTTAGTCAGTTGGGAGTTGGAGAGATCACTTAGTGCTCAAGGTGCTTGCCTGTGAAGCCTAAGGACACAGGTTCCATTTCCCAATATCCATGTAAGCCAGATGCACAAGGGGGCATCTAGAGTTCCTTTGTAGTAGCTAGAGGCCCCAGTGCTCCTATTCTCATTCTCTCTCTCTCTCCCTCCCTCCTTCCCTCCCTCTCTTTATACCTGTCTCTCTCTTTCTCTATCTCAAAATAAATATTTTGATTTAAAAAAAGAGTTTGTGAGTTGCATTTTCCAGTGATTCTTCACATAGTATAATCATTAGGAAAATAGGAACCTTCTTCATAGCTCACCACAGAACAAACTACAATGACCTTTGTGGTGATTAAAATTCAGAGTCTAAGACTTCTAAAAACTGGCAGATTAACAGAAATCCTAGCAGATTTCTGCTACTCAAGTATCATCAGTGCTTTACTCTGAAACAAAAGTAATGAAAAGTTCTGTAGCATAGGCTCAGACCCTCATATGTTGTAAACATTACTTTCAACAGTTATAATGGTCAGGATACAGAACTGTTTGGGAAGCATAAGAGTTGCTTCTTCCTCCAAGTTCAGGCAAGTCAAAAACTGATTTCTTCCTTGTCAGTACTGTGAAAGGCCACTCATAAATACCAGTAATTCTTTGACATATCCTATGTGAACTTCAGACATCTACTGATGTCCTTACCAAACCTACTTATAATCATGTAGCTCATTGATTAAAATTTAGTTCCATTCTAATCTTTATTAGACTTTTATTAAAGATTTAATCTGTTTTACTAGTTCTTTTCAGTTACAAATTCTTTTTTATTCAAATGTACATATATAAAACAGGTACATTTGGGGCTGGAGAGATGGTTTAGCTGTTTAGGTTTTTACCTGCAAAGCCAAAGGACCTTGGTTTGATTCCCCAGGACCCATGTAAGTCAGATACACAAGGTGGCACATGCATCTAGAGTTCATTTGCAGTGGCTGGAGGCCCTGGCATGCCCAGATTCACTCTCTCTCTCCTTCTTTCTTTCTATCAAATAAATACATAAATAAAATTTTAAAAATAATTGAAAAAAACATTTTATTTGAAATTTATTCAAGTCATAAAGCAATATGTGGATTATTGATGTGTTTTCTATTTCTTTATCCAGGGATTTGACAAGTCAAAGTAATTCATTAGTACAGGATCTTATAGGGCAGTAATAAACTGTTAGCATCAATTATACAAATTATGAATTTATAGCTCATCAATATTACTTCAAATGATATTACAAGAAAGGACAAAGGGAACAGCAGGGTAGTTTGGGTGAGGAGCACAATATATCAGAGCATTTTACATTCAAATTTACTCCTCTAAAGTAGACCAATTTTCACTTGTTACAATGACAGAAAACAACCTGAAGGTATTTACAAGAGGTCATCACAAACAGTTTTCTTAGATTATCATGTAACCATGAAGCATTTGACAGTGATATGTATGTACTAAACTTATCTCTGGAAATGCCTAAATTTATGTTGATCTGTCACAGTGAATTATGCAATTCTTAATATATTATGCCAGTGTCAAGGAATTAGACATGTCAAGTTTCACTGGAAGGCCAAATTTAAAGGTCAACTTCATGTGCTTAAAATATGGACATAGAGTCATAGCTATTAAATCAGTTAGTCTGTATGCTATGATGGGCTTCACCTGTCTTAATAGAAACAAAGAAGAAACACTACTTGATAAAAGCTATCCACAAATCTATGCCAAAATAAATATGAACAGCTACAAGTTTACCATGACTCAAGGCTCAATATTGAAGTAATAGAAATGAACTAATTTGAATAGCTACTGATTCAACACCATTACCTTTTCCTCACCCATCTTGTTTCTTACTAAAATTCATGCATAGGCTTTAAGAGACTATCATTTCAGAATCCCTTGTACCTAAAGATGGCCACATAAAACAGATATTGCCATAATTCATAATCAACTGAAGAGATTCCAGAAGAAGAGAAACTTGAGGCCTTCTTCTTGTCTGAAAGGGTAATTAGACAGTAGCTGTCATCGGGAAATTAGGAAGGGAAGGATTAGAAAATCATGGGGATATTAGTTTTGATAACACAGAGATATTGGGTAATAACAAAATGAAGCTTACCTCTGTATTTCTTTTTATGATAAATTCACTATTACTATAAACACCAGCTTATTCTGCCACTTGTAATAGACTGCATTCATAACTTAATTAGAGCTTCAATACAATTAATATTTTTTTTAATTTTTATTTTTATTAACATTTTCCATGATTATAAAATATATCCCATGGTAATTTCCTCCCTCCCCACCCCCACACTTTCCCATTTGAAATTCCATTCTCCATCATATTACCTCCCCATTACATTCATTGTAATTACATATGTACAATATCAACCTATTAAGTATCCTCCTCCCTTCCTTTCTCTACCCTTTATGTCTCATTTTTAACTTACTGGCCTCTGCTACTAAGTATTTTCATTCTCACGCAGAAGCCCAATCATCTGTAGCTAGGATCCACATATGAGAGAGAACATGTGGCGCTTGGCTTTCTGGGTCTGGGTTACCTGACTTAGTATAATACTTTCCAGGTCCATCCATTTTTCTGCAAATTTCATAACTTCATTTTTCTTTACCGCTGAGTAGAACTCCATTGTATAAATGTGCCACATCTTCATTATCCACTCATCTGTTGAGGGACATCTAGGCTGGTTCCATTTCCCAGATATTATAAATTGAGCAGCAATAAACATGGTTGAGCACGTACTTCTAAGGAAATGAGATGAGTCCTTTGGATATATGCCTAGGAGTGCTATAGCTGGGTCATATAGTAGATCAATCTCTAGCTGTTTTAGGAACCTCCACACTGTTTTCCACAATGGCTGGACCAGATTGCATTCCCACCAGCAGTGCAGAAGGGTTCCTTTTTTTCCACATCCCTGCCAACATTTATGATCATTTGTTTTCATGATGGTGGCCAATCAGACAGGAGTGAGATGGAATCTCAATGTACTTTTAATCTGCATTTTCCTGATGACTAGTGACGTAGAACATTTTTTTAGATTCTTATATGCCATTCGTATTTCTTCTTTTGAGAACTCTCTATTTAGCTCCATAGCCCATTTTTTGATTGGCTTGTTTGATTCCTTATTGTTTAACTTTTTGAGTTCTTTGCATATCCTAGATATTAATCCTCTATCAGATATATAGCTGGTGAAGATTTTTTCCCATTCTGTAGGTTGCCTCTTTGCTTTTTTCACTGTGTCCTTTGCAGTGCAAAATCTTTGTAATTTCATTAGGTCCCAGTGGTTAATCTGTGGTTTTATTGCCTGAGCAATTGGGGTTGTATTCAGAAAGTCCTTGCCAAGACCAATATGTTGAAGGGTTTCCCCTACTTTTTCCTCTAGCAGCTTCAGAGTTTCTGGTCTGATGTTAAGGTCTTTAATCCATTTGGACTTCATTCTTGTGCATGGCGAGAGAGAAGAATCTATTTTCATCATTCTGCAGGTATATATCCACTTTTCAAAACACCATTTGCTGAAGAGGCTGTCTCTTCTCCAATGAGTATTTTTGGCATTTTTATCGAATATCAGGTGGCTATAGCTACTTGGGCTTACATCTGGGTCCTCTATTCTGTTCCACTCATCTACATGTCTGTTTTTGTGCCAGTACCATGCTGTTTTTGTTACTATGGCTCTGTAGTATAGATTAAAATCAGGTATGGTGATACCACCAGCCTCTTTTTTGTTGCTCAGTATTATTTTAGATAATCGAGGTTTTTTGTGATTCCAAATGAATTTTTGGATTGTTTTTTCTATTTCCATGAAGAAAGCCTTTGGAATTTTGATAGGGATTGCATTAAATGTGTAGATTGCTTTAGGTAAGATTGCCATTTTCACAATATTGATTCTTCCAATCCAGGAACAAGGGTTGTTTCTCCACTTTCTAGTGTCTTCTGCAATTTCTCGCTTGAGTGTTTTAAAGTTCTCATTGTATAGATTCTTTACTTCCTTGGTTAGGTTTATTCCAAGGTACTTTATTTTTTTTTTGATGCAATTGTGAATGGGAGTGATTCTCTGATTTCATCCTCTGTGTGTTTGTTGTTAGCATATATGAAGGCTACTGATTTCTGTGTATTTATTTTGTATCCTGCTACATTGCTGTAGGATTTGATCAGCTCTAACAGCTTGCTAGTAGAGTCCTTAGGGTCCTTTATGTATAGAATCATGTCATCTGCAAATAATGATAACTTGATTTCTTTCTTTCCAATTTGTATCCCTTTTATGTGTATCTCTTGCCTTATTGCTATCGCTAAGACTTCCAAAACTATATTAAATAAAAGTGGGGACAGTGGACGCTCTTGTCTTGTTCCTGATTTTAGTGGAAAAGCTTCTAGTTTTTCCCCATTTAGTAATATGTTGGCTGTAGGCTTGTCATAAATAGCCTTTATTATATTGAGATATGTTCCTTCTATTCCCAGTCTCTGTAGGACTTTTATCATGAAGGGATGTTGGATTTTGTCAAATGCTTTCTCTGCATCTAATGAGATGATCATGTGATTTTTGTCCTTCAACCCGTTTATGTAATGTATTACATTTATAGATTTGCGTATGTTGAACCATCCCTACATCTCTGGGATAAAGCCTACTTGGTCAGGGTGAATGATCTTTTTGATATACTCTTGTATTCTGTTTGCCAATATTTTGTTGAGAATTTTTGCATCTATGTTCATGAGGGAGATTGGTCTGTAATTTTCTTTTTTTGTTCTATCTTTGCCTGGTTTTGGTAACAGGGTGATGCTGGCCTCATAGAAGGAGTTTGGTAGAATTCCTTCTTTTTCTATTTCCTGGCAAAGCTTAAGAAGCAATGGTGTTAGCTCTTCCTTAAAAGTCTGATAAAATTCAGCAGTGAATCCATCCTGGCCTGGGCTTTTTTTAGTTGGGAGATTATTCATAACTGTTCGGATCTCCATGTTTGTTATAGGTCTATTTAAGTGATTAATCTCATTTTGATTTAATTTAGGTAGGTCATATAGATCAAGGAAATCATCCATTTCTTTCAGATTTTCATACTTTGTGGAATATATGCTTTTATAGTATGTCCCTATGATTTTTTGAATTTCTCTGGAATCTGTTGTGATGTTACCTTGTTCATCTCTGATTTTATTAATTTGTGTCTCTTTTCTCTTTCTTTTGGTCATATTTGCTAAGGGTTTATCAATCTTGTTTATCCTTTCAAAGAACCAACTCTTTGTTTCATTAATTCTTTGGATTATTCTTTTTGTTTCTATTTCATTAATTTCTGCCCTAATCTTTATTATGTCTTCCCGTCTACTGATTTTTGGTTTGCCTTGTTCTTCTTTTTCCAAGGCTTTAAGGCGAAGCATTAGGTCGTTTACTTGTGACCTTTCTAACTTCTTAATATAGGCACTTAAGGCTATAAATTTACCTCTTAGAACTGCCTTCATTGTGTCCCAGAGATTTTGGTATGTTGTGTTCTCATTATCATTTGACTCTATAAATTTTTTGATTTCCTTTTTGATTTCTTCATTGACCCATTCATCATTTAGTAGTGCATTGTTTAGTTTCCATGATTTTGTGTATGCTCTATAGCCTTTCTTGCTACTGATTTGTAGTTTAATTCCATTGTGGTCAGATAGAATGCAAGGAATTATTTCAATTTTCCTGAATTTGTGAAGATTTTCTTTGTGTCCTAATATATGGTCTATTTTAGAGAATGTTCCATGTGCTGCTGAAAAGAATGTATATTCTGCAGCCTTTGGATGAAATATCCTGTATATATCTGTTAAGTCCATTCCTTCTATGACCTCATTTAGTCCAGATGCCTCTCTGTTTAGTTTTTCCTGGGATGACCTGTCAATTGATGAGAGTGGGGTGTTAAAGTCACCCACCACCACTGTGTTTGGTGTTATCTGTGACCTTAGTTCTAATAGTGTTTGTTTGACGAATTTGGGAGCCTCCATGTTAGGTGCATATATGTTTAGGATTGTAATGTCCTCCTGTTGGAGTGTGCCCTTAATCAATATAAAGTGACCTTCCTTATCTTTCTTGACTAACGTCGGACTAAAGTCTACCCTGTCTGATATTAGGATAGCAACCCCTGCTTGTTTTCTAGGCCCATTTGCTTGAAACACCGTCTTCCAACCTTTCACCCTAAGATAATGTCTATCCTTTGTAGAAAGGTGAGTTTCTTGGAGACAACAAATTGTAGGATCCTGCTTTTTAACCCAGTCTGCAAATCTATGTCTTTTCGTTGGGGCATTGAGGCCATTGATATTAAGAGATATTATTGAAAGGTGTGTATTTATGTTTGCCATTTTTGTGTGTGTGTGTGTGTGTGTGTGTGTGTGTGGTTCTGGTTCTACCTGTGCTCTCTTCTGTTAACTAGTATTTGAGTATTGCTTGTTTTTTCTAGGTTCCTTATATGTGTGCTTTTCCTTTTCTTCAGCATGGAGAATTCTATCAAGTATTTTCTGTAGAGCTGGTTTTGTCTTCAAATACTCCTTTAACCTGCTTTTGTCATGGAATGTCTTTATTTCTCCATCTATTAGAATGGATAACTTTGCAGGATAAAGTAACCTTGGTTGACAGTTGTTATCTTTCAGAACTTGGAATATATCACTCCAAGCCCTTCTGGCTTTAAAAGTTTGTGTTGAATAATCTGCTGTAATCCTGATGGGCTTGCTTTTGTAGGTAACTTGATTTTTCTCTCTAACTGCTTTCAATATTTTTTCTTTGGTGTGTGTGTTTGGAAGTTTGATTATAATATGGCGAGGAGAGGTTCTTTCTGGGTGTTGTCTGGCTGGGGTTCTAAAGGCTTCCTGTATCTGCATTGGCACCTCTTTCCCAATTTGGGGGAAATTTTCTTCTATGATTTTGTTGAAGATGCCTACTATGCCTCTGGAGTGGAGTTCTTCTCCTTCTACTATGCCCTGAATTCTTATATTGGATCTTTTCATAGTGTCCCGAATATCTTGGAATTCCCACTCATACTTTTCTATAAGTTTGTCTTTCTCTTTGTTGGACTGTATTAGGTCTGCCACCTGGCCTTCTAGCTTAGATATTCTGTCCTCTCCCTCATCCATCCTACTGGTGAGATTTTCTACAGAGTTTTTTTTTTTCATTAACTGTGTTCTTCATTGCTAGTAATTCTGACTGGTTTTTCTTTATTATTTCTATTTCCTTATTTATGTTTGTATTGCCTTCTTTATTTCATTAAATTGGTGTCCTGCATCTTCTTGGATTCCTTTGATTTCCTCTTTGATTTCTTCTTTGATTGTTTTCATGTGGTCTTTGACCTCTTTGAACTTATTTATAATCATTCTTTTGAACTCTTTCTCAGGCATTTCCTCTAACTCTTTCTCACTGGAGGTCATTTCTGATGCATTTATACTTTTAGGTGGATATATATCATCTTGCTTTTTAGTGTTTCTTGTGTTATAATGTATATATTTTTGCATCTTGGATTAAGTTAATGCTTGGATTTTCTAGCTAGCTGTGTATTGTTAGCTGTATCAATTGATTTGATGTAATATATTTTCAGGGTAGGACCTTAAGGTATTAGGTGTGGCTCTTAAGACTCTCAGAGTATCTACAAAGATGTTCTTAGGGGTTGAGTTTCCCTGCTATAGGAGTATTCAAGCAGGCTGAGTGGAATAAAATACAGGTAGATTCTAAAATTTAACTAAACACTGTACACATTCAATCAAAAACAGCCCCAAGTATGTATGCAAGAGTAGTTATTATAACGACCAGATCCTCTATCAACAAAAAGGTTAAGATTTCTGGTCTGTTGAGGGATCCAAGTCAGCTTGCGACCAAGAGAGACCCTTCCCTGGTGCAATCCCAGTTACCTTGGATGATTTTGGTCTCAGTCAAGTTGCTGCCTGGGTCGTCGGGCTGCTGTTCTGATTTCTGGAGCAGGGCACTTGCTTTTCCTGTGCGGCCAACTGAGCCTGGCAAGTGTGGCCCTGCAGATCAGCTCCCCTGCTGCTGGAACTGCTGCTGCTCAAGCTGCCCCTGCTGGGCTGTAGCCACTGCTGCTGAAGGTGTTGCTGCTGGACCCACCGCTGCTGCTGCCTCTGCTGCTGCTGTAGCTGCCACTGCTGGAACCACCACTGCTGCTGAAGCTGCTGCTGCTGTGTCCACTGCCACTGCTCCCCCTGAAGCTGCTGCTGCCGAGTCTGCCACTGCTGCCACTCCTGGGTCTGCTGCTGCTGGGGCCGCTGTTACCGGTGCTGGAGCCGCTGATGTTGCTGCTGAAATCTGCTCCTGCTTGGGTCCTGCTGTCAGCCCAAGTTGGCATGGCCGGGTCCCGGGCTGCTGCTGTGTTCGCGGGAGCTGGGCTCAGGCGGTGGGGGAGGGGAGGGAGCCGCGGCTGGTCTGGTTCTCTCGCTGCTCCACGCGTTTTTCTACCTCGCGGTCTGCTCCTCTGTTGCTTGCTGCCGCTCTCCCCTCACGTTTCCCGAGTTACGGAGAGCGCGGTGTGAGGGGAAGCTTTTCCCGAGGCTGGAGCCGAGCCTGGAGGCTTCTGGTGCACCGCAGCCATGGCGGTTAGCTGAGCTGCCAGAGCTGCTTTTCCTGCCTGTGCTGGCTCTGGATGCTCTATAACACTTCTACTTCTTCGCTGCCGCTTCAATTTCCTATACACCTCACTTTTTAGTAAAAGTGTGTATTTTGCTGAGTTTTTTTGGTCTTTTTTGCCCCCTAGGCTGCTTTGGCGTGGTACCTACGCCGCCATCTTAACCGGAAGTCTCCAATTAATATTGTCAATTATGTACTTCTCTCAAAATTAATATGTCTAATATTACACAGGTACATATTTCTTAACTAGTGCTCACAAAAGAAAATATGTACAACAAAGACTAAATGCTCAGTTATAGCATGTGTCATACAATCTTACCTTGGAAATTTTAAGATATGAACATAATATTACTGCATGTGATATTGGGAATAGACTCACAAAGATGGATACTGTGAGACAATCCAAACTAACTCCAGTATACCACTGGACATCCTCCTAATAATGAACTCAATTTTCATAAATCTATCAAGGTCAAGAATGTTACTTTCAATTTCTTAAGAGAGCAATGTCCACAAAGAGAAACTTAGAGCTCAGAAATAATGTATGGCAAGATAAATTGTCTAAATTTATTAAATTGGAATTAGTTATCATATTTTATGCAAAACTCTAAGTAGAAACTTGCAAGTTGTAGCAAGACTCAAACCATATGTATGCATTAATCCAATATATACAATTACCAAGTGTCTCCCTGCAGTAAGGAATTGAATCTAATGCACTACCAAAATAGGCTTTCAGAAAAAAAAATTAACTCATATATTTGAAAACACTGTTGTTATAAAATGAACTAGCTTACATGGAAATATATTTAGCATTCATAAGTATTAATGACTCTACCTATATTCCTGAATTAATGACTGATTTTAAGTCTTTTAGTTCTTACATCTACCTCGTTATCTGAAACAAGGTAAAACTTAAATTTTATACATTCCATACAAGTGCCTTAGAAAAGAATGTGTGAAGAATCCTTACATACTAGAGCATTAATAAATTGAATATATGCTAAGTTGTTTTTAAGTAATAAAACAGGTCTTTCCAAAACATGCAGAATGAACTATCCCATTGCATCTTGATGTATTTACTTATACTTTTATGGAGTGGATAAGTCACTTCTTGTGATATTAGATACTAATTGGCACAGGAATAATTATTTTATAAATAATAATTGGTACTTCTTAAAGAGTGATTAGTCAGAATGCTTTTTGATTTCTTACTGCCATTTTCCCCTTGAAAAATTACCCAAATTTTTGGTCATTTGATGTTTCACTCATTCTGAGAATATCTAATTTATAGCCTTAGGGTATAATTTAATAGAATCAATCCAAACTGAAAAAAATATATATATTGTATTCTTGCTCTTAAGGCCTCTTTAGGCAAATAAGTCTACTATGTTTGAAAATGGTTTAATGCATAATTTCCCTTCTATTATTATTTTAATTAGGCTCTATATAATCAGTAAGTATAGGCAGAATAAAATATTTTCAACTTTTGAAAAAGAAGTATTCTACAATTGGAAGTTGGAATAAGACATGCAACCTATCAGTGTAATACTAGAATATTTCTGTTATAATACATACATTCTTATAATAATATATAATTTTGTAATAATATGATCAGATAAACTATAGAATTTTTAGCCCTTCTATTAGATAAAAATTACTATTTAGCTTACTTTCTTCTGATAAAAATATCTGAATTGTTTCAGTGTTCAACAATTACAATGCCTTTAACAATAGAAACCATAAGTACCTTCCAATCATTTATCCATGCATTATATTATGTCAGTATAACATGCAAAAATGAGCCACACATGCCAAATAAATTTAAACAACATGCAATTTAAATTTATATTCTCATGACTATGAGTAAAGGAATGTTTATGTTACACTGGGCTATTTCCATAAGAGGAAAGAATACTCAATCAAGTGACTATATTTTCTGTATCTAAACAAGATACAACAAATGTGAATTTACTATACTGAAATGCTCTTGAACACTAATGATAAGTCTATAATATACAAGTTTTATTTCGCATGCACAAGCATGCTCAGCTTTGAAAAAATGTGTATCTTTTGGTTTGTGATACTCATTTGGCAGCAATAATTGGCTTTTTTTTTCTAAGATACTAGCCTCCAGGCTTCTCCCTATGAATATTAAAAAAATGTATATGAACCATAAGTACCAATCTCTGAGGGAAAAAAACTAAAGAATATGCAGGTGTAGTTGGAGAAATAACAGCTTTAAAAGCTCAACATTGTGATTTTTTTTTCAATAATGAGACAAGATGATCATGGAAGATTATTCTAATGCTTTTCTTATTAATAATATTATAATCTTTGCCTTCAATTTCATCAAAGAAATGTTCTACTTACTAACAAGAAACAACTACAGTAGTGCCATTATGAAAGAAAAATTCATGTGGAAAATCTATTTTTTATCCTTCAGTGTGCTGTAGCAAACACTCTAAAATTTCCTTGTTGGTTATTCAGCTCTAGAAATAATCTAACATTTAAAGGAGGAGGGAGAGAGAAAAGAAGAGGAAGGAAGAGGATGAGAGGGAGTGAAAAGTGGAAGGAACAGGAAGGAAAAGCAATTGTTACCAGCTCAATACAACATTCTTAGTTTGGCTTTCTTCTAGCATCACTATGCATCAATTGGATATTCATTAATTACTAGTAGCTGTCCCTTATGATTCTTAATTAACAAAACAAAATAAGAAAAAATATTTTAAAAATCTCCTGGTTTGCTAAAAGTTCAGAAATGTTTATATTCCAAGAACTTAATTTAGATTTTAATTGAGCACCTCTAAGGGAATGGCTCTATGGAAAAGGGAAAGGCCTATTAAAATTGAGGAAAATGTTGAAACTATCTTTTATTCTACATAAATTTGATGTAAAATAAAACTTTGCTTTCATAGATGAAAATAAAACTGTATGACCATTACACTTGTAAAGTGCCTATGAACAGTAGTTCCATATATGACATTCAAAATAACATTAAGGTTGATTGAATTTTCTTTGGGATTGGCAGTAAGCTGCCTATTTCTAAAACACAAAAAACTTGCATTGCATTTAGTTTTGAGAACATCATTGAGTCATACTCATTTTCTTTCTGGGCATTGGCAAGCTTAAAATGGACACGGAAGATCAATATTATTAATTTATAGAGTAAAATCTAAAATTGACCATTTCCAAACAATTTTCTGTATTAGATTTATAGCAGATCCCTTTCTACATGTTTCATATAGTTATAGCTTTATGGTTACTGTTCAAAAAACATATAAGCCATAAAGATTTCAGAGTAGCATATGAAACTACCAAATGCTTCTTCATATTATTTTAGGATGTCTAATTGAAGCTATTATGTTAGGTTCTGCATGCTAATGGAATGGTATTTAAGAAAGTTTATCTTTCTTCTTTTTAAAGCCTAAGAAGCTTTTAAAACAATGAATGCGGTGGGAGAAAAAAGGCAGGCGTGGTTTCAAACTGAAAATAATAAGTTGATCATTGCTTTGTGCCATGCAGATATCCGTACCAAATGGTTCTACTTGTAAGTACAAGACCTAAGAAACTCATTACCCTTTTCCGCACACTTCGCTGTTCTGTTCTTCACACCACTCCCAGGCTTCTTACTCATTATTGTTTTCCCCTGTGACCTTTTAACTTCACGGAGAAAAAACAAAAAGAAGAAGAAGAAGAACGTGGACAGTGATTTCATGGCTCTTTTTTTCTTGCCAGCATCCAGCACCTTACATGAAGAAGTGTGTTATTTTGCCACTGTTTGGTACTTTGCCAAGGGAAGAGGCGGGGTTCAAGTGGCTGAAACTTCTTCCTTCGGGGAAAGCTTAACAGCTGCTTCCATTTACAGCTTTAAAGACCTGTCCTCCTCTACAAGCGTTTCCATATGTAGGCCAACTCCCAACCACCTGGGCAATTATTATACATGAAATTCCCACGATGGGGAGGGAAAGGGAAAAGAGGAGTGGGCGACAATCTTAAAGAGTTTTCATTTTACTCTTTTCCAACCCATGGAGTCCTGCTGCAGGCACACAAGCCTTGTATGTAACCTGTGATATTTTCCTTCAGCGTAGCTATAAAGGGGAGGAGGGGATGACGCTTAACTGGATTTTTCTTAAATTTGTGCATGGCCACACCCTAACTAGGCATACTCTCCTCACACCTCACCAGCGCTCTCTCCATAGGGCTACCACAGTATTACTTTCTGTCAAAATATTTCTTTTAAATCAATCTGGCCATTCCTCTGTTGTTACCTTAAAAAAAAAAAAACCTGTTACTACTCATAACAAATCAATATCTGGTGTCTGTTTTCAAATTCAACACAAACAAAACTAAGGAAGCACGACAAAAATAACCCTCACCGGTAAGCTTTGGGCCCCAAAGAAAACTTGTTTCTGCTGTGGCTGGGAGCAGCACACCGCCTCCCAGGACGCGCCCTGCGTAGTCCCCGCCCTCCTCCCGCGTGGGGGCGCAGTGACAGTCCCTGCTGCTTCTCCGCTTGGATCCACACAACTTTCCTCAACCATGTGCCAACTTGCAAGGCAAACCCCTCCCTCTACGGAGAGTATAGCAAGGTACCTTGTATAACCTACACACTTAAAAAAAAAAAAAAAAACAAAAAAAAACAGTAGGGGTCTTACCGGAGCGGTTCTTTATGACGTCAGTGATTCGGTACCCAGTGGCATCTTCCCGGCTCTCTTTTGAACTCCCGGGCTGAGCCATGGCTTTCGCTTCCCCACGCCCCAAACTTTGAAGGCAGGTAGGTTCCTGAGGTAGGCCTGGTGCAGTCCACAGCAGTTAGCTCCCTGGATATCTGGAGCCTCTGAGCGGGGTGGGGGGGGGGCGGATTTCCTCCTCCCCAGCCCTCTTCGGGGAGCTAAAGATGCAGGGGGAGCAGGATGTTGAGCTACAAAACACAGACACCTTGGCGTGGGTTAGTTGAAAGAGAGTTCTGTCAAAATGCCCAGCCCATCCTTAGAGCAGAGGAAACAGGTGCTCTCTCCACCTCCTGGCTCTAAAATAGAGTGTTAGAGGCCAGGAAGGTGAAAGCTCAGGAAAGACCTGGTGGTCAATAAGTCCACAAGCAAGTTGGAGACTCGGTTTTTCCACGTTGCGCAGAATCAATGCGAAAACAGGAGCAATCATGGGAATTGCTAGCCAAAAGCAGCACATGAGGTCATGAATGATTTAGCATTGCCACTTATGATTACACCGAAGAGAAGGGTCACAGGCTTTAGCTATGTGGATCGTTTTGGCATGTGTGCAGCCCACTTTTGTATACTCACCAGAGTTCATTGACCAGATGTGGGTAATGTAGGCTGAGGACAACCAGTTTTCTTGGGACATTTCACCAAATCTACCCACTCTTTTTTCAGTGTGTATGTTCTCTCTGATTGCCTCCTCCATCCCTTCCTCCTACTACTAAATCTAGAATTAGATTGGCCTATAAACAGCTCATATGACTTTATATTCTAAAAATTTCAAAAGCGATTATCATTTGGTTAGTAATCTAACTCTTCATCCCTCACTGCCTCCCCCCCCCCGCCCAAACACATACATATAACTTATCTTGCACTTCTGCAATAGACCAGCAACCTTAAATATTACCTATCATCTGTTGAAGCAAGATTAACTTTACAAGGGAAACTTGGCAAGGGAACTAGAAGCAGCTAAGGATTATTTTTTGGTCATTTTTTAAAAAAAGATTTTACTTTTACTTATTTATTACAGTCAGAGAGGGAAGGAGAAAGAGATGGTGGGGGGGGGGGGAGAGGGAGCATGCTAGGGCCTCTAGCCACTACAGATGAATTCCAGACTCATGCCCCACCATGTTGCATCTGGCTTACATGGGACCTGGAGAATTGAACCTGGGTCCTTAGGCTTCACAGACATGCACCTTAAATACCAAGCCATATCTCCAGCCCTTTTTTTTTGGGGGGGGGTCATTTTTATTGTCATCTAGAATAGATTCTTATCTTTTGCTGAAACATTGGTCATCAAAGAGGGGTTATTAAATATTAATGCCTGGTTTCCATTGCCATAGTGATTGATTATTTGAGCCTCTCACCTGGACATCAAGATTTACATGAACTCCTAGATTTGAATGTGCAACAAACCCCTTATTCAAACTTGTTGCTTTTGCTATTGTGATACAGAGCCTGTACACTGTGGTTTGTGGGCTTTCCTCAAGATAATATTACTAGAAATTCCCTTTCTGATGATTTAGATTAAAAAAATATTTTTGTAGCTTTCTTTCCATTGTCACATTGGCCTTTTCCATTTCAGTGGGCACTTAATTTTAGCAAAAATGAATAATCATAACTAACTTCAGAATGTTCTCTGAAATTATATAGAACATTGCCAGGCATCCTGGTAGCTCAGATAATTAATCCTAGCAAGTAGGGAGAGTGAATGCAAGGTTGAAGTAGGAAGATCACAATTTCAAAGCTACACAGTGAGTTGGCAGCCAGGTAAGGAAATTTAGGTCCTGTGTCCAAATAAAAATTGTAAGCTAAAAAGAAGGCTAAGTGGTTGCATACATGCCCCTAGATTCAATCACAAGCAGCCACCAAAAAACACATGTTAGGAAATACTACATTTCACATTATCAAACAAATCTAATGAAAATACTCCATGTAATTGCATTAAAGTAGCTATGAATTGAAAATAAATGTAAATAGCTATACCTGTGAAATATTCTTGTATGAACAAGCAAATTCCGATGCCTCCCTAAAACAATAAACTCTCCATCAAATGTGGTTATTGTTTTAATAAGCAACTCTAGCAAATACCTCTGTAGATACTCAAGTGGAAAACTGTGGTATTTTAAGAATGAAACAAAATTCTGTGAGCTGAGCTGCAAAAGCTTCTAAAGGGTGAGAGAGTAGGTGGCTGGAAATATTGCTCATTATTGCATTCTATTAAAAACATCTTCAAAAGTTAGTTTGAATTCTGCCTGGAAACTGTCCAGTGAAGTGATCAATCAAAAAGAAAAAGAAAACTATGACAGATCTCCTTACTGTGAGCTCACACTGCTCTATTTATTTCAACAAATACAAAAAATAGACTTCTTAATAATTCCTGTTCAAACACTTTTGTGGTTAGGAAGGTTAGAAAAAGACCTTTCTGTGGATTAGCCTGTTCTATCTATGTGATTCCTTAACTGACCCATATAAATATTGTATACTGTTCATTTACAATATTTGCCTCATAAAAGGAATCCCATAGGCTCCTACAGAACCCTATAGAGGAATAAATTTGCAAACAGTAAAATAAAATACACTGAAATATTACAAAGGTTTTGGATTGCTATCTAAAACCATTGCTGTCCTGTATTGTCTAACTTGAATATGAATATCATAACATAATTTCCTGGAACTCTGCCACTTTAATTTTGGATGTAACATTGCATCCTAGAAACTCTCAATATAGCACACATCTATTATACTAAAAATATTCCTTCTATGAAGTTTCATGCACTTTCCTTTCTAACACATAATGCTGAGTGGTATTTTAGATATGTGGTTTAAGCTCTGTCATCACTTTGCATAGAGAGAGATCCATCAATTCCACAAGAGAACCGACATGAGTCAACATGGTAATTTGTTAGTTTTCCCTCTAAACAGAGATATTTTAGAAAACAAAGCTCAACACACACACACACACACATGCATATATCACACACACACACGATGCAGAGAAAGCATTTTTCCCTCAGAGACTAGAAATGTGGTTCATATTTTTAGATTGCCATAATGGGTTCTGCAAATTTTTCTAAGAAATAATTTCAACACAATCAATGGCAGTTTGAATCACATTTTACTGTTATTTCTATACTTTTTTAGTGATCTCTGAAATTTTTGAATACTAGAATGATCTAAACTTAACCATTCTCATGTGTCTTCAGATGGGTGAATTTTGAAAGAAGAGAAAAGGATGCCTTGATATTGAGTAAACTAGAACAAAATTGGGTTGTGGCGTTACTCAAGATCATTTTCCTATGTTGAATTTTGGAATAAGACTAATTTTCATCATCATGGATGTCAAGTCCCATAGATCAGGAGAGGTTAGAAGGCTAGACTACTGGCTTAGGCAGTTCCTGAATTCTTCAGCATGTAGAAGTGATGATATTATTCTTAAATCTTTGCTTGCCTGCAAAGCCAAAGGACCCAGGTTAGATTCCCCAGGACACATGTAAGCCACATGCACAAGGTGGTGTATGCATCCAGAGCTCATTTGCAGTGCCTGGCATGCCTATTCTCTCTCTCTTCCTATCTCTCCCTCCTTCTCTCTCATTTTTTTCTTTTTCTGCTTCTTTCTCTCTCACACATATAAATAAAAATAAAAAAATAAATAAAAGAAACAGATGTCAGGGAAGAAATTACATCATTATGAAATGCATACCGTAGTAACCCTAAATCTCTTCAGCCCCATTAAATTCACTGACCATATCACCAAGTCTTCATATCTGGATTAAAGTCTCTTTGAGACTCTTCCTACTAATTCCCATAGACACTTTGTTCTAGATTTGCCAATGTCTTATAAAATATTCCAAACTCAGACAATGTGGGGGTTTGCCTTACAAATACCCAAATCACCATAAATAAAGTATTTGCCATATTGAGACGGGATATGATTTTTCCAGTATCTTGTTCCAGCCTGTACATTTTGTATTTAGGTATATATGTGCAATGAGAGCAATTATTGACCATCTACTATACTCTAAAGAGTGAGATTAGGTTCTAGAGATACATATACAGAGTTAGCATTCCTTTCCTAATAGAACTTTTAGTCCTTCATGAAAACCAGGAAAACACTAATCAGATAAACCATGTAGAATTAAGCTTGCAGTTATATGAATGATATAAATATACTACATGAGTGATGGTAATACCATGACTAGCTTCTATGGAGTGGGCAGGAGGGTTTTCATTTAGAAAGAGATGATACTTTTGCAATCTGAGGATAATGATTAAGTGATTAATTTCTCTTTTAACCTCATGATTATTAGTTCCAGTGGCTTACTTGTGATATCTCTAAAATTTCAAAATACATATTTTAAATGTAACATGTCTAAAATAATTCACTTTATTTTTCCCAAGTGCATGTCCATGAATCTGGTCTTTCATATACCTTATCAATTATTCAAAATGAGGACAGAGTTATTCCAGTTCCATAAGCTATAATAAAATGTCACTCTTCAATCCTCATTTTCTCTTTCAAATATATCAATAATTCCACTGTGTTTCCCAACCCATAGGAGTTCCTATAATTTAAAACATCTCAATCTGTCTCCTAAATTACTTACTATATTCATCTATGATTTTATTGAGCTATGACCTGTTTTTGAGTCACAAATTTGATAAAGGCCTTAAACACAATAGCAAAGTTATTCAATACAATATAATGGGAAAATATTTAACTGTATTATATAAAAGAAAGAAAATTAACAGAAATGAGGATGTCTGTATTGATAGTATATTCTTATTATTTTTAAATAAAGGCTAATAAAGGTATATCTCTACTAAAAATACTTCATGAGGATCCTATTTCACTTGAAATGAAAGTTTTGTTTTAAGCCCATACTATGTTTTATAAGAATGTCCTTTAGCCGGGCATGGTGGCATACACCTTTAATACCAGCCCTCGGGAGGCAGAGGTAGGAGGCTCACCATGAGTTCGGGGCCACCCTGAGACTCCACAATTAGAAAGAACTAAAAGGGTGTGGTCCCTGTTATACTCTAAGGTTAGTGGGAGCTTGCCATTGCAAAGCAGAATCATTATCTGGCTATGATTGTGACTTGTTACCCATTTTCAGATATGGTTTCCTTTCCAATGAACAGATTGAATCTCTTAGCCAATCCAAGAGCAATTTCTTAACTACCATGGCTGTGTGTCACTATTGCACTTGTATGAACATCACATCAGGTTGTTTGCTTCTGAGTCACATATACTTTGAGCTGCTTGGACATATGTTGGCCACTTTTCCCCCAGTAGATCATATAGTGCCTTAAAACACAAGATGGGATAATTATCTGCAGACTGGCTCTTCTCTGGATCCAAACCATGTCTCTCCATGGTATGTGTTATCAACATGCATTGTCTTCAGCACTACGGTCATATCATTAACCTCTGGTGGATAACCAAGTACTATGACACAAGTTTGTGCTGTTTGCTTTGGGAGATCTAGTAGGTCTTTTTATCAACAGCTCATTGTGGAGGTATACCACATCCTGGTACAGGGAATTACAGGCTAGAGAAAAGGGAAAAGAAAAGAGAAAAATTCAGAGAAGAAAGATAAACAGGAGAAATTTGAGGTTAGTTTTATCTCACCCTCTCCACGGAACTTTGATTTAGGTGCACCCCCTAAGATCCTATTGATGGTTCCACCTTTTATTCTGACTTCCAGGATATAGGATTCTATGGTACTAGTTCAATTTGGGTTTAATTTTGTGTCCCCCCCCCTATTCTTTTCCTTACCCATGCCCTACCTTCCCTATTGCCCAAGACTCAAGATGCTATTCAGATATGTCAGCAACTTGGGCAAATCCAGATTAGGAACTGCAGGTGAGAGATCATGTGACAGTTGCCTTTCTGTGATTGTGTGAGTTAGAATGATCTGTTCCAAGTTCAACCATTTTTCTATAAATTGCAACATGTCATTTTTTTCTTACTGCTGAGTAGAATTCCATCATGTAGATATACCATATTTTGGTTATCCATTCATCCAATTATGTGCACCTGGGGTGATTCCAGTTTGTAGCTATTATGAATTGAGAAGCTATAAACATGGCTGAGCAAATGTCTCTGAACTGAGATGTGGAGCTTTTAGGGCAAATGCCCAGTTGCTTGAGGTTTTCCAACTTAAAATCTTAAAACCATGTGGATTTTGGTCTTTTGGAACTTTTGTTTAGGAGGAATGGACATGGACTCAGTGATTGCAACTGAAGATGCCTTCTGGAGTGGTAAGCCACATTTTATGGACTATTCTGTTGACAGTTTGAGAATGGTAATAACAGGGTCTGCTGGTAGCTCTATATTCATCCTTTTTAGAAGTCTCCAAATTGATATACACAGTGGTTTTACAAGCTTACATTCCTACCAACACTGAATGAGTGTTTCTATTTCTCCACAGCTTTGCCAACATTTGTTCTCATTTGATATTTTAATGTTTGCTCTCCTTAGTTGGGTAAAGTAGAATCTCATATTTTTTAAATATGCATTTCCCTAATGGTTAGGGTTGTTGACTATTTTCTTTAGTGTGTGTTAGCCATTATTAATTCTTCCTCGGAGTACTCCCTACTTATTTATCTGCTCCACTTTTGAAGTGGGTTGTTTGATATTTTTTATTGTTTAGTTTTTGAGTTCTTTGTAGATTCTGGATATTAGTTCAGTGGTATAGCTGGGAAAGATTTTCTCCTATTCAATGATGCCAGTATTTTTATTGGTATTGTGTTAAATCTTTATATTGCTTTTGGTATAATTAGCATTTGCACAATATTCTACCTATTTCACAATAATTCTACCTATTCAGAAGCATTGGAGGTCTTTCCATCTTCTAAAGTCCACCTCTGTTTCTTTCCTGAGTATTTTTAATATTTTAATTACATAGGTCTTTTACATCCTTAGTGTTATTCCAAGGTATTTAAGTTTTTGTTGTTATTGAAAATGGGACAGCCTCACTTATTTTTCTCAGGATATTTGTCCTTTGCATATAGAAACCCTACTGATTTTTGTGCTTTGGTTTGTATCCTGGCATTTTGCTAAGGAATTTATCACCTTTAGAAATTTTGAGAAGGAGACTTTCAGGCCACTTATATATACAATCATGCCATCTTCAAATACAGCTAACTTGTGAAGGTGTAGCTGTCTGCTACAGAACTTGGTACCAAGTATAAGAATAAGATGAACCTGACCATGTGGATTTTGGTCTTTTGGAACTTTTGTTTAGGAGGAATAGACATGGACTCAGTGATTGCAACTGAATATGCCTTCTGCAGTGGTAAGCCACATTTTATGGACTATTCTGTTGACAGTTTGAGAATGGTAAGCGCAGACAGTATTGATCTTTGAAGCTTGGCTTATGAGCTTTCTAAGGGAAGTAAAGACTGCAGAGGACTTTGTTGGAACTGGGCTCCTGGCATTAGGGCTGGCTGTGTTCTGCTGCCCAGGCCCAGAGTGTTTGATCAAGGTTAAATTTGTAATGGACTGATGTGCTTGGCTAAAGATATTGGACTGAGAGATTTAAGATTTTAAGTTGGAAAACCTCAAGCAAATTAAAATTACAGGCACTGAGACTGGTTTGATGTTACTGAAAAAGCTCTTGTCAACACATTAGCAATCTTAAGGAAGATGAACCTACTGCTTTACATTAAAACAATTGAAAGGATGCTTGAGGAAAGACTATCATAGCAATGCAAACTCTTTTGGAAAGAGTTGACTGGAGAAGGAAACTGCTTTTCAAAGTTATGATTTATTTCCTCAGAATTAAGAATATGGCTGTGTCCTGCACCCCTGGTATTGGTTTCAGAAACCTGATAAATGCAAGGAATGGTCGTGAATTACACACAGTTCTAGGAGCTGCTGCTGAGAAGTGGCATGAAGTAGGGCCTTATACCCTGATAGCCTGAAAGAGCCTTCAAAGATGGACTGTGGTTTGTATGAAGACCTGAAGATGTTTTGAATATACCATGTCTAAGCAAGGGCTACCATGGTACACACTGTTGCCCTGAGATGGAAATGTTTCCTGGCTACTCTGCCCAGCTGCAAGGATGGAATTGGAAAATCTAGAGACTATCAGTCTCTGGTTGTATTGGACTTGAACTGCATTTGTTTGATGTTTGTTTGATGGTGGTTGAGTTTGCCTTGTTTTAGTCTCTCTGCTATGCTTTATACCAGCTGAAAATGTTTACTCTGTGACTTTACCTGTTGGTACTTGTTTGATTTTATAGGACTTACTCTCTTATATTGGCCAAGATTGTGGGGACCTTTGAAAATGCATTTAGTACCATTTACAATGTGTTATGGTTATAAATCTATTGGGAGCCAGGGGTGGAATGTGGTAGTTTGAAGAGATGATCCCCTATACATCACTATTTTATTAGTTTGTTGTTTGCATCTGCAGCCAACTGGATGGAGGCAGTGTCACTGGTTGGATCTTATGGTGTGGCGGTGGGTTTGAGATTTTAATCTACAGATATGCAAAGTGTGCCTAGCTGAGTTCCTGAAGTGTGCTGTGCTGTGTTGGTTTTGGCTTTTAGGCTTGTGTTTCTCTATCTGTTTTTGGGCCTGCAAAAGCTGGCCAGCTTCTTCTGGAACTTCCTGCTAGATCTGTAAGTGTCAATGAATCCCTTCCTCTATAACTGTGCCTGCTCTAGAAGTTCATCTCAGCAAACCTGAAGCCGTCTCCTACACTTGACCTCTTCCTTTGCAATCTGAATCCATTTTATGTCCTTCTCCTGTCTTATTTCTTGGAATAGTACTCCTAGTAGTATGTTGAAGAGCAGTGGTGAGAGTGGGCACCACTGTCTTGTTCCCAATCTCAGTTGCAACTCCTTGAGTTTTTCCCCATTAGTTATTATTTGATTCCTAGCATTTTTATATGGTTGCTGGAGACATAAACTCAGGTCCTCATGCCTGCCATGGCAACCACTTTGCCCCCTGAGACATCTAGCCAGACCCTCATTTTTTCTCAATTTCTGAAATTTCATTATCTTTCTAAAACCCTCCAAAGAGGAAATGTATTATTGGCTGCTGTCCTATTTATTGCTAACCCCACCATTATGTGTTTTATAATGATAATATGAGTATAATAGCAACCTGTAGCTATTGTGACCATGAACAAGGCATACATAGTCAGATTTTTTATAAGACCATTAGTCTAATTGTCCGAATTCTTGCCGTGTACCTGGCTCACCTGAAAAAAAAATTATAGGGTCTTCTTTTTAAAATATTTATTTATTTTACCTCTCTCCTCTATCCTCTTTATTCTCTTCTCTTCCCTCTCTCTACCGTGTGTGTGTGTGTGTGAGAGAGAGTCAGAGAGAAAGAGAGAGAGAGGGCTTCTTGTAAAGGAATGTTATATGATTGTGCTATGCTTTTGCAATTGGGCTTACATGGGTAGCAGGGGAATTAACCCCTGACCAAGAGACTTTGTAAGCAGGTGCCTATTACCACTGAGCAATCTTCATAGCCCTCAGGGATCTTTTTTATCTCATTTTAAATTTATTTTTATTTATTTAGTTGACAGAGAAAGAGATAGAGATAGATAGAGAAAGAGAGAGAAAAGAGGGGAATGGGTGCACTAGGGCTTACAGCCATTGCAAATGAACTCCAGATTCTTGAACCCCCTTGTGGATCTGGATAACATGGGTCCTGGGGAATTGAATCTGGGTCCTTTGGTTTTTCAGGCAAGTGTCTTCACCTCTAATCTACCCCTCTAGCCCTTATTTCATTTTTGTCAGTAAAACATATGCAATATTTCTAGTTATGCTGATGAGCAGGAAAGTGTCTTTGATATATATTTGAGTGTGCATATATAGGTGTTTACTAGGAAATAGAACAAGAACATGATTTTTGCCTTGTGATGGGCTACTAATAGAAAATAAGTAAAATCTAAGTATGTTAATTTATTATTTTATGAAATTTAGAAAACATAAAGATTTAATATATAACCTAAATTAAATGTGTATTATAATGTTTTGTATATAATATAGAATATGGAGGATATAATTCAAATCAAGAACGCTAGATGATATGAAAGAGTAGAAAGACTAAATGCATATTTTAATATGTCTCAGAAGTTATTCTCTGTAAGAAAATTCATGCCCTCTTCATTTTAAGTCATTAAAAATAGGCAACTAAGGAAGTTCAATGTTATGTATTCTCTATAAACATTGAAAAGGCTTGAATCTTCAAACACTCTGTGAGTCTAACATTCTGCATTTTGATGAGATTCCTTTTGCTACTTTTATATATAAGAAAATAATGATGAATTAGTAATCTGACAAGGGTACAAAACTAAGGCAACTGAATAAATTATACTTGATTACCGGTGTAATATTCGTATCCTTACTATTAAAAATAATGAAATTTTTACACGTACTCTCCATAAATGCCCCAAAATACTTGTTCTGACCATACTTTCTTCTATTTCATGGAATTTCTTCATACACAAAACAACATTTTTAATTTAACACATTAGTAATGCCCTCTCTTAAATTTGCTTTTGCATATCTATTCATCAGTATAACTCTGGGAAATATCACATGTCTATGAAGTTGTAACAGAAGATGACAAAAGAGTAATAATACTGTACTGATTTCTAATGTGAATATGTTTATCTTCTTAATGTATTTATCTTCTTGTTTTGTAGCACATTAGTCACTTTTCTAGTAAAGTATTTGATCAGATTGTTTCTTCCCCTACCATTCTCATCATTGAGTATTATTTTTTTATGAATTTCTATATTTAACTATTCTAGATACTAATCAGCTAGTGAAAGTAGCTCAGGGTAAACAACATGGATGCTGTATTTCTAAATGGAGATAGATTAGCCATATTTCGTATGTTTTGTTTTGGTTTTGGTTTTCAAGTTAGCCTCTTGCTCTTGCCCAGGATGAACTGGAATTTACTATGTAGTCCCAGGCTAGCCTTGAGCTCCCAGAGAGTGCTGGGATTAAAGGCATGTGCTCCCTAACCCAGCTCAGATTTCATATTTTTGGAAAAATATGTAAAAGGCACTAAATCACTCCTGTTTTCTTCTATAGGCTTATGAATACAAGACTAAAACTACTCAAGTACTCTCCCTGTGTTCAGTCACACAATGATAGTCATTGCCCCAGGCACACATACAGACTGGGCATGAGGCTCACTCAGTGCTAGTTCTAATTCCTGGGCTGCCTGCTTGCTCCCTGAATAACTGCAACCTTCATCATGGTTGTACCTCCCAGCGTGTCCAGTCCAGAATCATGTAGAGAGTACCCTCCCAATGAATTGACCACTCAGCTTCCAGGTGAGTGCTTCCCATACATCTGATCAGTCACATTTATAACTCCCAGCTTATATGCTTATAAAGAGTCTTGGGGTGCTTGCAAGCTTGCTCACTGAGGAGAGACATCTAACCTAGGACCTCCCTGAGCTTGTCTCATTTGTCAGGTCACCCAATGTAAACTACTGTGGAGATTGCCAAGGTATGGTGCAGGACACTCAAATTGTGTTACACGGGTAGACCTCCAGCCCACACTCCCTCTGTTCAAGGATGAAAAGGTCACAAAAAACAGACTCCTATAGAGCCACTATTGCTGCATTCTCAACAAGACCAAGGGATTATCTCCACATAGACAAACCACAATGCAAAACAAATAACACAAGACACCAAAGTATGAAATCCCCACCAAGAAAGCCTAGTCCCATAGTTGAAGTATCCAATGAAAGTACTTAGAGGAAACTCCAGAAAAAGAATTCCAAAATGCAATTATGATAACAATATACAAGAAACTTAAAGATTACTGGAACAAATCACTGAAAGAAATGACAAAATAACAAACAAATGACCTCAATAGCAAATGGAATGAATTCAAATAGGTCATGGTCAAATGCCAGAATGAATTCCAAAAGAGTACGCTCAAAAAATGCAGTAAGAAGGCCAAACCAAGAAAGGAATAGAAGATAATAAAGAGGCATGGATACTAAGAAAAACCTAATGGAAATAAAACATGAAATTACTAAAAGACTCCAAAGACAGCTCCAAAATTTGGTGGACAGATTATAAGGTTTTGAAGAGAAGGCAAAGGAAATAAATTAGATGACCAAAGTCACAACAAGTTAAAAAACTTATGAACAGAACATGAGCAAACATTCATGTCATGGGCATACAAGAAGGGGAAGAACTATAGACCAATGAGATTGTCAATAAAATTAATGAAGATAAAATTATGGATCTTAAGAAAGAGATGCTCATCCAAGTTCAAGATGCATTCAGATCACCAAATATATATGACCAAAGAAGAAATTCCCCATGTCACATTATAATTAAAAAAATAAAAACCTCAACATAGAAAATGGAGAGTCAGTACTAAAAAATCTGCCAGAGGAAAACAGCACATCAGAAATTGCAGCTTATTAGTTTTTCAATGGTGCCCTATTTGGGAGTACAATCCTGAATTTAGAGAAGACTAACTTCTCAAACTTTCCTATCGTATCCAGAAGCAGGCAAATTGAAGCTAGGAACAGCATGAGAAGTGGGAGAGGTAACTCCCCTTATATCCATCCCAAGAGTTGGCCAACTGCCTCTAGCAGCTGCCAGAGGGAAAATGGAAACTGAAGAGAAGCTTTGTTTAAGTCATTATTAAACCTGCTGCATCTGCTGTTGCCTGCCATTCTGATGTTACTGCGGCTGTGGCTTCCTCTGCATACAGCTATTCAGGGGCATTTTTATTGAACATTCAAAAACCAGTAATATATGAACAAGTAGTATACTGTCTGAACAAAGGGAAAGGAACTTTTGACTTTAGATAATCCCTAAACATTGGTTAAAGACCTACTGGACTCTGCTGATCCAAAACACACTTATACTGATTACAAATGCAATCACATTAAGCTCACCTGTTGTCGTAAAAGATCTGTGGGCCCATAGTTTCTGACCTCCTTGTCTTCAGCGCTTTGATCAGCATTTCCTAAGTGTTTATGTTTACTCTGAGCTGCTAGTGTAATCGGATCACTATGGAAATTGGATAAAGTGCATAATTTAAATTCAGTCAGCATCTCTAAACATTGCATGTCAATCTTGCTCATCTGTGCTGTTCAGACAAAAGGTATACTACAGCAGAGGAAACCTAGTCATATTGTTTTAAGTAGGTGGGTTAACTTTTGGACAAGTAATAAGTAAGGAATTAAGTACCTCACAGCAAAAATGTCAGAATTTTCTGTGAAGTTCATAAGAAATATTCCCACAGTTGGATATATTCTAAATTCCTCATGAGAAAATATTGGTTCTGCTTAATCTGCTTTCACCACATTTGTGATATTATTTTCTTCATTCTATTATTCTTTTTCTAATTTCTATATTCCTTTATTTACTCACTTTTGTGTTTTTTGTTTTGCCACTTGATTGCAATTTTCTCATCCTCTTATGAGTTATATATCTCAACAAATGCTTTTGAATGGTATTAACTCATATTAGAAGAAGAAAGATAAATGAAATACTTGCTCTGCCTTTCAGAACTATATTAATTGAAAGTAGAGGAAAAAAATCTGTATAATTGCATACTTTACATTCCACAAGAGTAAAATTATAGTCACTCCTGTGTAGCATTGTGTATTATACATACATATAGAGGAAAATAAACTCAAAATCACTTTCTGAGGACTCTTTCTTATTTATGAATTGCAACCTAACCACAAACATTAAAAGCTACAAGTTACTCAATCATATATAGTATATTTTATATTTTGCATGCATCTTTTTAATTTATAGAAATCTAGTAAAATAAGTATTTTTATTTCACCTTACCATTAATTCTGTTTAGATATGTTTTAAAATTATATTCTTAAATGTACTAATCTAAAATCTTATCCATTTTAGAAGTCAAGTTTGTGTCAGAAGTCAGAGAGAGCTAAAGGTTCAGATAGCATTTCCTCTAGTTATAATCCAGCAATAATTTGATTTGTTGTTATAGTCAGTTGAAGTATCTTGCAGTAAGACAAAAACATGTAAGTAATTCTAAAAGCTGCCAAGATGCCTTAAGTCTATTGTTTAGAGCATTTCACAGTGGCACATAGAAAGACAGGAATACTTGTTTACAGTATCAAATGATTGCTTCTCTTTATAGAGGCGTACAAACTTTATGAAGAGACTAGTTAGAAGTTCCTCTTTCGAGTTATCTTATGTAATGATGACCTACTTATAAATTAAGCATTCATTGAAAAATAAACAACTGGAGCATTGAAAAATTTCCCCTCATATAGTCAGCTAACAAAAAAAAAACTCAAAATGGAAAGAGAAAAGTTTCCAGTTGAGCCTTTAATATTAAATACACATGAAGCACCTTCTAAAGTGGTACTTCTCAAGTTTAATCTGCATAGGAATGAATTGGTACCTTGTTAAAAATGTTTTTCAGTATTCTTAGGCAGAGCCCAAGGTTCTTCATTTCCATAAAGTTTCTTGATGATGATACCACTTTTGAAACTTACCCAGCCAGACTTATATATAAGCTACCTGATTACAACTGCCTGTATCTTGTGTTTGTTCTTAAACTTACATACACCCCACATTTTATTATTACAAATATCTATACCTATCTATATATTGCTCCATCCTTCTAATTTGTCTTATTGTTCCAAAGGGATTTATAATTATTTGTGGAGACATTCCACCTTTGAGTACATGTAATTTTAAAAATGTTTATATGATTTAGAATCAAAGGGAAAGGAGAAAGGTGAAAAGAAGTAGATAAAATCAATTTCTATAAGATATGAGTCATCTTATGTCACAGTGACAGACCTGATTAATGTTTATTTCATAAATTTTATATTTGATAATATTACCTAATCCAGATTTGGCATGCCTGGAAGCCAGGAGAGAGTCAGTCCCCAGACAGTCAGCGTGTCTAGTGCCAGAAGGTGCTACATGGGCGACTGGGGGAAATGACCAATAAGTTAAAAATATATGGATACTACAATTGACTTATATAGGTTAGTGGGTGGATGAACAAATCCTGTAAGTGCATGTTTACATATTGGACAATATAATAAAGAAGACAGAATATTTTTGAATTAATTATTATTTTACCACTTTATATACTGATATTATATTACATGCCAAAATGAAGTCTTATATATAAAACACTGTAAGTTTTAAAAATGTCTTATATACAAATACAGACTTTTCATACAATGTAAGTACTTATAACTAAGAAGCAGAGCTAATGTTCAAGAAAAGAAGTTATCCAATTGTACATCTAAGTATATAGGATGGGCATTAATCTTATATTCCCTAAAGGGGCCCAAAAGAAATGAGGGACTTTCTCTTAGATAGATGACTTTTTACTTTTCCATTAAAAAGTGTAAGGAAGCCCTTCATCACACTTTTATTTAAGGTAAAATGAATATAATGAAAGAATGAGGTACTTGTTAATTAATAATATAAATTTAAGAAAAAAAAATCATTGAATTCTTGCAGATTCTTAGTAGCTTCATTGATTAGATTATCGTGATCATACAATATCCAAAAAGAATGAATAGTGTAAGTTAGAATTTATCCATATAATTATTTGTATTGTTTGAGATGCATTATTAGGACACTACTTATAAAGTATATGTCATTTTACAAATCACACTGCAGTTAAATCATTTACATTTTACAATAATTAAACTTCAATATTGATTTTATTAATAACTGAAAATATACTGTTAATTGGCAAAAGAAAACTTTACCTTATAAAGATTCTATTTACATAGACTTCCCTTTTTCAAGAATAAATAACTTCAAAGCTGTCATCTGATTTCATTTATACTATGCCTTTCTTTCAAAACTCTGATACCAGGGATGAAGAGATGACTTAGCAATTAAGGCACTTGTATATGAAGCCTAAGGATCCAGGTTTGATTCCCCACTACCATGTAAGCCAGATGCAAAAGGTGGCACATGCATCTGAACTTCATTTGCAATGGCTAGAGGCGCTGGAGTGCCCAATCCCTCTCTCTCTCTCTCTCTCTCTCTCTCTCTCAAATAAATACATAAAATATTTTAAAACACTGATATTATTTGATTAAAATTACTTCTTTAAATATATGTATTGTTAACCAGATTTGTCATTCACTGAGAATAATGAAAAAATTGTGTATTTCTTTTTGATATTAAACAATTTGATTATACTTTGAAAATATTTGGGACTCAATAAATATGTACATATGTAGCACAAGTTTTTGAAATATTGGATATAATGTATTTTTTAATTGAAAACATAGTAGCTTAGTTTAACATCATTTCATTTCAAATTTTATAATGTAAACATATTATTATACATAGTTACATTCTTTTACAATCCTTTCAATTTTTTAATGCTTTCTATTTAGTTTAATGTTTTCTTTTTACTCATTTTTTTATTTGAAAAAGAGGGAAAGGATCAGAGTGAGCGAGAGAGAGAGAATAGACACATCAGGGACTCTAGCCACTGCAAATGAACTCCAGACACATGTGCCACCTTGTGCATCTGGCTTACATGGGTCCTGGGGAATCAAACCTTGGTCCTTTGGAATGGCAAGCAAACACCTTAACCACTAAGCCATCTCTCCAGCACAACATTTTCTATTTTTTATTTCCTTTCATGTTCCCTATTTCTTCAAGTCTTACTTCAAAAGTCATGGTTTTACAATGGCTATCTCTGAATATGATATGTCTGTGTATTTCAACCTACTATATATATATATATATATATATATATATATATATATATATATATATATATATATTCATGGATTTAATAACAAAAGCTAATTGTAACTTGTATTTTGGTTTATTACATAGTTACTTCTGCTAATTTAAATTCCAAGTAAGAATAGACCTCTTGAAATTTCACCACTATGTTTTAATACTGTAGGAGAGTGACCAACAATTTTAATGAAGAAATAAATGGATTGCTTAATGGAAGTATAGGATTGAACATAATGATTTTTATTAGAGGAAGTTCAACAATATATAAACAATCATGAAAATCTAATAAAATAAACAATATTAGAGGTACACTTTGCTTCCCACAAAATTCTTCCTGATATATTTTTATTTTGCATATATAACTACTTCATTCAAAACTTATTGAAATCAGTTCCTGAGTAACACAAAATAATAAATTATGCTAAAGTAATATGTTTTTAAATCATAGTCAGTCACTAAGCTAATTTCAGTTTACACTCTGTTGCTTTAATAGCTTAGTCCAGCTATAAAAGCAATATATTATCTTATCTTTCACTACTTTAAAAATAATTTATACAGGTACAATTCTTTAGTCCGTTTTAATATGTGAGGAATAGTATTTTACATACATTCATGACTTTATAGCAGTTGTCATTGCCTGAGTAAGACGTGTACAATATCAAGCCCATCAAGTTTTAGACATAGATGATGGAAGATGGGGGAAGAGACAGCAAAGTAGAAGAGTGTGTAGTTGAAAAGAACAAAATCTTCAGGGAAAGATGATGAGGGAGAGGGGCAAAAGCAGGCAAAAAGAAGATTGTGATCCAAATACTCAATATATATGCATGAAAATTGTTCATAAATCTCTCTCTCCATATATATATATATATATATATATATATATATATATATATATATATATATATATATACATATATATATATGTGTGTGTGTGTGTGTGTGTGTGTGTTTCTATGAATGCAATAATAAGAGAAGGAAAATATAAAGATAAATAGGTATTTAATTTATTACAGTAGATTAAGACTCATCATTTTCTTTGTTAAGAATCCATTTATAGAGTATTGCCTGGAGACAGAGAAAAAAGTGTGCCAGAAGGGTTACATAGAGTATCTTAAGTTACCACATTCTGTCCTTCCTAGTATACATCAGGCTGTCTAAGGAAGATGCTTTCTTCATGATGAATCTTATTAGGTTCACTTTTCTGAAATTGTCTCCAGCTTTTAAATCATTTCTAATATACTGATATAATGGGATAAAAAGAGCAGTAATAGTAATGCATATTTGTCATCTTGAACAGAGTCTTCATAGCATAGATTTTACACAGTGAAAAAAGAATATAAAGAATAGGTAGGCTCAGTATCAGAGAAGTGTAATGCATAGGGAGAGCTATGGATTCTGAACACAAGGACCTAGATTTGATCTGCAAAACCACAAAATTACTTCTGTGTCAGAAAAAAAAATGAGCAGAAGAGACATAGTTAATATGTAGTTAAAGAGCCCTTTTTCATTTATTTTTTTCTTTTGCAGCATTCAGGGTTTTTTTTTTTTTTTGTTGTTTGTTTGTTTTTTTCGAGGTAGGGTCTCACTGTAGCCCAGGCTGATCTGGAATTCACTATGTAGTGCCAGGGTAGCCTCAAAATCATGCTAGCATACAGAATTTAATTCAGGGATTTCCCCATGCTACCCCTGTACCACTAAACTATATCCCCTACCATTTTCTTTCATTCTCAATTTTCCTTCATCTTCCTCTTCTCCTCCCATTATTCTGTTCTCCTTCTGTCCTCATGCTGCCCCCATCATGTCTTCTTCCCCTTCTTTCTCTTTCCTTCCCCTAACTCTTTTCTTCTATCATCTTTTCTCCAGTTTCACCCTTTTCCTTTATCTCTAAATAGAACCTTCCTCTTTTCACTCAACTCCCGACTCCCTGTAGAAAACTGGATTATTGATACCAAGACAGAAATCATGTTTTATATATATATATTTTTTTTCTAACCAAATTATGTGAACTAGATAATTTTTTAAATGGTCTAGTAATTTTGACACAGAAACAGACATATTTTCACATTCCTTTAAAATGTGTTCTGATTATGCTACTTAGAAGATTGATACATATTACATATCATTCAAATTAACAAATAAGAGAAAATGAGAATATATACCACTGATGGCAGAGAAGAAAAAAAATGCCACTCCTCATAAAACAAGGAAAATATAGCTGTGTGAGGAAAGGGAAAGGACTACTAAATCTCACAAACATGTTTTGTTATTGTTGTTGTTGTTTGTTTCATTTTGTTTTTCAAGGTAGGGACTCACTCTAGCCCAGGCTGACCTTGGATACATATGCACACTAAATGTGGGTTCGACTAATGGCAATCCTCCTACTTTGGTATCCCAAGTGCTGTATTTAAGGTGTGTGCCACCAGGCTTGGTAGATTACTTAGCTATAATATGTCATAGAAATTTCCTTCATCATATAATAAGACTGTGACTCATGAAAGTGAGTAATATTAGAAAAAGAAAGAAGAAAAGAAGGAGCTTCTCCTGCTGGCATAGGCATGTGGCTACTAAGGGGGCTGAGGAAGGAGGTTTACAAGAATAAAGCCTGACTAGACTACAGGTCAAGTTCAAGGACAGACTAAGCCATTTAGTAAGACCCTGTTTCAAAGTAAAAAGGGAAAAGAAGCTGAGAAAATATCTCAGTATTAGAGCACCTACATAATCTGGGAGAAACCCTAGTCTCAGTCACCCATACCTATAAATAAATAATGCCATGTTATATCAGTAATCCTTCTCAAAGTGGGTAAAAGCAGAATATCCAGGTTTTGAATTACAGCTGGAAAGAGAACATAGTGAAACAAGGGTTGGGGCCATTACACAGTTGTAAAATGCATTCTAATTGATATAATAGTCCTCCAAGTTCAGACTCATGAACCAGGCTGTGAGAGTCTCTTTCATTTATTAACTAAAAATCTTTTCTAAGTTCAAGTTAACACGTAGAGTTTTCCCTGATTATCATGGTTTCTTCCACTGGGCTACTTTTCAGCCCCTACCTACACGATGAGTCACTGAAACAGAGACCTGATTCGATTCTACTATCAATTCTATCTAGTTCTTTCTGTAATCATTGTCCAATTTTTCTCATGGATTCCAAGTTTCTGGATTTCAAGAAGGCCTATTTAGCATGGATCCAATTTATAAACTTCTTGCTTATGTCATGCCAGATTTAAGAAACAACAAGCTAACGCTCCCATCTTATTCTTCCTTTTCTCCACCTTTCTTGCCAAATTGGAGATTAGTGCAGAGAATAGCATCTTCATGCCTTTCCTAATATAGGTCACTTCTTTGTAGATAGACAGCTGGACCTCAGTTGCAAAGGCAACACAATTACTACCACAGCCTGCATACAATTCCATTCTATATATGCCACTTTCAAGGATTCCAATATATTCTCTCCTGTCAATCAGCCATTAAGGGGCATTTCCATACTCATAAAGCAGATTCAATTTATCAAGCAGACATGTCAGACAGTGTACACACAGATCACCCTTGGTCTCCCATGGAGGTCTGTCCATGGAGGACACTATCCTCTGATAGCTCAGCCTTGATCGCATATCTTATGACTCAAAACAGGGAACATGCAACTACTATTACAGCAGATACATTCTATTTCACATGGATGGTCCATTCTCATATGGATGAGTCTCAGTTGTATGTCATCATTTTTGGTTCTTTCAGTCCCTGGTCAGGTGTCAGTTGTGTTGCTTGACTTCTGTTTGTGAGACATGAGCAAACACCTATTCATCCAAGCGAGGGAAGTGATTGCAGGATGAAGAAATGTTTCCCCCTAAGTCTGGCTTTTTTGTTTTTGGTGAGGTTACCTGTAGTAGAATCAATAAGGAGTTAGTTACAAGCACATTAGTGAATCAAAGGCAGCTAGATCTCAATAATCCCACTCAGCCTGGGTGACCACTCACAAAGGCTACATGACTAGCATTCCTTGCACAACTTGTATCCAGCTGTATTGAAGAGCCCACTCTCTCCCAGTAAGTAGTGTATGTGTTTAGCAAGACTCACTTCTTGTGAGTCATATGAATTTTGCAAGCTTCCTGAGTCATGGGAGCCTCTCTCCAGGAAATAATATTTCCAATAAGAGATAATAGCTATACAACAGCCTCCAAGGTAAGTCAGAAAAGTTATCTCTTTCTTGGCTAAATGGTGAGACATAATAATCTTATATTTGGTGATAAAATATATGTAGGTCATCTATTATCACAAGCAGATATTACAGAGTTCTACAAACCCAATACTTATAAGATTAAGTTCTGTATGTAAGGGGACATGGAAATTTGCCCGAGTTATAAAAAGCTTCTTTGTGTGGAATACAAAACATGAAGAACTTTAAGTAAGGAAGCTATGTTTTCTCTGTATGTTTGAGTATAGTAATACAATATATCAGAGCTAGACTTCAATGTCTAAAGCCTAGATACAGCCAGAACATCTGTATGTTTCAACAGGATGAATAACACATCCAAGCTAAAATTTGCTTTTATAAACATAAGACCAGCTTATGGGAGGAAAGGGTTTATTTCAGGTTTACAGAATCCAGGGAAAACATCATCAGTGGGGCAGAAGGAGCTGTCTCACTTCCATAGATGTATATCAGAGAGGCACCACCAAACAGTCAGCAAACAAGAACAGGCAGGGTTCAAACTTGATTATTTACACACCTAGTAGGGCTGGGCTGAAGGTCCACGTCCAGTGATACACCCCCTGTAGCAGGCATCTACTTACTGAGGACTTAAATAGGATGTTCAACCTTAATCAAAAATGTATGAGGGGACTAAATGAGGTCATAGAAGGAATGGACTTAACAGATATATACAGGACATTTCATCCAAAGGCTGCAGAATATACATTCTTTTCAGCAGCACATGGAACATTCTCTAAAATAGACCATATATTAGGATACAAAGCAAATCTTAACAAATTCAGGAAAATTGAAATAATTCCTTGCATTCTATCTGACCACAATGGAATTAAACTACAAATCAGTAGCAAGAAAGGCTACAGAGCATACACAAAATCATGGAAACTAAACAATACACTACTAAAGGATGAGTGGGTCAATGAAGAAATCAAAAAGGAAATCAAAAAATTTATAGTCAAATGATAATGAGAACACAACATACCAAAATCTCTGGGACACAATGAAGGCAGTTCTAAGAGGTAAATTTATAGCCTTAAGTGCCTATATTAAGAAGTTAGAAAGGTCGCAAGTAAACGACCTAATGCTTCGCCTTAAAGCCTTGGAAAAAGAAGAACAAGGCAAACCAAAAATCAGTAGACGGGAAGAAATAATAAAGATTAGGGCAGAAATTAATGAAATAGAAACAAAAAGAACAATCCAAAGAATTAATGAAACAAAGAGTTGGTTCTTTGAAAGGATAAACAAGATTGATAAACCCTTAGCAAATCTGACCAAAAGAAAGAGAGAAGAGACACAAATTAATAAAATCAGAGATGAACAAGGTAGCATCACAACAGATTCCAGAGAAATTCAAAAAATCATAGGGACATACTATAAAAGCATATACTCCACAAAGTATGAAAATCTTAAAGAAATGGATGATTTCCTTGATCTATATGACCTACCTAAATTAAATCAAAATGAGATTAATCACTTAAATAGACCTATAACAAACATGGAGATCCGAACAGTTATCAATAATCTCCAAACTAAAAAAAGCCCAGGCCCGGATGGATTCACTGCTGAATTTTACCAGACTTTTAAGGAAGAGCTAACACCATTGCTTCTTAAGCTTTTCCAGGAAATAGAAAAAGAAGGAATTCTACCAAACTCCTTCTATGAGGCCAGCATCACCCTGATACCAAAACCAGGCAAAGATAGAACAAAAAAAGAAAATTACAGACCAATCTCCCTCATGAACATAGATGCAAAAATTCTCAACAAAATATTGGCAAACAGAATACAAGAGTATATCAAAAAGATCATTCACCCTGACCAAGTAGGCTTTATCCCAGAGATGCAGGGATGGTTCAACATACGCAAATCTATAAATGTAATACATTACATAAACGGGTTGAAGGACAAAAATCACATGATCATCTCATTAGATGCAGAGAAAGCATTTGACAAAATCCAACATCCCTTCATGATAAAAGTCCTACAGAGACTGGGAATAGAAGGAACATATCTCAATATAATAAAGGCTATTTATGACAAGCCTACAGCCAACATATTACTAAATGGGGAAAAACTAGAAGCTTTTCCACTAAAATCAGGAACAAGACAAGGGCGTCCACTGTCCCCACTTCTATTTAATATAGTTTTGGAAGTCTTGGCCATAGCAATAAGGCAAGAGACACACATAAAAGGGATACAAATTGGAAAGGAAGAAATCAAGTTATCATTATTTGCAGATGACATGATTCTATACATAAAGGACCCTAAAGACTCTACTAGCAAGCTGTTAGAGCTGATCAAAACCTACAGCAATGTAGCAGGATACAAAATAAATACACAGAAATCAGTAGCCTTCATATATGCTAACAACAAACACACAGAGGATGAAATCAGAGAATCACTCCCATTCACCATAGCATCAAAAAAAAATAAAATACCTTGGAATAAACCTAACCAAGGAAGTAAAGAATCTATACAATGAGAACTTTAAAACACTCAAGCGAGAAACTGCAGAAGACACTAGAAAGTGGAGAAACATCCCTTGTTCCTGGATTGGAAGAATCAATATTGTGAAAATGGCAATCTTACCTAAAGCAATCTACACATTTAATGCAATCCCTATCAAAATTCCAAAGGCTTTCTTCATGGAAATAGAAAAAACAATCCAAAAATTCATTTGGAATCACAAAAATACTCGAATATCTAAAATAATACTGAGCAACAAAAAAGAGGCTGGTGGTATCACCATACCTGATTTTAACCTATACTACAGAGCCATAGTAACAAAAACAGCATGGTACTGACATAAAAACAGACATGTAGATCAATGGAACAGAATAGAGGACCCAGATGTAAGCCCAAGTAGCTATAGCCACCTGATATTCGATAAAAATGCCAAAAATACTCATTGGAGAAGAGACAGCCTCTTCAGCAAATGGTGTTTTGAAAACTGGATATATACCTGCAGAATGATGAAAATAGATTCTTCTCTCTCGCCATGCACAAGAATTAAGTCCAAATGGATTAAAGACCTTAACATCAGACCGGAAACTTTGAAACTGCTAGAGGAAAAAGTAGGGGAAACCCTTCAACATATTGGTCTTGGCAAAGACTTTCTGAATACAACCCCAATTGCTCAGGCAATAAAACCACAGATTAACCACTGGGACCTAATGAAATTACAAAGATTTTGCACCGCAAAGGACACAGTGAAAAAAGCAAAGAGGCAACCTACAGAATGGGAAAAAATCTTCGCCAGCTATATATCTGATAGAGGATTAATATCTGGGATATACAAAGAACTCAAAAAGTTAAATAATAAGGAATCAAACAAGCCAATCAAAAAATGGGCTATGGAGCTAAATAGAGAGTTCTCAAAGGAAGAAATACGAATGGCATATAAGCACCTAAAAAAATGTTCTACGTCACTAGTCATCAGGGAAATGCAGATTAAAACTACATTGAGATTCCATCTCACTCCTGTCAGATTGGCCACCATCATGAAAACAAAAGATCATAAATGTTGGCGGGGATGTGGAAAAAAAGGAACCCTTCTGCACTGCTGGTGGGAATGCAATCTGGTCCAGCCATTGTGGAAAACAGTGTGGAGGTTCCTAAAGCAGCTTGAGATTGATCTACCATATGACCCAGCTATAGCGCTCCTAGGCATATATCCAAAGGACTCATCTCATTTCTTTAGAAGTACATGCTCAACCATGTTTATTGCTGCTCAATTTATAATAGCTGGGAAATGGAACCAGCCTAGATGTCCCTCAACAGATGAGTGGATAATGAAGATGTGGTACATTTATACAATGGAGTTCTACTCAGCGGTAAAGAAAAATGAAGTTATGAAATTTGCAGAAAAATGGATGGACCTGGAAAGTATTATACTAAGTCAGGTAACCCAGGCCCAGAAAGCCAAGCACCACATGTTCTCTCTCATATGTGGAACCTAGCTACAGATGACTGGGCTTCTGCGTGAGAATGAAAATACTTAGTAGCAGAGGCCAGTAAGTTGAAAAGGAGACATAAATGGTGGAGAAAGGAAGGGAGGAGGATACTTAATAGGTTGATATTGTATATATGTAATTACAATGATTGTAATGGGGAGGTAATATGATGGAGAATGGAATTTCAAACGGGAAAGTGTGGGGGTGGGGAGGGAGGGAATTACCATGGGATATATTTTATAATCATGGAAAATGTTAATAAAAATTAAAAATAAAAAAAAAAAGTATGAGGGGAAGGCTGAAGGGATGGCTTAGCGGTTAAGGGCTTGCCTGTGAAGCCTAAGGACCCCGGTTCGAGGCTCAGTTCCCCAGGTCCCACGTTAGCCAGATGCACTAGGGGGTGCACGCGTCTGGAGTTCGTTTGCAGTGGCTGGAAGCCCTGGCGCACCCATTCTCTCTCTCTCCCTCTATCTGTCTTTCTCTGTGTCTGTCGCTCTCAAATAAATAAATTTAAAAAAAATGTATGAGGGGTTGAAGAGAGGCTCAGCAGTTGAGACACTTGCTTGCAAAACTTGATTACCTGTGTTCAATTCCTCAGTACTCACATAAAGTCAGATGCACAAAAGTGATGCATATATATGGAGTTCATTTGCAGTGGAAGGAGTCAACCACACCCCAATTCTCTTTCTGCCTCTCTTATCTCTCTGTCTGTCTGTCTGTCTGTCTCTCTCTCTCTCTGCTTATTTATTAAGTAAATAAATTTTTAAAAACTCCCCAGTCTATGGGGCCATACATTGAAATCACCACAACATCTAAAATGGCATGCTAGCTAAAAATATATATATATATATAATACATTATAAAAATAAATTAATAGAAAAATGAAATTAAAAAAATAGTTGAAATGAACTGGACTTATAAGTTAGTCATGAATGATTAACTTGTAATACTATAGACAGTATCCTTGTATGATACAACAGGGATTTCTCAAATTTTGTTCCTGATGAGTCATTCCATCTCTGCTAATCATAAATATGTCTTATCTACTCAGTTTGCAAAGAATATATAAGATACTAGTTTACAAAAACATTGGAGTTTTTAAAAAATTATATTTATTTTCAAGGAGATGGAGAGAGAGAGAGAGAGAGAGAGAGAGAGAGTATGGGCATGCCAGCGACTCCTGCCACTGCAAATGAACTCCAGACACATGCATCACTTTGTGCATTTGACTTTACTTGGGTACTAGGGAATGAAACCTAGGCCATCAGGCTTTGCAAACAAGAACTTTAGCCACTTATCCATCTCTCCATCCCCCTGAATTTTGTATTTTATTGAAATATACAGTATATTTAAGCAAATAAAAGAAATATTTTATGAAAGTTAGGATATTTAGGCAAAGTATAACATGAGAATCTTTTGAAACTGAAAATTCCAGTGAATCAAGGCCTTTGGTTGCAATAGCAACCAAGTGTCCACCTGGATTAAACAGTGGAATGCCAGGTGGTGGTTTTTCTCTCTGCTTGTGTCTTTGAAAAGGAGCGAGCTTCTTCTGCCACTGATGAAATTTCCCCTGGATCTATAAGTCTGGAATAAATCACCTTCCTTCCCCCCTCTCCAAAAAAAAAAAAAAAAAAAGAAAAAAAAGTGGAATGCCTATCAACATGACTAGGACATTTTAGTGGTAAAACGTAACTGATAGAATTATTAGATTCAGCTGTTTATAACTATAAAACTTATTTATGTTTTAGTTAGCTGCATATACTTGGGGCAGATATTTTCATTCCTTCCTCTTTCTCCATAACATATTGTTCTCATTGAGCTATAAACTCTAATGAAATCATTTTTGATCACTGAAATAACCATATGACATTGGCTTACCCAAACTTTACTAAACTACATAAATTCCAAGAAAAATGGAATGGCTCGTAACAATACAGTTATACCCTAGGATGACATAAACAGTTTCATGAACCAATAAATTAGCTTTTTTGTATAAATTAGCCTTCACTGTTCTACTATGTATCTTAAAGGATCATAATTAATGACACTAGTAATATTCTTTGCAAAAGATAAATTTGATCTGATAGAAGTTAAGAAAATTATTCTGTATCACTCAAATTATTCCTAAGTGATAGATCAATATTCAGTCAATATTATTTAAATAATTATTTTAAATTTCACTGATTTCCTTGCTTTTAGTATTTTTCTTCGTTTGTGGGAATATATACTTTTGTTCTACTTATGTGGTAGGATGTGAATACTACTGGGTCTTTGTTCCCTTAAGTACAGCTTCTGTCAGTTCTGCAACTTAGTAGATTTGGAGGCATCAAATGTCTACAACCATTTGTTTATAATTTATTACAGATTTGGAATTATTTTGCCTTAGGGAAATATATAATGAGATGGAAAAACTCTAAATGGTCTCTTGTAATTCTCTCTTTTTCTATATTATTTTTTCTTTCTCATCCTTCTCTTCTTCTTTCTTTTCCTTTTCCTCTTCCTCCTTCTACTTTTTAAATTTTGCTTAATTACTTACTCAAGAAAAATAGAGAGAGTCCATAGTCATCACTATGGGTATTACTATGACTTGATTATTCTTTTAATTCCCTACTTTCTTCATATACTTTTTAAATATGGCCATTAACAATATATGAATAATTTATACATAGGTGTGGAAAAGATTGACACTATCCAGTATAATATATTGATCCTTTAATAGTGTTCAGCTGAAATTGAGAATTATGTGACAAGAAACTGTCAGAATATTCGTTGGTCTACATAGAAAGATAAGATTTTTTCTAATTGATGAAATTTAAGTGAACATAATGAGTGCTATTTCTGAATTTTCAAACCAAAGTGTCTCCTGTCTGATTTGTTCCTTCCATTTGGCTTGATATTTAAAATGATAAGCCTCATGAGGTACCATGTCCAATGTGGTAAGAATAAGCCAAATGTGGATTCTTAAGTATAGAATAATTAAAATTTGATATAGTTAATTTTTTTCATGTGAGCCACATTTCAAAACTATAATGGCTATATTTCCATCACTGTAAAATACTCTATTAAGCATCATCAGATAAATGCCGGTGAAGGTGAATGACTGAAAGAGCCTCATTCATTGAACCTTAGCAGGAAGAGTCATTATCCACTGAACAGTTATGAAAGTGAAATAAACTTTGAGTTTGGCCATGTATTCACTTATGTAGTTTGTAATCTGTATTATTTAGCATTTTGATCAATATTAATTAATTTAGAAGATTACTCATTAGTTTTAAAAATTTTAAAGATGTCACTTATATGCAAAATCTCCTCCACCTTTAGGATTTATGTGATCCTTTTGATATATATTCAAAAGCAAAAAAAAAAAAAACCAAAAAACCACGAATGTGCAATTTAAAAGAGAAGAGTTTAAAATTAGTACTCACGGAAAAATAATCTAAAATAAGATTCTCATGGAAATGATATCATGATGGTTAGAAATTATGGAACTTCTGATTTTTGTTAATTCATGTTTAGCCTAGAAGATTATACTTTCAAAATACAATAGAGAGCATATTCTTTAGATTAAGAGCCTTTTGAGTTTGCTTCATGCATTTTCATAGTTGATAACTATAGTCAATGTAGCTTTACAAGTCTCCATAAATTGCAACTGCTATAAGGCACAAGTCGGAAGATATATCAATATATCAGCATAGTTACTGATAGAAACTGGGCTTGAGAACTTGGGTAATGAATGTACAGAAATTAACTTCATTATATTCTTTTTAAAGTTTTTGATTTTATTTTATAAAAAGGATGCACACATAGACCCCCTTTCTCCCACCCCAATTCTGCTGAGAGTTTTGGGTGGGATTATTGGGATAGGGCTATTCCCACCCACCCCCTTTTGGCTCCTCTTCCACAATGCCCCCTGAGCTTTGATGGGCAAGATAGAGATTTAATTAACTGTTGTTTTCTCTGTAGACTTTGGATCTCTGTTTTTACAAGGTTTGACCGATTAGTGTCTCTTGTCATTTTCCTGGAACTGATTGCCTAGCTCACTGTGAGAGTAGTATATGTCATCTCTTTCCTTGTAGGCGACCCATTTCCATGTTGACAGTCAGCTCTCTCTTCTTTATATATCGATCTATCCATGTTCTCCCCATATTATCCTCCATATGTAAAATGGAACAGGTTCTCCAACCAAAAGTGAGAACAGTTTGAATAATACTAGATAAGCCTAATAACTAGAAAGATATATTGATGTGTATGTCTATTCTTCTTAGTTAGAGAGCAGTGGAGGTTCTCTCTGGAGCTTATTGTTTTCCTGTTCCATAGCCACTTGATGCCTTGTAGTTGCAGGCTGAGGTGTCTTCAGCATGTAGTCAAGTGTTTGTGGAAATGGTCTGTATTATTTGGGGGACATCATGTCTCCCTGACCAACAGCTTACTGTGGAAGGGGCACCCAGTTTTGGCTCTGGGAATTACCAGCCAGCAGCCATGGTTTAAAGTTAGTTCTTTCTCCCATACCATTTGTGGAGCTCATCTGTTCCACTTTCCCTTCCTCTTATTGAGGTTAGAAGGTTTTATGGGATAAATATCACATCTTAGATCTTGACATAATTTACTTCAGAAAAACTGTAAGTCAATAGAACACACACACACACACACACACACACACACACACACACGATTAAATTCAAATAGGAAGGAGTTTGTACATCTTTTCAAGTTAAGGAATTTTGTTTCTGCATCACTATATTCACACATTCAGTCCAAGGTCTATCTTTCACAATATGATAGCTTATTTTCTCACTGTACAGAAGCAAAAACTAGAGCAAATGGCTAGAATGATGAAGGGAACATTTTGTTTATAAAACTTTGCTGGCATAAATTCATTGTGATGTGAAATAATATATACATATGATTTTATGTCTCTATCTAAATTCTAGCATGCATAAATGACAGGAACAGTGATATTTGTCATTCAGATTTATTTTGCTTATTCTGATGATCTCATGTTACAGCCTTTGCCTGAAAACTACATAATATCTTTATTCTTGATGATTGAATAAAACACCACTGTTTTGTAGGTGTGCATAAAACATTTTTATCCATTCATCTATTTCAGCAAGGAAGACAGAAGAATGAAATAATTTGTGGAACTGTGAGACTTTTTCTTTTTACAGAAAGTGGAGATGAAGTTCTTTGTGATTACTATGAGTATTAACTCATATAATTTGTATGAAGTTTCAGTGTCTTGTAAATAGTAAAATCTGGGCTGGAGCCAGGCATGGTGGTGCATGTCTTTAATCCCAGCACTCAGGAGGGAGAGGTACAATTACCTTGAGGTCAAGGCCACCCTGAGACTACATAGTAAATTCCAGGTCAGCCTGGACAAGAGGGAAACCCTACCTGGTAAAACAAAAGAAAACAAAAAAAAATTGGGCTGGAGAGATAGCTTAGTGTTTAAATTACTTCCTTGCAAAGCCTGATGGCTTAGGTTAGATTCTACAGTACCCAAATAAAGCCAGATGTACAAAGTGGCATATGGATCTATAGTTCCTTGCTTGCCCATACTTTAACTTTCCCCTCTCTCTCTCTCTCTCTCTCTCTCTCTCTCTCTCTCTCTCTCTCTCTCTCTCCTCTCTTGCCTGCAAGGCCAAAGGACCAAGGTTCAATTCCCCAGAATCCATATAAGCCAGATGCACAAGGTAGTGCACATGTCTGGAGTTCATTTGCAGTGGCTAGAAGCCCTGGCATGTCAATTATCTCTCTATATATATTTGTGTTTCTTTAAAAAATAGAAATTAAAAAGGAAATAATAATTGAAAATGAACATGCAATGAAAATTTGTGTTTTGCCTTTGTACAAAATTGTCACAGTTTGAACCATTTCTTAAACATTGATTACAAACACTGGGGGAAATTTTATATACTTTATTCAAAAAAGAAGAAATAGATGATTGATTCTTTTAAAATATAATGCTTATATTTTGTAGAAATAATAATGGGAAAATATTGAAGACCATTTGAATTTAAGAGGAATGAAGTTATTCCTCCTTGTACCAATGTTTACTAATCTATAACATCTTTTTGTCATAGTGCTCTTTGGAGCTGTTGGGAAAACAAATTATTTCAACATTGATTCTGCTATCAAGAACTTACATTTCTTATATAAAATGCATGCCTATTATAATTTTATAGAGAGTAATGTTTATTGACAAAAAAAGAAAAATATAAGCCTTTTTCAATTCAAGGAAGATATTTTCAACAATAAAATGTAACGTAATATTTTCAGCTTTAGGAGTAGTATGTGATGGGAATAATCAAAAGCAGCTTGAAGGAACATAGACCATATGGTACTATTTGGACAGCCATTATGGGGGCAAGATTATCTATTCAGATGAAACAAGTGGTATGAAATTATTTTCACTTGGATAAATTGAAGATACCTTAACAAATTAGAATCACTAACAAACTTGTTATAAAAATAAATGATTTGTTCAACTAATTTAAAGTTAATCCTAATAAAATTGTGGAGAAGTATCTGAAAGTATCTGAAACTCATATCATAGTACTAGATAATCTTCAAAATCAAATATTTAGGATTAACATGTATTTTAAAAGATTAGAATTGGCTTAGGAATAAAAAATGATAAAAACCTTAGAATTATATATTAATGGTGAAATACACTAGACATTCCAACTTCTTTATAGACATAGTGGAAGAGCAGTAAATTATACTAATATAAGTTTAAGATGAGGGGATCCTGAAAAGAAGAAATGACCAAATAAAAGCAAAGTATCATTTGTCTTCATTTGAGCAAATAGTGTAGTAAAAATCTACTCAAGGGCTTGAGAGATGGCTTAGCAGTTAAGCACTTGCCTGTGAAGCCTAAGGACCCCGGTTCGAGGCTCGGTTCCCCAGGTCCCACGTTAGCCAGATGCACAAGGGGGCGCACGCGTCTGGAGTTCGTTTGCAGAGGCTGGAAGCCCTGGTGCACCCATTCTCTCTCTCTCCTTCTGTCTGTCTTTCTTTCTGTGTCTGTCGCTCTCAAATAAATAAATAAAACTTTTTAAAAAAATGGCTCTATAGAAGTGTTGAAGAGTTAAAAGTTTAAAAAAAATCTACTCAAAATATTGTGAATTAATAGTTGAGTATAAAACAAATAAAATTAAACTTCAGATAACATTAAATTTCAAGCTTATCAGGTGCCTAATGGAGAATTGTTTGAGCGCAGGTGTCGGAGCAAAGCTTGGGTATCATAGAAATAACTTGCATAAAATTATGATCCTTCAGTGAAATGTATAAATAATGAAAACTATATTCAGATCTATTGGATATATAAAGAGACACTATCATAGGCAAACACATGATGTCTATGAGTACATACATTTGCAGACATTCATATATAAATGTTACTTGTACATGGGAACTATGTAATTATAACAGTTATAATTCTACTTCTTTCCCCTTTTTAAATGATAAGTATTTTTATCCATAAAAAGTTCAATAAGGTTAATTGTGTCCATCATAAGTTATCATAAAAATAAAAATAATTTATTTTTATTTATTAGAGAGAGATACAGAAAGAGAGAGAGAGAGGACTGAAGAGATGGCTTAGCAGTTAACACAGTTGCCTTCAAAGCCAAAGGACCTCACTTCGAATTTCCAGGACCCAAGTTAGCCAGATTCACAAGGTGGCACATGCATCTGGCATTCCTTTGCAGTAGCTGCAGGCCCTGGTGCACACATTCTCTCTTTCTCTCTCTCTCTCAGTCTCTTTCTCTCAAATAAACAAATAAAATATATTAAAAAAAAAAACAAACAAAGGGAGAGAGGGAGAGAATAGGTGTACCAGTCTCTAGCCACTGAAAACAAACTCCAGATATATGCACCACCAAGTGCCTCTGGCTTATGTAGGTTCTGAGGAATAAAAGATGAGATTTAGGCTTTGTAAGCAAGTGCATTAGCAATGAAGCCATCTCTCCAGCCCTATCTTAACATGTTATATTTCCCTATATTATGTTAGTATGTACTAATTCTATAAAGTAATGTGCATAATCATGGAAATGTCCTATATACATATAACTAACTTTGATATTTCTATACTATTTTGTGTGCTCAATGTTATTGAGCTATGAATAAAACCTAATAATAAAGAAATGTCTATTATTTTCCTCTAGGTTGAATATTTACTGAAATTGCATGTTGATCAATAAGTTATATCATGGAAAACAGAATAGGCAGTAGTATTTTAATGGCACTTTGCACATTTCAAATAATGTGAATATAGATGTAGGGATATATTTTTCCTTGATGGCACAAGACCTGTGTTTCAGTGCATGAACCTGTTGTTCATGTTCCTTCTAAAAGGATTGCTTTAAAAAATGTTCATTTTTATTTACTGAGAGAGAGAGAGAGAGAGAGAGAGAGAGAGAGAGAAAGAGGGGGAGGGAGAGAGAGGGAGAGAAAGAGAGAATGGGTGTGCCAGGGCCTCCAGCCCCTGCAAAGAAACTGCAGATGCGTGCACCCCCTTGTGCATCTGGCTAAGTAGGTCCTGGGGAATCAAGCCTCAAACCGGGATTCTTAGGCTTCACAGGCAAGCATCCAACCGCTAAGCAATCTCTCCAGCCTGTAAAAGGATTGCTTTTCGAGACTGAACTTGCTCTGTAATCCAGTTGTGCTTGGTACTCACTGTGTAGCCCAGAGTGGCCTAGAACATATATCTCCCTGTTTTATTCTCTCAGTATTCAAATTAAAGAAGTACCCTACCTGGGCTGGAGAGATGGCTTAGCAGTAAGGTGATTGCTTGCCAAGTCTAAGGATCTAAGTTCGATTCTCCAGGTCCTATGTAAGCCAGATGCACATAGTGGTGCATGTGTCTGGAGTTCATTTACAGTGGCTGGAAGCTCTAGAGTGCCTATTCTCTTTCTCTCTCTCCCTTTTTCTGTCTCTAATACATACATAAATAAATAAACAAATAAATAAATTTAAAAAAGAAGTACCCTACCTTTCCTGGAGTTCAGAAATATTTTTGACTTACTTTAAATATTGTTCATTTATTATTGTGGATTTTGTTAGTTTTAAGAAGCTTTAAAAATGTAATTTTGATATATGCCAGATATTGTCATTTTAAATGTTTAAACATGTTTAAACATTGCATGTCTTTAAGTATACCATCATGATCATGTATAACTAAATAATGATGAAAACCTATCAAGGATCCCTATTTCACAATAAAAATTATTATTTATTTAATCATTTCATTCATACAAAATTACTATTCTTCTATGTATTCATTTTTATTTTTTATGTTTTTTAAGTAACAAAACAAAATAATAGATTTCATTAAGACATATTCAGACATACTTTGTACTTATTCATCTACTTACCCCACCCTTGCTAGCTCACCACCCATTTTGCCCCCTTCAGGCCTCTTTACAAAGTATTCTATTAGCCTCTGTGTTTTTTTTTCCTACCCCCTACCTTAATATTTCTCTTTTCACTTTCAAGACTTAAACACAAACATACAAACATTTACAAATACCTGTCAACAATTCATATATATGAGAGAAAATGGCTCTTGTATTTCCGAGTTTGGATTATTTCAGTTAACATAATGATCTCCAGTTGAATCTATTTTTTATGCAAATGTCATAATTTCATTTTTATTTATGAATTAATAAAACTCCATTGTGTATATGCTACATTTCACAACTATTATGAATAGTGCAGCAATGGACAACAATATGCAGTTATCTCTGTACTAGGGTATAAAGCTCTTGGGGTATATACCCACAAGTGCAGCTGAATTATATGATAGTCCTTCTTTTAGACTTTTTATGAAATCGGCATACTAGTATCCACAGTGGATTCATCAATTTACAGTCTTACAAAGTAGGAATAAGAGTTCTTTCTCCAGTTCCTAAAGCCAGTATTTTTATTCTTCTTTTTCACTATCAATTTTCATACATTGATATAATATATTTTTATCATAGCCCACTCCCATTGCTTTCTTTTAGCCCACCCACTTCCACTGGAACCTTTTCTTACAATCTAGCACTTATATTTGTATATCTTTCTTTGTCCCTTCCATTGTCCACAAGGATATGTTGATGCGCCCAATACTGTGCAGATAACCACAGCTGTTGTGATGCCATGAATTAAGTGGCTTGTTTTCATGATGTTAGCCATTTTGACTGGGAAAAAGTATAACCTCACAGTAGTTCTAATTTCAACTAACCTGATGGCTAAGACTGTTGAACATATTTTTAGATACTTATCATCCATTTGTGATATTTGGTAACTTTCTATTTATTTCATTAGTCTATTTATTGATAGAGATATTTGGTTCTTGTTTTTACAGTTCTTTAAATATTCTGCATATTAACCAACCACCTTCTGATGTATAGTAGTCAAAGATTTTTTTTCCCATTCTGTAAGCTGTTTCTCCTAAGATGATTTCCTCATTTACTGTGAAGATACTCTTTTATTTCATTTAATATCATTTGACAATTCTTAGAGATTTTTTTTTTTTTCTGAGTTATCGGCATCCTTCCAAAAGTTCTTTCCTATTCCTATAACTTGAAGTATTTATTAATGTTTTCATCTAGAATTTTCACAGCTTCAAATCGTATAGTGTCTATGAATGAATTAACTTTATATGTGAATATCTAGTTTTCCCATAAACATCTATTATCAAATGTATGACTTTTATGCTTTTGTCAAAAGTTAGATTGCTATACCTAGGGTTTATCTTTGGTTCATCTATTCAATTCCATTGGTCTACATGTCTATTTTTGTGTCAGTAACATGCTGTCTTTATTATAATGGCACTATTAGCATAATTTGAGATCATGTATTGTCATACTTCTAAATTGTTTTCTGTTTATAATTAATTTATGTATTTGGGTTCTTTTGTATTTACATATGAGTTTCAGGATTGTTTTTACTAGCTCTGTGAAGAAGAATGTCATTGGAAATTTGATGAGGATGCTGTTGAATCTATAGATATCTTTGGGCAATATAATCATTTTCAAATTACTAATTCTGTAATAGGGCAGAATTAGAGGTCCTGCAAGGAGTCTTTTAGAGGCCACTTCATGAAGCTATGAAAGGGAACCCTAACTTGTAGTAGAGATCCTAGGATGTTGGAGATACCAGAACCATAGAATGTCTGCTGAGAAAAGCTGCAGATTCCGAATGTAGCTGCCCCAAGAAAGACACACTGGGCATGAAGTGCTTTGTAAGAGTTTTTGAGCACAGAAGATCCTATTAGGAGTCCAAGACCTCAAATATTGAAGCTATAAGATTTTGAGTTTGCCTTTCTATGTTTGGTCTTATTAGTCTTTGCTATACTCCCTTCTTCCCTTTTTGATGTGGAATATTGACTTTATGCTGATGCATGTAGAATGTCACTCATTCTTTGATGTTACAGGAGCTCACAGTTAAGTTTTCCTGAGTCTCAGAAGATACTCTGCTCTATTTTAAACAATGTTGAAGCTGTTAAAAACTATGAGGACTTTTGAATTTGGACTGAATTTTGTATTATGACATCAGGTGTCTGAGGTCAGGATTTCTGGAAAAGGGAAATCTTCCCAGAAATCTTAATTCTTTAGGAAGGATCTTCTCATAAGTGAGTGACAGGAATCCCTAAGGGAGAAGAGATAAAGAAAGGCCAAACCTTTCTGACATTTCTGATGTATAGTAAAGGGAACTGACCTAGATTTCCCCCTACAAGCCCAAGAACAATTCTTGCATTTAGCCAAGAAAAAGCGTTTCACTTTGGGGCTCTCTTATACTTAAACTACTTCAATATTTTATCCTATAAATACATACAAACAATGACAATTAATTTTAAAAGCCTTATCTGGACTATTATACATATAATTTAAATTTATGATTCAACTTAAAGACAATAGACATTATAAAGAGGCAAATCTACTATTCACTTTTTACAATTTCTGTTAAGAAATTTCTGCTGTATCTGTTAGGATGCAAGCTTGTGGTTTGATAGCATTAGCATAATTTATAGTAAAAATCAAAGAAAGGAGATTTATTGATGGTAACATTGAAAACAGTAAAAAAGAGGCCCGATGGCTCCTCTCTCTCAGAATTCACATGTTCCATGCCCTAACATGTTTATGTTTTTATGGAGGGCCAGTGGTATGCATAACTAAACAGTCTTGGTCAAGGTATGGTCCCTCCCATTATTGTGACATCATGGTCTCAGCTTGAGTCTGTCCTGCAAGGTGATCTTACAAGTTGTCAGAAAGGTGTAAATTTTCTTTCCAAGAGAAAAGTTCCTTCTCCACACTATACACTGGTTTATGTAGGTTCTGGGGAATCAAACATGAGTCCTTAGGCTTCACAGCCAAGTGCCTTATCCATTAAGCCATCTCTCCAGCCCAAAAAGTTCCTTCTGTAGGTGATACTGGACTTCATCTTTTCCCTTCTGCCACATGAAATTCCTGGGGGAAAAGTCCAATTCCTAAAGGTGGATTGTTTCAATAGTCTGATAACTAAAAAGAGGGGAACAAGTGTTTCTTCGGAAAATCTTCATATTTGCCAGGATGGCTACCAAATACTCCCCACATAACAGAGAAGTGCATAAAATGTTTAATTCAACTATTAAGAGTGTGGTTTGTGGATTTGAATTTTCAAATTTCAAACCTCATTTTTCAGTCACTAGTTATGTGACCCTATTCAAGTTAATAAAATGAATCTTCCCTTCTTTATAACATTACTTTATAGAGTTCCTATAAGAATTAAATAAGGCAATCCATGGAATTCAGCAGAAAAATTTGCATACAATTTAGTGTTCAGAATCATCACTTATTATTACTAACCCCGTTATCCTTAGGGTAAATTTGAAAATTATTAAATTGTCTTGTAAAGCCTTGACTCGTATGCCCTTACCTATCCTTTAATAAAATAAGTGGAGGTTTTGTGTAGCAATAAAAAAGATCTTGATTTATATTATAAAATGGAGGAAAATTAAATTATGTGGTGGTTTGAAAAGGGTTACACATCTAAATTAGAGACTACAGGGTTCAAAAGGACAGAGAATCTATTAGAAGAGCTCTGGAATAAATTTTGTCTTAGTCTCTTTACGACAATATTAGACCAAGCCAAAATTTTTGGAAGAAAGCCCATTGTAAAGTGAGAATTCAGAAATAAAGATTTCATGGACCCAGATCCATTTCATTTTTAATCCCTCTCAGTTGTTTGCTTTTGAAAATGTTATCTTAAATGACATTCAACCATAAAATGGCATATCTTTTATTTGCTTCAAGGTAAGATTTTTGGATAAACTTTAATCCTTGTGACTTTTGGGGACTAATCTAAAGTCATCTGAATGTATTAACAAATCCATAATCTGAGGTGAGTTTAATTCAACAATTACTTTTTTATGAGGAAGAATTATCATTAACCCAAAACTCACATTGTCAAGCTTCTAAAATTACTATGATATTTCACTGAAATGGCTCATTTTATAAGGTCTGGATCAGAAATGCCTCGTTATTTTATCAGTAAGTTTGACAATACCTTATGTGTTATTATTATTGTTTTGTAAGTATTATTAGTTACTATCTCTCAGACATTTGTAGCTTTAGTGGTTTCCCATGGTATTCCCTCCTAAGTTTCTAGACAATTATTTTAAAAATATGTTAAGGTCTTTTATAGCAAATAGTTGTTAATACATTGTAAGATAAAGGAAAAGGGGAATACCACAAATTGTGCTGTTGAAGAACCATATTCAGTTGCTATTTTAGAATTAAGAAGAAAGGATTTTAACAGTTTCTTTGAAACTGCTATCCATTTTACTCAACTTACTATCAGTATGTTTTTTATAGAGTTTCATACATGGCATAAAGTTGCATGCTTGGAAGAATAAAAGACTTTATCTGTGGAATTATAGATGATAGTGAAATGTATGCTATAGCCTGTAGGGGAGAATGTGGTCATCCTTATTATGCCCCCCTAAAGGACTACTTGATGTCTCCATTTTGCTAGAGACCAAGTATTTAAGAGGTGAAATCTGTTTTTCTTTATCTCTTTTCTAGAAGACAAAATTAAAAGGGGAGTGCTATGCAGTACTTCATTTAACTATATTTTATCTTCCAAATGTTGTGTATTCTATGATTGAGACCATGTTATCATTTGGTGTCAGACATCATGATAGTAGTTCATAGTTTATACCAAACTTGTGAATTTAGTCCAATGCATCATGCACTACAATTCTAGGTATATACCACAACCTATAGGACAACATTCCAAAATCTAGCCAGTTATCTTTAACTCATGAACTTAACTAAAACCATCCACTATTTACTCAAGAAATTTACTTCTTTGTAATAAGACCAATGAATGCTATTGCCATTTCTCCATTTTACCCATTCTTTGCTTCATTTCATATTGGACAATATGGAGTAGTGTGACTTTCGTAGGAATTAAATCAACTGTCAGATGATGATGGAGCTACACATATTTACACATTAAAGGCAAATTTAAATTCAACATTGTATGAATTTTATAAAGGAATAATTGATGTGAAATTAAAAAACCTGGGCATGGTGGGGCCTCCCACCATGTGCAACGTGGAGACAGGCAGATCAGAACCTCAATATACAGTATAATAATATGGTCTGAATATTGCAATTTTTCAGTGTATATAATGTAGCTAATATCTTATAAAATATAGGGTATTTTTAGTGTAGGTTAATCTGATTTGGTTAGAATATTGCCATCAATATAGCTAGCTTGATAGTTTATGAAATGTCTCCTTTTAAATTCATCAGGAAGTCATGGCACCATTTAAAGGCTCAACTCCTTTCAGTTGGCTAAATTTAGGCACTTTTTAAAATAATTTGTTTTTATTTTTATTTATTTATTTGCAAGGAGAGAGAGAAAGAAAGAGTGAAGAGAGACAGACAGAGAGAGAATGGGCACACCAGGGCCTATAGCCAGTGCAAACAAATTCCAGACATATGTGCCCCTTGTGCATCTGACTTATGTGCGTCCTGGGAAATCAAACCTGCGTCCTTTGGCTTTGCAGGCAGATACCTTAACCATTACGGCATCTCTCCAGCCCTGGCTAAATCTAGTTTTATTTATTTATTTACTTATATGGTCAACTGGTCATTCTTTGTCCTGTAGGAAAGCTTTTTATATAGTGTTTCTGTACTCTGTAGCATGCATACATAATAAAGATATTAGTCCTTTCTGACTCTTAAGGTCTACAGCTTATGACAACTGCTTTTGTAAAAGACAAAGAGGATGGATTCTATATCCTAAGCTAAATTTTCTCCAAATTTCAACTGCCTAGAGTAAAAAATTTCCCAGACAATAGTATTTCACCTGTGACAAATATTTTGATATGAAAATCAGATAAACTCCTCTATTCTTGTAACAAAATAAACTATACAAGCATCCCTTGAAATTATGTGTAATAAAATTTCATTTAAGATTGTCTCATGGTCAATTCAGGAGCCCTGCCCTACTTTGTTATAGAAGTTTTTCATTTCAAATTATAGGTTACTATTTAAACATAGATTATTAAAGTGTCACAAAAGACTTGCTTATATCACATTTGTTCCTCGTTTATATTGTTTCTTCAATCTTACATTGTTCAAATATGAATTAAAACTCGCTGTGTTGAGTTTTTAAAACTTCAGATAAGACATCTACCCCCAAAATGACCATATCCTAATCGGGGGTTCAGAGTATAAACAATTAGATAAATAATTGTTGATTATTATTATGATCTCAATGAAAATAAAGAGTAATTTCACCATTATTAACAGAGTTATGAGTAATCAGGAAAGACACAAGAAAATGAAAAAAAATGAATGATTATTTAAAATATCAATGTGGCCTATTTAATTTCTACAAGGTGGCAAATTCTGTTTTCCTCAGGTCTAATATCATTCATGGAAATAATAACTAGTTGGGTATGCCTCTTAATTCTATTCAAAGTAGCTCTACCTAGGCCATATGGTGATAAGTTCAAATGGGTCCTCCAATCAGGAAAGATGCATTAATATTCTATACCCTCCTACTTTAGACAGTGGCCTAATTTGGAGACATAATTTAAATCATTTTTATTTATTTATTTGAGACAGAAAGAGGCAGACGAATAAAGTGTGTTTGGGGGCACACTAGGGCCCCTTGACATTGTAAACAACTCTTGCACTTTGTGCATCAGGCTTTATGTGGGTACTGGGGAATTGAAACCAGTCCTTCAGGATCTACAGGCAAGCACAGTTAACCACTGAGCCATCACTGCAGCTCTGGAGATATAATTTTCACACATGTCAACAAGTAATATCAAGTGATTATACCAAGCTTCTTACCTCCACAGAGGAGAATGAATAAGGAAACATATATCTTATGGACTCTATTTAAGCGAGCCAATTTGTGATAATTTGTTACGACAGCCCCAGGCAACTAATATACAAGAAGTATATTTGATTTATAACATCTAATGGATAAAATATTTAATATTAATGATCTTCAGCATATTATTCATTTTGAATACTTTTCTGCCAGAAAATAATGCAAGAATATTAATGGTTATATTATATCCCTTTCAACCCCAATAATTAGTAATATGTTTTTATTTAACAGTAATTATACTAAATATTTCCTCATTTCATTCTACTATAAGAACATTTAAACCCATTTGGGCTTTTTTGATAGATACTTTATTGTTTCTTGTTTGTCTGACATAAAAATAAAGTGAGCTTGACAGTCTATTGAAGAAAGTGCTAGGGTTTGGATTCATTCTTCTTTAATTTTCATTAGTCATTGACAGAAACAGAATACTTTTGAGGTTTAGCAATTGTTTTTCCCTATGCCAACCCTACATACCTTAGTTCTTTTAAATTATGAAGTAAAAATTCAAAGTGTAAATGCAAAGACATCAATATTTCCTAAATATCTCTTTTGAAAGAGATATTTAATACTGAAAACAGTTCTTTAACTATAGACCTGCTTTCTGCACTGAATAGCCAGCTATGGTTGATGAAAAATGCTAAGTCACAGCCAACTTTCTGTAGAACAAAACCTAAATGTATCCATCAACAAAACGTTGGAGTAGTATTATCACTAGTGATTACCTTTCAGAAGCAGAAATCATGGGCTGATGCTAAAATAAAATGGCAATTCAGTTTACTTTATTTCAGATAAAAAAAGACACATCTCTTTCCATGAACATATTTATATTGTAGAGTTTAAAAGGCCCTGGACTGATAAGAAAATGATTTTCTAATGTCATATTTTCATCCAATATAGATATATAGCTTCAAGTGCTTAACAAACTTTATCAAGAAAAGTTATTACCATTGATTAGTCCAATATTTTCATAGCACAAAGCATTTTTATGAGTTGATGTCAGGGATCTCAGGCCTGTTATAAGTAATTCACTTTAGGAAAGAAAATCAGTTTCCAAGGTTTATTTTATTCCTTAGCTATACAGTGAGAAACATATATATATACATGTAGCTAAGTATGAAAAAACTACTACATTTAAATTTGGAACATCTGGATGGTATCATGGCTCATAACTATAATATTGACTCTTGGAAGTTTGATTCTAAAGGATTTTCCAGTCTTAGAAAATAAGATTTTCTCATAACCCTGATAATTTAGTACAACATAAATTTATAGATCATGTATTTTGCTGTGTTTTCAACATTAACTTACCTTCAAGTTCATTGTTTCCACCAAATTGGTAAATTATCCCTACCTTCAGGAGGGCCTTATAGTTTGTGTTAACAAGTCCTTGGCAATGCTTTTAATTTATTGTTGATTCTTGCTGTTAGCAAAAAAACATTAACAAATCAGTATTTACTCAATGCCTTGTCTGTGCCTCTCACATTGATTGTTCTGTGATTCCATGACATGATATTATATCGCGGTTTTATTTTCATTCCAAGCAGATACTTCAGAAAATTAAGGCACAGAGAAGTGAAGTAATCTGTTCATATTTATTAATAATTGTTTTTATAGCTTCAATAAAAATACTTCACTATAATCATACACTAGTTCACTTTGTTCCATGGAGTTTCTTAAATAAGTAGCCTTTAGTTCCTTTATCTCTTCTGTTCTCAGTTACTTTATATGTGATTGGGACAAGTTTAAGAGACATAATAAAAAAATAAAGGGTTAATTAATTTCCTGATGCATATAATGTTTGGGCCTTGTAGTTTATTATTATGTTTATCATTAAATCACCTAGTTATCCACATTCCGTGACCTTAACCTTCTTTTCTATGATTAGGCAGAAAATTTGTCTAGTGAGAAGTTGCTAAATGTGACATTGTGTTCTGCCATCAAATTTTACTCCAATTACACATTTCTCAGTGAGCCACTTTCTTAGAAACTCCAAGAATTTTCTCTATTAACATTTTATTAAGAATAAAAATTAGCATAAATAATTACATTGGCTTACTTGGAACAGTATATAGACTTCACCAGCCAGCATCTAATTCTTCAACACCCACAAAGATGAACTTCGTAATTTGCATTAAGATTATTGTTGAAGGTCCATTTTAATTATTTTAATTTTCAATGTTCTTTTCATCTTAGTTCAGATAAAATATTTCTTAGAATTGCCTGTAACATGGTTAGAAAACAGTTTCAATCCTGTTGTATTAAGTTACAATTTATTTACCTCTGCATTTAGTTCAATAGCTAAGAGCCATATATATATTGTTTAAGCTATATGGAACCAAATAGATTTTGATAGTTTTCTGTAAGAGCCTTAGCTTTGTTTTTATTAATATAACAAGAATGCTGTATATTACTTAAAATTGCCTCATGGTTTGTATGTCTACAGTAGTGATTTTAAATTTCAGGTTTAATGCAATACTATCAGCTTTGTGCCTATTACTGTTCAAGAAAACCACATGCCACACTCTATCATGCATGACTGAAATTCTACATCCATAGAAAAGTTCATCTTCCTTGCCACAACCCCACATATAGTCTGTAGAGACTTATATTGTACCTTCTAATTGTGTGTATTATTACCCTGGATGTCTCAAATAAATGGTGAATGCAGTATTTATCTTTCTTAGTTTAGTTTATTTCAATTGCCATAGGTCTTCAAGTTTGATTAGTATTTTTAGCATATGACAAGTTTTCCTGTTTTCATAAAGTTTAGTAACACTCCACTGTATTTGCATGCATGTAACACATTTACTACTATTCATCCATACACAGAGATTATTGGCTTGGAGAAACTCTTGGCTTAGTATAATGATGCAGTACACCCAGATGTGTAAATATCTATTTGAAATTCTATTTTAAATTATTTTGAATGTGTTCCCAGACAGGATTTCTGGGTTATATGGTAATATAATTTTATTTTTGGGGGGGAATTCCCATGTGTTCACAGTAGTTATTGTACTATTTTGCATTTCCACAAACAGTACATAAGTAAACAAATTCTCTGCATCTAACCCAACGAACAATTTTGTTTCATTTAATATTAGCCATTTTAACATCTATGAGTCAATAATTTGTGTTTTTGATGGTATTTAATTGTGCTGAGCATCATTTTATATATTTGCTGCCTAATTTTATACCATAATTTTGAAATGTTTATTAAGCCTTAGCCCATTTTTTTCATTTTTTTAAAAAATTAAGAATATACATTTTTATGGATATGTCATGTACTGGTATCATCTTCTCTCTTCCATGCCCCAATTCTGCAGGGTCCCCTCATCAGTGGGGTGGCTAGTATTCACCATGGGTTTGGGGGTTATGTGTTGGGGGAGCCGGAAGTCAGTTATATGGAAGAGGCAGTGCCTCTTGGTATGACATCCCAACCTGTGGCTCTTACAATCTTTCTTCCCCCTCTTTCCCAAAATTGCTGAGCCATGGTGGGTGAGTTTTAAGTATACTTCAGTGATGAGCTCTTAGGAGCCTCTAGGTTTCTACTTTGGAATGTGTTGAGTATCCTCAGTGTCTCTCTCCTTCTCCCTGATGCTGATTTTCAGGCTCACCATGGAAGCAGCACTCTTGCTTGTCTCCCCACTGTCTCTGTGATTTCACCTGGGCGTTGACTGAGATGCAAGGGCTGGTTTATCTCCTTGGGTCTTGTTACCTCCTGAAAAAGCAAAACAGATTCCCCAACAGAGAGTAAATTCAGCATAGGTTAAATTGGATAGGTACCATACATTAAGGAGAATTGGATGGGCATCGTCCCTCTTTTAGCCAAATAATAGTGAGAGCTTGACATTGGAGAGCATAATCTTTGTCTCTATAGAATTCTCACCTGGTCCCAGTTTCATATATGGGTTCCTTTCTACTGAGAAGATCTCTTAGACAACCAGAAATTCACCGCTTACCCACCAAGACTGTGCACCACAATTGATTGCTCTGATGTGTACTTCTTGTCAGGCTGATTGCTTCTGAGTAGCTATGATCTCTGTTTGCTCACACCAGTAGCTAATGTAGTGCTTTCCAGAATTAGATGGGCTAACCATTTGGGGACTGGCTCTCTTCCTGATTTCAGCCAGAATGTTCTGTGTTCTGTGTCTGCAGCATGTGGTATCTTCAGCAATAGGGTCTTACCTTTTTCCTCAGGTGCTTTGACAGAAGCCTGTCTTGTTTGGGGGACCTTATAGGTCTCTCTAATCAACAGCTCGATGTGGGAGGCATCTATATCTGGTACTGCAAGTTATTGGTTAGAGCAATTATTTTTTTAAGGCTAGGCTTCTTTCCACCCTCTTCTAGGCTCTTCTTTTCAGGAGCTCCCCCTAGACTCCTCTTGAAGGTTATGTCTTTTAGCCTGCTTTCAAGGAGAAATGTTTCTATGATACCAATTCACTATGGGTTTAGTTTTGTGTTTATTTCCCCCCCCCAAAGCTTATATCCCTATTATATGGGTCACAAATCGCCTATATGGCATGCCAATAACTCAATCTGATCCTGGTTAGGAACCACAAATGAGTGATGACATGTGGCATTTGTCTTTCTGAGATTGTATGTGTTCACTGAGTATGGTCTGTTCCAAATTTACCCATTTTCCAAAAATATTATTGTATATTTTTTTCTTACTGTTGAGCAGAATTCCATTCTGTATATGTACCCCAATTTCATTATGCATTTGTCCAATGATGGGCACCTGGATTGATTCCAATTCTTAGCTATTAAGAATTGAGCATCTATAAGTATGACTGAGCCAGTATCTCTACAGTGAAGCATATAGCAGTTAGGCTAAATATCCAGTAATAGAATAACTGGGGCTGTTGGTAGTTCTATATTCATATTTTTCAGGAATCTTCATGTTGACTTCTATAGTCGTACAAGCTTGCATTCCCACCAATAGTGAATGAGGGTACCACTTTTCCCACATCCTCTTCAATATTTGTTGTCATTTGATTTTTTTCTGATTGCCATTCTTACTGGAGTAAGGTGGAATCTCATAGCTATTTTAATTTGCATTTTGCTGATTGCTAGGGATGTTGAACATTTTCTCTTTTTTGTAATTTTATTTATTTATTTATTTATTCATTTATTTTCACAATTTTTATTAACATTTTCCATGATTATAAAAAATATCCCATGGCATTACCTTCCCCCCCCCGGACTTTCCCCTTTGAAATTTCATTCTCCATCATATTACCTCCCCATCTCAACCATTGTACTTATATATATACAATACCAACCTATTAAGTACCCTCTTCCCTTCCTTTCTCTTCCCTTTATATCTCCTTTTTAACTTACTGGCCTCTGCTACTAAGTATTTTCCTTCTCACGCAGAAGCTCAATCATCTGTAGCTAGGATCCACATATGAGGGAGAACATGTGGCGCTTGGCTTTCTGGGCCTGGGTTACCTCACTTAGTATAATACTATCCAGGTCCATCCATTCTTCTGCAAATTTCATAACTTCATTTTTCTTTACCGCTGAGTAGAACTCCATTGTATAAATGTGCCACATCTTCATTATCCACTCATCAGTTGAGCAACATCTAGGCTGGTACCATTTCCCAGCTATTATGAATTGAGCAGCAATAAACATGGTTGATCATGTACTTCTAAGGAAATGAGATGAGTCCCTAGGATATATGCCTAGGTTTGCTCTCGCTGGGTCATATGGTAGGTCAATCTTTAGCTGTTTTAGGAACCTCCACACTAATTTCCACAATGGCTGGACTGGATTGCATTCCCACCAGCAGTGTAGAAGGGTTCCTCTTTCTCCACATCCCCGCCAACATTTATGATCATTTGTTTCATGATGGTGGCCAATCTGACAGGAGTGAGATGGAATCTCAATGTAGTTTTAATCTGCATTTCCCCGATGACTAGTGATGTATAACACTTTTTAGATGCTTATATTCCATTCATATTTCTTCATTTGAGAACGCTCTATTTAGCTCCATAGCCCATTTTTTGATTGGCTTGTTTGCTTCCTTATTATTTAACTTTTTGAGTTCTTTGTATATCCTAGATATTAATCCTCTATCAGATATATAGCTGGTGAAGATTTTTTTCCCATTCTGTAGGATGCCTCTTTGCTTTTTTCATTGTGTCTTTTGCAGTGCAAAATCGTTGTAATTTCCTGAGGTCCCAGTGATTAATCTGTGGTTTTATTGCCTGAGCAATTGGGGTTGTATTCAGAAAGTCTTTGCCAAGACCAATATGTTGAAGGGTTTCCCCTACTTTTTCCTCTAGCAGTTTCAGAGTTTCAGGTCTGATGTTAAGGTCTTTAATCCATTTGGACTTAATTCTTGTGCATGGAGAGGGAGAAAAATCTACTTTCATCCTTCTACAGATATATATCCAGTTTTCCCAACACCATTTGCTGAAGAGGCTGTCTTTTCTCCAATGAGTATTTTGGGCATTTTTATCGAATATCAGGTGGCTATAGCTACCTGGACTTACATCTGGGTCCTCTATTCTGTTCCACTGATCTACATGTCTGTTTTTGTGCCAGTACCATGCTGTTTTTGTTACTATGGCTCTGTAGTATAGGTTAAAATCAGGTATGGTGATACCACCAGCCTTATTTTTGTTGCTCAATATTATTTTTGATATTCAAGGTTTTTTGTGATTTCAAATGAATTTTGGGATTGTATTTTCTATTAACATGAAGAATGCCTTTGTAATTTTGATAGGGATTGCATTAAATGTGTAGATTGCTTTTGGCAAGATTGCCATTTTCACAATATTGATTCTTCCAATCCAGGAGCAGGGGATGTTTCTCCACTTTCTAGTGTCTTCTGCAATTTCTCGCTTGAGTATTTTAAAGTTCTCATTGTATAGATTCTTTACTTCCTTGGTTAGGTTTATTCCAAGGTACTTTTTTTTTTTTTTTTTTGATGCAATTGTGAATGGGAGTGATTCTCTGATTTCATCCTCTGTGTGTTTGTTGTTAGCATATATGAAGGCTACTGATTTCTGTGTATTTATTTTGTATCCTGTTACATGGCTGTAGGTTTTGATCAGCTCTAACAGTTTGCTAGTAGGGTCTTTAGGGTCCTTTATGTATAGAAACATGTCATCTGCAAATAATGAGAACTTGATCTCTTTCTTTTCAATTTGTATCCCTTTTATGTGTGTCTCTTGCCTTATTGCTATGGCTAAGACTTCCAAATCTATATTAAAGAAAAGTGGGGACAGTGGACACCCTTGTCTTGTTCCTGATTTTACTCACAAAGCTTCCAGTTTTTCCCCATTTAGTAATATGTTAGCTGTAGGCTTGTCCTAAATAGCTTTTATTATATTGAGACATGTTCCTTCTATTCCCAGTTCTGTAAGACTTTTATCATGAAGGGATGTTGAATTTTGTCAAAAGCTTTCTCTGCGACTATTGAGATGATCATGTGATTTTTGTCCTTCAACCCGTTTATATAATGTATTACATTTACAGATTTGTGTATATTGAACCATCACTGCAACTCTGGGACAAAGCCTACTTGGTCAGGGTGAATGATCTTGTTGATATATTCTTGTATTCTATTTGCCAACATTTTGTTGAGAATTTTTGCATCTATGTTCATGAGGAAGATTCGTCTGTAATTTTCCTTTTTTGTTCTATCTTTGCCTGGTTTTGGTATCAGGGTAATTCTGGCTTCATAGAAGGAGTTTGATAGAATTCCTTCTTTTTCTATTTCCTGGAAAAGCTTAAGAAGCAATGGTGTTACCTCTTCCTTGAATGTCTGATAAAATTCAGCAGTGAATCCATCTGGGCCTGGGCATTTTTTAGTTGGGAGATTATTCATAACTGTTCGGATCTCCATGCTTGTTATAGGTCTATTTAAGTGATTAATCTCATCTTGATTTAATTTAGGTAAGTCATATAAATCAAGGAAATCATCCATTTACTTCAGATTTTCATACTTTGTGGAATATATGCTTTTATAGTATGTCCCTATGATTTTTTGAATTTCTCTGGAATCTGTTGTGATGTTAACTTGTTCATCTCTGATTTTATTAATTTATGTCTCTTCTCTCTTTCTTTTGGTCAGATTTGCTAAGGGTTTATCAATCTAGTTTATCCTTTCAAAGAACCAATTGTTTGTTTCATTAATTCTTTGGATTTTTTTTTTTTTTTTTGGTGTTTCTATTTCATTAATTTCTTTTTTTTTTTTTTTTTTTTTAATTTGAGAGCGACAGACAGAGAGAGAATGGGCGCGCCAGGGCTTCCAGCCTCTGCAAACGAACTCCAGACGCGTGCGCCCCCTCGTGCATCTGGCTAACGTGGGACCTGGGGAACCGAGCCTCGAACCGGGGTCCTTAGGCTTCACAGGCAAGCGCTTAACCGCTAAGCCATCTCTCCAGCCCTATTTCATTAATTTCTGCCCTAATCTTTATTATTTCTTCCCATCTACTGATTTTTGGTTTGCCTTGTTCTTCTTTTTCCAAGACTTTAAGGTGAAGCATTAGGTCGTTTACTTGCAACCTTTCTAATTTCTTAATATAGGCACTTAGACTATAAATCTACCTCTTAGAACTGCCTTCATTGTGCCTCAGAGATTTTGGTATGTTGTGTTCTCATTATCATTTGACTCTATAATTTTTTTGATTTCCTTCTTTATTTCTTCATTGACCCATTCATCATTTAGTAGTGTATTGTTTAGTTTCCATGATTTTGTGTATGCTCTATAGCCTTTCTTGCTACTGATTTGTAGTTTAATTCCATTGTGGCCAGATAGAATGCAAGGAATAATTTTTTTAATAATTTTTTAAGATTTGCTTTGTGTCCTAATATATGGTCTATTTTAGAGAATGTTCCATGTGCTGCTGAAAAGAGTGTATACTCTGTAGCATTTGGATGAAATGTCTTGTATATATCTGTTAGGCCCATTCCTTCTATGACCTCATTTAGTCGAGATGCCTCTCTATTTATTTTTTCCTGGGATGACCTGCCAATTGATGAGAGTGGGCTGTTAAAGTCACCCACCATCACTGTATTTGGTGTTATCTGTGACCTTATTTCTAATATTGTTTGTTTGATGAATTTGGGAGCCCCCATGTTAGGTGCATATATGTTTAGGATTATAATGTCCTCCTGTTGGCATGTGCCCTTAATCAACATAAAGTGACCTTCCTTATCTTTCTTCACTAAGGTTGGACTGAAGTCTACCTTGTCAGATATTAGGATAGCAACCCCTGCTTGTTTTCTAGGCCCATTTGCTTGAAACACTGTTTTCTAACCTTTCACCCTGAGATAATATCTATCCTTGTAGAAAGGTGAGTTTCTTGGAGACAACAAATTATAGGATCCTGCTTTGTAACCCAGTCTGCAAACCTATGTCTTTCATTGTGGCATTTAGGCCGTTGATATTAAGAGATATTATTGAAAGGTGTGTATTTATGTTTGCCTTTTTTTTGTGGTTCCAGTTCTACCTGTGCTCTCTTGTGTTAACGAGTATATGTGTATTACTTGTTTTTTCTAGGTTCCTTATATGTGTGCTTTTCCTTTTCTTCAGCATGGAGGATTCTATCAAGTATTTTCTGTAGAGCTGGTTTTGTCTTCAAATACTCCTTTAACCTGCTTTTGTCATGGAATGTCCTTATTTCTCCATCTATTTGAATGGATAGCTTTTCAGGATAAAGTAACCTTGGTTGACAGTTGTTATCTTTCAGAACTTGGAATACATCACTTCAAGCCCTTCTGGCTTTTAAAGTTTGTGTTGAGTAATCTGCAGTAATCCTGATGTGCTTGCCTTTGTAGGTAACTTGATTTTTCTCTCTAAATGCTTTCAATATTTTTTCTTTTGTTTGTGTGTTTGGAAGTTTGATTATAATATGGTGAGGAGAGGTTCTTTCCAGGTTTTGCTTGGCTGGGGTTCTAAAGGCTTCCTGTATCTGCATTGGCACCTCTGTCCCAATTTGGGGGACATTTTCTTCTATGGTTTTGTTGAAGACGCCTACTATGCCTTTGGAGTGGAATTCTTCTCCTTCTACTATGCCCTGAATTCTTATATTTGATCTTTTCATAGTGTCCCGAATATCTTGAAATTCCCACTCATGCTTTTCTATAAGTTTTTCTTTCTCTTTGCTGGACTATATTGGAACTGCCACCTGGTCTTCTAGCTTAGATATTCTGTCCTCTCCTTCATCCATTCTACTGGTCAGATTTTCTACAGAGTTTTTTTATTTCATTAACTGTTCTCCATTACTAATAATTCTGAATGTTTTTTTCTTTATTATTTCTATTTCCTTATTTATTTATTTTATTGCCTTCTTTATTTTATTAAATTGGTGTCCTGTGTCTTCTTTGATTTCCTCTTTGATTCTTTTGCTTTGTTTTTTGACCTCTTTGAACATATTTACAAATCATTCTTTTGAAATCTTTCTCAGCCATTTCCTCTAACTTGTTCTTACTGGAGGTTATTTCTGGTGCAAAATAATTCTTTTGATTTTTATTGTATCTTGTGTTAGAATGTATATATTTTTGCATCTTGGATTAAGTTAATGCTTGGATTTTCTAGCTAGCTGGGTATGCTTAGCTGTATCAATTGATTTGATGTTATATATTTTCAGGGTAAGAGCTTAAGTTGTTAGGTGTGGCTCTTAAGACTCTGAGTATCTACAAAGGTGTTCCTAGGAGTTAGTTTCCCTGCTATGGGAGTATTCAAGTAGGCTGAGTGGAATAAAATATAGGTAGATTCTAAAATTTAACTAAACACTGTACACATTCAATCAAATACAGCTGGGTGCTGGCATTTCCTGTGGGGCAAACTGAGCCTGGCAACTGTGGCCCTGCAGAACAGCACCCCCGCTGCTGGATCTGCTGTAGCTAAAGCTTCCACTCCTGGGTCTGTCGCAGCTGCTGCTTCTGCTGTTGCTGCTGTCCTGCCACTGCTGGGGCCACCACTGCTGCCTCTGAAGCTGTTGCTGCTCGAGCCGCCACTGCTGCCATTGAAGCTGCTGCTATAGGATCTGCTGCTGCTGTCTCTGAAGCTGGCAAAAGTTTGCTCCCATTCTGTAGGTAATGTATTGGCTTTAGTCCATTTTTAATCAGATTATTTGTTTTCTTATCAGACATAGAGTTTCTTTCTTAAATATATATATTTTTTATTTATTTGCAAGCAGAAAAGTAGAGATAGAGAGAAGAGAGGCAGAACTAAAGATAGAGGAGAGATGGAGAACCAAGGCCCCCAGCCACTAAAAATGAACTTCAGATGCATGCAACACTGCATATGGCTTTATGTGGGTATGGGGGAATCAAACCCAGGTTGTTAGGCTTTGCAGACAAGTGCCTTAACCACTAAGCAATCTCCCCAGACCCACAGTTTCTTTATGTTTTTGGTTTGCAGCCTTTCCATTCCCTCATACTTACAGGGGCAATAACTTTACACACTGAGTCATCTCCCCAGAGCCAAGTAATTTTTCATGAGTGTATATACCATTTCAATGTTTTATTTTATATATAATATGTTTGTAAAATTTGTCTATAATTTTACTATTAAAGGATTTTTTGTCATTGCGTGTTTTGAATTATATATATATATGTGTGTGTGTGTGTGTGTGTGTGTGTGATGCTAATTCAATGCTAACTCATTGTTATATTCATAGTTTATAAGTTATTTTCCCTCATAATATAGGTTATTCATTCATGTTGTTAAATATTTCCTTAGATGTACAAAATCTTCTTAGTTTACTATAATCCAATTTGTCTATTTTTGCTATTGTTGCCTATGCTTACTAAATTTTTAAGAAAATGCCTTTGCATATACTGATGTTTGAAATGTTCTTCCATTTTCTTTTCTTTATTTTCAGAATTTTTGGTCTTATTTTTTTTTACTTCTATCTATTGTCAATTTATCTTTGTATTATACGTGGAGCCAAGTTTTAACTTTCTACATGATACTATACAGTTTTACAAGCAGTGTTGTAGGATTGATAGACTATTGGCTGTGGGTTGGCTTAGAACTCCCCAAGCCAGGACCTCTAAAGTCTCAAGTTCTTCTCTGATTCACAAAGAATTGCAAAATACAGATGCAAACAAAGGCAAATTATGAAAGACTTTAAGAGAGAGTGGAAAAGTAGAAAGAAAGAAAGAAAGAAAGAAAGAAAGAAAGAAAGAAAGAAAGAAAGAAAGAAGGAAAGAAGGAAAGAAAGAAGCAAGAAAGAAAGACAAAACTCTCTCAAGCTGAGAGGGCTTTCCCCTCTGAACTGGGAATCCTGTCCAGAAAAGGAAAACCTGGAAAATCCTCATGGTAACCTGGATCAGGTCATTTTAACTTGGCGTGCAATTGGAATAAGCCTCATTGCCAAATTTAATGTATATGAAGGAACTTCATTGGTCGGTGGACCCAGGAGGAAAACATGGACTCTGAAAGGGTCCACCCATGGTGGGTGCAAACACATATAATGTTAAGGAGGAAAAATCAGGAAGCTGTTCTTTCTCACCATGTTGAGTCAGAATGAATCATACTGGAGCTCTAGTATCACCAGGGCAGGGATGCACGTATGTATTTTGGAGCCTAGCTAGATACCTGCAAAAGGAAATTACCTTGTTCCTAAACTTTATTGGTAATCAATATTGAAAAATTTGCTTTTATTTCTATATCTATATCTATATCTATATCTATATCTATATCTATCTCTATCTCTATCTCTATCTATATCTATATCTATATCTATATTTATATCTAATCTATATCTATATCTATCTACTATATCTATATCTATATCTATCTATCTATCTATCTATCTATCTATCTATCTATCTAGGCACCACTATTGAAAAGTAATTGACTGTAAATGGACAGATTTGTTTTTGAGAACTAAATTCAGTTCCATATATGTTTATGCATGTTTTATATCAATATAATATGGATTGGAGTACTGTAGATTTATGGTGTATTTTTGAGTCTGTTGATCAAGTCTTTTTATCAAGACTGCTTTAGCAACTCAGACTTTTGTGTTTTTCATATTAATTTAGGATTATTTTGCCTCATTCTGTAAAGAATATTAATGGCATGGTAATATGTATTGCACTAAAACTGTATTTACTTTGTGTAGCATATTTTTATAATACATGAGAAAAGGTAGTCCTTCATGTTTTCTATTTGTGTATTCAATTTCTTTTATTGGGGTTTTATAATTTTTAGTACAGAAATATTTCATTTTGATTAAACTTTTGTTTGGGGATATTGGTGATGAAGCTTAGTTGAAAAAGTGCTTTCCAAGCCCTGGGTTTGATTGTTTTCATGTTTTTCAACAATATCATTCTTGAAATATAAAATTATACTTGCTATTGCATTTTGGTTTTGTGTTCTGAAAATATCCTGATTTTTAAAATTATTTTCTATAGCCTTTTGGTGGAATTATGGTTTTCTTTTTTCTAAATAGAGAATATTATCTGTAGACAGGAATTATTTGACTACCGACTTCTGTGTTTATATGCCCTATGCTTTTCTTTCTATACCTTACCTGACTGCCCTTGCTAAATCTTGCATTTCTATGTTAAAGGCAGCTGGTGAGGGTCAACATCCTTATCCTCACATTATATGTAAATTCATTAAATCTAGATATGTTTTTCCCATATGTATTTTTTCATCATGAAAGGGTGTTGAATTTCAATGATTTTTTTTTCTGTATCAGTTGAGATAAAGCCACATTCCTTAAGGCTTCATCCCTTTATTTTGTAGATGTCACGTATTATACAATTTTTTAATTAATTTTTATTATTTGAGTCATACTACCATCACTAGGATGGATCTATCCTAGTCATAAAGAATCTGGTGTGTTGTTATTTAATTTGTTAACATTTTCTTCAAAAATATTTGCATTTATGTCAACTATAGATGTTCATAATTTTATTGTTTATGGCCTTGTCTGGTTTTAGCCTCAGGCTTATTGAATTTATGTGCAAATCATTGCATAGTGACTTCTTTGACTGTTTTGACAGGTTCTATCTTTGTATAATATATGGGCAACCATTCCTGAATGTATGCATTTTATGTTGCATGGAATACGTTTTATCATCCTCTAACTTGGTGTACTTTTTTACAGGTTATGTCTGTTTCTCTCTGGAATTTAGTTTTTATATCAATTCAGTACATCTGGACTTTTTGTAATTGTGGAATTATTCTTTTTATTCAAGGCTAAAGATTAATAAGCATAGACTTATTCTTACCATTTTGTTAAATTTTTTGTATTTGTAGTGAATATCCTTTATTCTATTTTTTTTGGGGGGGGGTTAGGGATAAGACTATTGTTTCCTATGTTTCTTTGGTTTAACAACTCTTTCATTAGTTGTTATAGTTTCATGGCTTTTCATTGTTAGCTATTTTTCCTTTGATTTGGGATGTAGGGCTTTCTAATGTAATATATCCTAAGACAAGGCTAAAGGTAATGAATTTTCTTAGTTTTGGTATGTATTAAGAAATCTTGGGGCTGATGAGATGTCTAGGTAATTAACCCTGAAAAGCCTAATGACTAGGTTCTATTCCCAAGCCACACAGTTTAGGCAGATGCAAAAGGTGGAACAAGCATCTGGTGTCCATTTGCAGCAACAAGAGGCTCTGATACTGTTTCCCAAACACATACAAATAACTAAATACATTTTTTGTTAAATTTTTCATTTATTTCTCAAGGATTGCATTGATAGTCAAAGCTTGGTTGGTAATTATTTTATTTCAAAACTGTACTCTGCCATCTCATTGGCTCTCATTTGTAATTTGTATTGCTAAGAAATGTCCAGCATATTAATGGGTGCTTCATTAAATATGATTTGGCACTTAATCAATTTTCAGAATTGTGTACATTTGATAATTTGACTATAATATGTCAGGGTGAGAATATTTTCTATTGAAGTATGCCTGGGATCCAGTGGGCCTTTTATACTTGGGTATCCACATTTTCCCCAATATTGGTGAATTTCATAACAATGACTCTCCACTTTTATTTTCCTATAGACATTGAACAAAATGTATATGTATATATCTAGTGATTCTATGGTTTTCCATAAGTTTTGATAACTGTCTTCATTATTTTTTGACCTACTTATTTGTATTTTTCTATCTGGAATATTTTATCAGTCCTATTTTCAAGTTCATATGTCCTTTTAAATTACAAGTATATATATATAGATAGATATAGATATAGATATCTATATCTATCTATATCTATATCTATATCTATATTATATATATATATATATATATATATATATATATATATATATATATATATATGAGATAGAGACAGAAATAGAGGGAATGGGTGTGCTAGGACCTCTAGCAACTGCAAATGAACTTCAGATGCTGGTTCCACCTTGTACATCTGGTTTACGTGGGTAGTGGGTAATTGAATATGGGTCCTTAGGCTTTGCAGGCAAGCACCTCAACAGTTAAGTCATCTCTCCAGCCCAAATCCCAATAGTCTTCCTTCTGCCTAATGTAATTTATTATTGAAACTTTTAAATATAATTATGTTTGACTTATTGAGCTTTTAATTTGTAAGTTTTTGGTTATTTTAATGCATTTATTTGCTAAATTTCACCTTCATATCATGAATTAATGCATAGTTTTATTTGTGTTCACTTGGATAGCATCTAGAATTTCTTATTTTTAGTTTGAATTTATTTCATAGATATTTTCTCTAGTAAGCTTCTGGAGATTTTTGTCTCCTTCGGAAACATCATGTTACCATCTTTCATATTCTTATAGTTCTAAATTGAAAATTTTTATCTGTTCAACTAGATAGCTCTACTTATTCCATGATGTGGCCTTTGTAGTAAATGCTTGTTCTTATAGATATGTCTTAAAATGTTGGCTTCATAAACAATATTGCCTCTGGTTCCAGATATAGTATAAATCCCTTGTAGCTTCTTTTGCAATAGTTGGTTACTTGGCATAGAGTAATTATGACAGCATGGTTGGAGAGACCCACTGTTTCTAGGAGTCCTGTGACAGTGAGAACACTCTAGTGTACCATGGGTGAGGTGCATACAGTAGTAGAAGTAAGGTATTGACCCTATGAGGACTCTGAAAATGAGAAAATTGAAGCTGGAAAGATTGCTAAATGATTAAATGTACTTGCATACAAAGTCTGCAGGCCAGGGTCCACTTTCTAAACCAACTGTTTATTTCATTTACAGTGGCAAGCAGCCTTGACCCCACATACATGTGAGGACAAGCATACAAATAATGTTAAGTAATATTTAAAAGTGGGAATGCCTATATTGGAGCATAGTGAACATTTTCTCAGATATTGCTGTACTGAATTCAAGGGCCTTTTGAACTAGAATTCTTAGAGCTAATGAGAGTCTTGAAGCAACTGCCCTCATTCTTAGTTACAAATGACTCTCTACTACTGGAGAAGGGTATGGAGAGCTGTGACACTTATTTTCAACTTTAGCAGTTGTGCAGGTCAATAAAAGACTATTTATGTAGCATGTCAAAAAAGCATGCCCCACAGTCTTTTGGTACCTGAGGATGTGATTTTTCATCTCTACTAAACCACCCTGTTCAACCTAATGCCTACTTGATGGGAACAAAGTTGGTGTGCAAAGTCAAATTGAGGTCATAAGCTTGAAGCCACCCATGCGGGTGAAAGCAAAGTCTGGTAAAGTACCTGTGGTATTTCAGAGATGGTGGTGTACACTGGTTTCTGACGCTTAGATAAAAATGAATTTGATAAAACTGTTTTCTCAAGATGGCACTAGAAATTCTGCTTTGTTTCTGTCTGTGTTTCCATCCTAGGTTTCTGAGTTTTTTTTCATATTTCAGTCTCATTTGATCACTGACCAGAATTTGTTTTGTTCTTTAAATAGGAGGAAAGGAATGCTATGTATTGGTATCTGCCATATTGAAATGCTTGTTCATTAAGCGTTGGGTTAAAGTTGTCAGTGAAGCAATCTAATCCTGGGCTTTCATTTGATGGAAATTTTGGAGCTAAATGAAATAAGCCAGATTCACAAAGACAAATGTTTCTCCCTATTCTTTTATGTGAAAGCTAGAAATTTTAATGCCATAGAACTAGAGAGTGGAATAGCAGTTACTAGAGTAATTACTATGGGTAGAGAGAGACTAGCCTTCAGTTATAAGATTGTAGTTGGATAGGAGAGTTAACTTCAAGTCTTCTGAACAGGAAAGTATTTTTGATGTCAATAAATCATGCATATCAAATTAATTAAGAGAAACTTCATGTTTTTTGAACATGAATATGCTTAATGATGTTTCTAGATATTTGTATTATAAGATAATATTTTCCTTTAGGTTTTGGGGGACATCCTAGATTTTGAATTAAAAGAAAATGTAATAAAAAAAAATATTATTTCATTACCTATAAAATTTTTCATAGCATAGATTACTTTATAATCTTGTTTTTATTATGAAGCAATAATTATGAACATATAAATCAATTAACCAAAGCATTTAATCTTGTATTTATTAGAAAAATATCCATTTTATATTAATAACAATTTACACAGAACTATTAGTAGCCTTATGAGCTGTATTATAATTGCACTGACATTTGTAAAAATCCATAATTTAGATTTATAAATACATTTTATAGCTTGATTCACAGAATTGTGCTTGGTATCATTGTAACTATTTATATAAATTCACTGAGGAAGGAATCAAACCGAGGAGAAATAATGCTGCCTAAATGATAGTAGAAATTCATGTCTTAAATATTTTATCTGGTATAATGTCTTAGCTTATATGGCTTAAAGGAAATACAAATAATTTCATTTTTATCTTTCCTGATTACTTCCAAATGATAGAGAATGGCAAAAACAAAAGATCAATTAATAGTGGGAAAAATATATTTTTTTCTTTTGAGAGACAGAGAGAGAGAGAGAGAGAGAGAGAGAATGGGTAAATGAGATCCTCTAGCTATTGCAAATGAACTTCAGGCCACCCTGTGCAGCTGACTTAAATGGGTACTGGGGAATCAAACCTGGTTCCTTAGGCCTCACAGGAAAGTGCCTTAAGTGCTAAGCCATCTCCCCAGTCCCCCATTTTTTAACATTATTTATTTATTTGAGAGAGAGAAAGGGAAAGAAAGAGAGAGGATGGGAATGCCAGGGCTTCTAGCTACTGCAAATGAACTCCAGACACGTGCACCACCATGTGTATCTAGCTTACATGGGCTCTAGGGAATCAAACCTGGGTCCTTAGACTTTGCAGACAAGTGCTTTAACCACTAAGCAATCTCTCCAGGCCCTGAAGGTGTTATTTTATTTTTAAATTTTGAGATTTATTTTCTTTAATGAAAGGTACACAATACTATACTATAAACATAAATAAGTAATATTTCTTTAAATAACTCCAAATAAGGAGGATCATCTATTTCTTTAGCAGTAGTTCACCATCAGGACAATGTCATTGGGAATGCTTTCCCTTTTGCAAGGCATTCTTTGATCTTCTGAAATTGCCCAATGTGATAACCTTTCAATTCTGTAGAGATTTTGGGCAACTGACAATCAAAATCTGTTGTCCCAATCATCTTCACATGAAAGACATTTAAACAAGCTTCAGAGTTCTTGCCCAAGAGGAAAGGTTTCCCTGCAATTAGTAAGAATTCTTATCAGACTGCCATCTGTGCCTTCTGTCAGGGTTTTATGCAAACAGCATTCAGATATGCAACTTGCTTTTCTGTTTGGGTTTATTGTCTTATTGTATACAGATTTTATGGTACTCAGTTGATCTCATTCGTCTTTGCATTAAGTTATCATTTTATGATTTGACTTCATTTGTTAACAATGTAGTATATATATTTACTGCTGGTATAAATATTTCAAATATGCAAACATCTAATATTTGTCAAAAATGAGCAAGTTAAACTTGCTTAGCTTAAATTAATTAGAATAAAAAATGAGTACATAGAATAAAGTAAATTAAAGGGAAAATTTCCACATCTTTCATGCTACTTTAATTCTATTTTTTAGTTATAATTTAAGCTCATCTCAATTTTTCCTACATGATTTGGAAATAAATAATATTTATTTAATAAACATTATGGTATTTAACATTTTATTATGTTTAAGATGCTATGCATACTGTTAAAATAATTTTGAATATTATATTTGTATTAGAATTTATTTTCCTCAGTTATGATCATTTAAGCCACAAATATTAGTACATAATCCTTCAGAAACTTGAGTTTCTGATCTAGCATTTATGTAAAATTGGTAAGCATTGGAACAAGAAGTTATATAAATAAATGTTAGCAATTACTTACTATTAATGGCTTAATTAAATTATCTTATGATATAGCATGTGGTGATCAGAAAACAACGGTGGGGTATGTTCTCCCTTCTTTGGGACAAGGTCTCTTGTTGATGCAAACAAGTTGCCATTCAGACAAAAACATTACTCTAACTGGCCCACAGTGTTGTATTCTCTAGGCTCCCATCCCCAGTTTCTCCCACTTTGCATCCAGCTTAATATAGGTCCTTGAGAATTGAACAAGGGTTGACAGGCATTGCAGGCCAAGCCATCTCCACACCCACATTAAGTTTCTTTTCATCTTTTTTTATGTGGGTTCCAGGGATGAAATTCAGGTCCTAATGTTTATAAGCCAAGTACTTTATTGACTGAACCATCTTCCTAAACCGATTTCTGATGTTAAACCCCATACATTATTCATAGCTGCTATTGTGTTCATGTAAATGGATTTTTGCAATTCCTACTTTATGGTATGTACATTATCTAGAAACAAAGGACACTATTCACTTGTAAGTATTTGTTAAGGGTTTCCTTCATGCCAGATACACTACTGCTCCCTGGCATGGAGTAGTGTATTAAAAGAAAAAAAAATCCTGCACCTGTGGGGCTTTCACTAAAGTGAGGGGAAGCAATAATGAACAAATACTTATACTAAATATAGAGGCCATAGGCTTGATGCTAATTAGAAGGCTCAGCAGAGAGGCCTTGGTAGAAAGTATTATGATGGAAAGAGGTTAATGTCTTCAAATAATTACTTGTTTCATAATCTCTAAAATTATTAAAATCATCAAAATCATCTAAAACATAAAAGGTTTTCTTCTTTATATAATATTTTGACCCTATGACCTTGTCAGGAATTATGATATTCCCTAAAATCATGGTTTCCTCCAACTCTTCTAGCAACTAGAGTCTACCCTTTGAAAAATTATGAAATGTTAAATTCCTTTGTTAAAAATTTCCTGTGTTAATTTTTTATTGTAATTATATCAATTTTAGCAAATTTCCATATGGTTAGATTTTGTCTTTAGCATTTTATCTTCATCTTGTATGCCAGTGAAAAAGAGTTTGAAAGATGGAACATACAATCAGTTAGATCTGATCATCAGGATTCCAAATAAATTCCATTTTGCTATTTATAATTGTATCCAACATTAGAGATAATATGCACTTAACGTTTAAATTTTAAAATTCAATTGTTGTACCTTATATTTATGTGTAATAGTGTGATTTACTTTCAATATATGATGTTTCAAACTTAAAAGCGGTTTCAAAAGTCACATGATATTATTGTAAGCTGTGGGAGTGACCAAGATCACACAAACCACTCTGAGGCAAAGTTGAAAGTTTTTATTCAGGAAAAAGCATGAGTTTCCAGGGCTGACTCACAAGAAAGGAGCACAGCCAACCTGAGTTTTCAGGTAGTGGGCTTTATAAGGCCTTTTTCAGTTGGGGGAAGGTGTGGAAGGAAAAAGAGCATATTTGTTAAGTTGAATAGAAAAGTTCCTTTAAGGGAGATCATTACATTAACCATTAAAATAGTTAGGGTGTGACACCAGAACAGTGACCATGTAACTTAAGAGGTAGAGATAAGGGGAAAGAAACCATGAGAAACCATGACCTGGAACATTGTTAGGCAAGGAGGGGATAATCACTGGGTGGTTTCTTGTAGAATCTGGATAATACACTTTCCTAGGCTTCTGTCACCATTCTGCTGACCTTGGTGATTCCATCTTGGGAGCCCATCCCATCCTGACCTAACAATTATAAATTGCACACTTCCAGGAAGAGTGAATATGTTCTTGGTAAGCTTCCCTCAGGTAGATCAATTTTCTTTTTTGTTTCTGTACCTTATAGTGATGATTCCTTTTATATCTGCTTAAGCACAGGAGGGCATATCTAAACCTACTTGTTTCTGAAAGGCTAATAGCTCATTATTTGTTTTACATTCAAGTCAGAATGTTATGCATTGTTGTAGTTAGCTTCTCATTGCTAGCAGAAAACACCAGACTAAGAGCAGCTTGTGGGGGGAAAGGGTTTATTTTGGCTTACAGACTCCAGGGGAAGCTCCATGATGGCAGGGGAAAATGATGGCATGAGAAGAGGGTGGATACCACTTCCTGAACAAAATCAGGTAGACAACAGCAGCAGGAGAATGTGCCAAACACTGGCAATGAGAGCCTGTCTATAACATCCATAAGCGCACCCCAATAATACATCACCTCCAGGAGGATCCAATTCCAAAACTGTCACCAGTTGAGGACCCAGCATTCAGGACACATAAGTTTATGGTGGACATCTATATCAAACCACCACATACATTGTGAAAGAATTTGAATTCCTTTCTCTTTTTCTGTAATGGTATTTAATTACATGTGAAGATAACAAACTCATAAAGAATCATGGGCAGATTTAGAGAATTATTATCTTGTTCTAGATCATAATGTGTCTATTCTAATCATCCTTTTCACTATATATGGTTCAGTCTTGCTCTCAGCTGAAAGCAATTCCAGTTCTGATTTTTGCTGAGGAACTCACATTATGTATGAATTCCTATCTGTGTGAGTTATTCCACTTTCTGCAATAACACCCCTTTAATTTATCATTAAACCTTTAGGACATGCTACTTTATTCTCTCTCTCTCTACCCTCTTACACTCCATGTGTATTTACTTTGTTCCATTCCTGTAATAGGTAAAAACAGGTTTCTTTGTCTTGCCATGCAGCAGACATGGAAAGTTACATAAATAACTTGTACTGTTTAGCATTATCAAACCTCACATCCTTGCCCAACTTATTTACTGTTATAATATGCTAAAATCGTGGAAAGTGCTGGAATCTTCAAGATATCTCAGTCATAAAGAAGCAATTCCAAATTTCACATTTAATGTTTCCAGATTTTTTTTATAAAGTGGAAATTGCTTTTCTGCTTTTTCAAAATTTATTTTTCTTTATTTATTTGAGAATGACAAAGTCAGACAGAGGGAGAGAGAGAGAGAGAAAATGTGCATGCCAGGCACTGCAGACGAACTCCAGATGCATGTGCCATCTTGTGCATCTGGCTTAAGCGGGTCCTGGGAATTTGAACATATGTCCTTTGGCTTTGCAGGCAAGTACCTTAACTACAAAGCCATCTCTCCAGCCCATTTTCAGATATTTTATACCTTTTATCCTCTTCCAAATTTGAATGTTTGTCTCAAGTGTAGAAACTCATCTACCCCAATATCTAACACATGCCCTTATTTTCTCATATTCTTTTTCCTGCCTAAGAGGTTTCTACTTAAATTTCTATTGTAGTTTGCCTGCCACTGAGTAGTGCCAGCCTAAGTCTACTTTGAAGAGATAAAACCATTGCAAGAAGATGAATACAACAGCATGAATATGAATAAATACTCGCATTATTTTATTATAACTAGCCCTACTCTTAATATGTCCTATACAATCTACAAGAGGGTTAACACATAAGTTGTGAATTGAAATGTATTTGTTATTTGAAAGACATATGTTACATGTGAAGTCATGGAAGCTTATTTTCTCTATCCACTTTCTTTTTTAAAAATACTTATATTCATTTGATACAGAGAGAGAGAGAGGGAGGAAGGGAGAGAGAAAGAAACAGTGTGACAGGGTTATCTGCTGTAATAAATTCCAGATGCATCAGATGCTTGGGCCACTTTGTGCTTCTGGCTTTATGTGAGTACTGGGACATTTTGAACTTGGGCTGGAAAGCTTTACAAGCAAGTGCTTTTAACCACTGAGACGTTTCTCCAGCCCATCTGCATCCACATTCTCAAGATTATAAATAAAAGAAACTGTCAAATATATACCAGAGAAGTACACAACATGTGGGGAGACAGTGATATAAATTTAGAATACTTGCTAAAATAGCTCAATTGGGAGAGCCTTAGACTGAAAATAAATTTCAGGAAAAATTCTCCCTTCAAAGTCTTTATATGATAACAGAGAGAGACATGCTTCTGCACAAATGACTCTAGTGAAAAGAAGACTGTGTGCTGTATAAGACAACTTAATAGATATAATTTATTGGACTATATTGTATACTAAATTTAATGTTATTATACTCTAAACTTATAGCATACAATAACGAATGATGTTATGGTTATTTAAATATATAAAGAAATCTCAGGAAGTAAAACTATTTGGTCTTAGAATTTACACTGCATATTTTCTTAGATAAATGAGATTAATTACAGTTGGATGGGATTTAAAAAACAGCTTATTGTTGAAGATATATTTTATTAGTTATGTACACAATGTACACAGTCATGTCAGTACCATTGTTAGCCTCCTCCCTGTCCTCCCTTATCACAGTAACCCTCCTCATTGGGGAATGTGGGTCATGCATTGTGAGGTTCACCATCAGTTATGGGTAAGAGGCAATGTCTTTTTGCATAATGACCCAAGTGTGGCTCTAACATTCTTTCCACCCCTCTTCTGCAAATTTTCCTGAGCTATTTTGGGTTCATTTTAAGTCTGCTTCAGTGATGAGGTCTTGGGAGCCTCTGTGTCTCTGGATATCTGGTTTGGTAGTAGTTGAGTGTTCTCTGTGTCTATCTCCTTCAACCTTGTGCTAATACCAGGTTCACCAAGAAAGCAGCACTTTTGTTCATTTTCCCAATTACTCTTAGTTTCAGCTGGGGCCCTTTTGAGGTGTGATGGGCTGGTTCTCTCCTCAGAATCTGTGTCCATCTCAAAAATAGAAGCAAATTCTCCAGTGGAGAGTGATGTTAACACCAAATAAATGGGATAACCTTTGCTTTTTAAGAGAGAATTTAATAGGTATAGGCCCTCTTGTAGCCCATGATTGATGGGAGCTTGATAATGGAGAGTAGTCTCCTTTATGGATATGGTTCTGACTTGATTCCCAGCTCAAGCTATGGGTTCCATTCCACTGAGCAGATTAGTTATCCAAATCAAGAGCAGTTGGTTTCCCACTATGGCTATGGCTATGTGCAACTATTGCACTTGTGTAACCATCACGTCAGGTTGTTTACTGCTGAGTAGCTTAGACTATGAGTTACTTGGACAGATGTTAGTCATTTTCCCCCAGTCACTCATGTAGCACCTTCTGGCAGTAGACGAGCTAACTATCTGGGGATTGACTCTCTTCCATATTCCAGCCAGGTCACTCCATGTTCCATACCAACAGCATATGATGTCTTCAGCAGTAGGGTCTTATCACTAAGCTTTGGTGGGTCATCAAGTACTCTGACAGAAATCTGCCTTCTTTTGGGATAATTTGTTGATCTCTCTGATTAACAGCTTATTATGGATGTTAGCCACATGCTATACTGGGAATTATAGGTCATTGCCCAATAAAAGAAGGAAGAAAAAGATAAGTAATGTTAAAGAGAGAGAAGACAGAGGGAGAGAAAGAGAAAGGAAGCAGGAGAAGATTAAGGTTAGTCTTCATCACACCCTCTCCAGGGCTTTGTGATTCAGTTGTTCCCTCTAAGGGCCTGATGAAGTTTTAACCATTTAGTCTGTCTTTTAGGATGTAGAATTTTATGGTACCATTGCCATTTAGGTCTGGTTTTGTGTCCCTGGCCCCAAACCTTATTTTCCCTCCTGCACCACTCACTCTACTGTTCCTTCAGTCCTCAAGATTCTTATTAAATATGTTAGCATCTTGGGTAGATTCAGGTTTGGAGCCATAAATTAGTGAGACTATGCAATGATTATCTTTCTAGGATTGGGTAAGTTCACTCAGAATAATCTGTTCCAGGTTCAACCATTTTTCTTCAATTTTTTTTTTTTTGTCATTTTTCCTTAGTGCTGTGTAGAATTCTATCATGTAGATATATCACATCTTTGTTACCCATTTGTATCATGATGAACTTCTGGGTCAATTCCAGCACTTAGCTATTATAAATTGAGCAGCTATAAACATGGTTGAGCAAATCTCTCTGAACTGAGGCATGGAGCTTTTAGGATAAATGCCCAGCAAGAAAATAACTGGGTCTGTTGGTAACTCTATAGTCAACCTTTTCAGGAGACTCCATATTGCTTTCCATAGTGATTGTACCGTACCATCTTATATTCCCCTCAACAGTGAATGAGGGTTCTTATTTCTCCAAATCCTTGTCAGCATTTATTTTCATTTGATTTTTTTAATGTTTGCTATCCTTACTGGGGTAAGGTGGAATCTCATAGTTGTTTTCATTTGCATATCCCTGATGATTAGAGATGATGAACATTTTCTTAAGTGTGTGTTTGTCATTTGTATTTCTTCCTCTGAGAACTACCTGTCTAGTTCCTTGCCCCATTTTGTGAATGGGTTGTTTGACTTTTTATTGTTTAGGTTTTTGAGTTCTTTGTAGATTCTAGAAATTAGGCCTCTGTCAGTTGGATAGCCAGCAAATATTTTCTCATATTCTGTGGGTAATCTATTAGCTCTGTTTATTGTATGTTTATCTGTGAAGAAATTTTTCAGCTTCATGAGATCCCTATGGTTGAGTGATTGTTTAAGTTCCTGTGCTACTGGGATTTTGTTCAGGAAGTCTTTTCCAATTCCTATATCATGGAAAGTTCCTCCTATTTTTTTTTTCTTCTAGTTGTAACTGAGTTTCCAGTCTTATATTGAGGTCTTTGATCCATTTGGATTTGAAGGTTGTGCATGGCAAAATGTATGGATGAAGTTTCAATTTCCTGCATATGGTTATCCGGTTTTTACAACACCATTTGTTGAAGACATTCTCTTTTTTTGACAGCCTATATTTTATGACCTTTGTCAAATATCAAGTTGCTGTTGTTAATTCTGGGTCCTCAATTCTATTCCGTTGATTTATACTCCTGCTTTTATGCCAGTACCATGCTGTTTTTATTACTGTGGCTTTATGTTATATCTTTCAATCAGTTATGGTGATGCCTCCAGAGTTTTTTTCTTTTACTGAGGATATGCTTGGATATCTGAGGCCTTCTGCCTTTCCGTATGAATTTTGAGATCATTTATTCTATCTCTGTGAATAACAATGTTGGGATTTTGATTGGTATAGCATCAAATCTGTACATTGCCTTTGATAAGATTGTCATTTTCACAATGTTAATTCTGCCTATCTAGGAGTATGGAAGGTCTTTCCATTTTCTCAAGTCCTCCTCAATTTCTCTTTTGAGTGTTTTTATGTTTTCATTTTATAAGTCTAATGAAGATATATTTATACTAATTTTAAGACATGTTTTGAGCTGGGTGTGGTGGCACATCCCAGCACTCAGGAGGCAGAGGTAGGAGGATCACCATGAGTTCAAGGCCACCCTGTGATTACATAGGGAATTCCAGGTCAACCTGGGCTAGAGTGAGACCCTACCTCTTAAAAAAAACGACATGTTTTGAGAATGTCTTTTGACATCAAGTGGCAAAAGGTTTTCAAATAAGATACAACATGTTTATGGATATATTTTGATCAAAGGTCTGATAGAAATATGAATATTGGCAAGCAAAAATGTCTCTCTTCAAAGAAAATACAGAACAACTAACTACATGTTCAATACATGTTTGAATTAATAATTAAGAAATGTATGAGTTAATTCCCTATACACTAAACTGCAAATGAGAGTCCAGTTATATATCAATGTTCAAAGCAGACAGATGGGCATGGTGGTGCATGTCTTTAATTCCAGCACTAGGGAGGCAGAGGTAGGAAGGCCACTGGTAGTTTGAGGCCAACCTGAGACTACATAGTGAACTCCATGTCAACATGGGCTACAGCAAGACCCTACATCAAAAACAAAACAATACAAAAAAAACCTATGTAAATGTGAATAACGCATATATACAATTAATAAACCTGCATGCTCAAGTGTATGTTGTTTTTCATACATTAACAATTTCAGGGATAACATTGAGGGATACATAATATTTACTCATTTAGGCCATTGAAGTAAGAAGTTAGCCATGACCTTGAAGTCATTCTGGGTAGCATAATAAATTCAAGGCTAGTTGGGGTTATATACTGAATATTCTGTCTCAAAGAATCATATATACTAATATATTTAATTTTTAATCATTGAAAAACTAAAAACTGTAATAATCAAGCAAATTGAACTATTGATCTAATTAAAGGGCTCTCTCTTTTGAAATAACAGTAACATAACTTATATCAATTGATAGGACATATATAGATTCTAATTTTGTTCCTTAGCCCTATGGTACTGGTGCAATAGTAGCTAAGAAACTGGATATAGTTTTAAACATTTTGAGATGGATTCCATCTCATCTGAATCAAAATAAGTTTTATGAAGGACTCAATCACATTCACTTTTAATGTAACCAAGGGATTAAATTATTAATTTCTAATCTCTCCACAATTTGTGTGAAAGGTAAAGTTATGGGGGTAATGGAAACAAAATTATACATTTCATTCACAGATAATTATACTTTTCATTGCTATTGATGAAGGTCATAGCCCATAAGACAGTGTATATCAATAGAAATTATAATAAAGATAGCTAACTTGACCAAATTCATTACAATAAATTCAAATTACTTCAAAATATTAATTTACTATATTGAATACCTTTCTTGTAACATGCTCATAGGCACTTCAGATTTTTAAGAGAATTTAGAATGTAACACATCAATGTTATATGACAACAGAGTCCTAGATGATCTAAATATTTCATCAAATGATAATGCTATATAATGTATAATGTTCCACTGCATGCCATATAGAAAAGTCACATCTAATAAAGTTGTTTCTATAGTCAGATTCAAATTATCATGATACATGAAAAGAAAGTCATGACTTTATTCTATTTGCTTACCTGGATCCCTACTTTATTCATATAATCTTAATAGTGCAGCTACTTGGACACATTTCATAATGCAGTGGCCATTTGATGTATTGAGGTTTAGTATGAATTGTCCAATAGTCAAAGATTTAAGCAAAGATCCCTGAATGCTTTAGTCCCTTATACAAAATAAGGTGGTACTTTCATGGTACTATGTAAATAGTTCTTGGTTTTGATTTTAGTTTTTGAGTTAGGGTCTCCCTCTAGCCCAGACTGACCTGGAGTTCATTATTAATCTCAAGCTAGTCTCGAAATCACAGTGATTCTCCTACCTCTGCTTCCCAAGTGCTGAGATTAAAGGCACACACCATCACACCTGACAGTATTTATATACATCTTACCATATGCTTCAATTCATCTCTAACTCCTTAAATACCTAATACAAGGTATAAGCTGTATGAAAAAAATTAAACTTATGATTTCATATATATACATATTTGTATTATATTCTTATATTTGAATATTTTATACATTTTCTATTTACTTTGAATTCACAGATGTAGAACTTGTGGATATGGAAAGCTGCCTGTCCTGTCTAGTCTGTGGGGAGGCATAGTAAATACTAGGAGGGGCAGAAAGATGTAAGGAAAGAGACAGCATCAGAAAACAGATATATTTTTTTTCTTTTTTATGTAATAGCTAAGTAAATATCAAATTTTATTCCAAAATAGATAATAACATTTTCATAATTTTTAGGGATACTTTCTTGAAGGAGTTAGCATACTGAAAACTATAGATTGAATTAGCAGAGAAACTGTAGACAATGCCTGCCTCTACATTACACTAGACATGGGATGTTGGAGATGTTTTATCATTATGCTCACATATCAAACAGTCATCTGTTAAGGGCTTCCCTGAGCCAATTGGTAAGGCACATTATTTTGTTTACACTTCTTGGCAAAGTTGACCTTGGCAGTACTACTCAACACATGATCTATTATCAGAATATCTTTGCCAGTTTTGAGAACATCATGCCAAATTGCTACATGCGTATGATGTGGTGAATAGATTGCACCAAATCATCTGATAATAGACCAATGGGAGTTGAGAACAGAAGCATACATTCTTAACATACCAGTCAGATGAATTCTCTTGAGATATGAGGGGAAAAATCTTTGATGGGGAAAGTATGTTTAACAGTAGAATATAAGAAAAGTTCTGCCAATATTCCAGACATGTTAAAAGATTTCTTAAAATGTATTAAGTTGATAGAATGACATTATCAAAGGCAATTTGATCACAAATTATGAAAGGAGGCTACTTATAATGGAAAATAATTTTCTGGAAGTTCCAAATTCAGTGTCTAGTTGTGAAAGAATAGAATAGGACCTTTACTGTACATCAGGGTGACTGGTTAGGAAATTTTTTTATAAGGATAGTTAGTTTTAAAAACACACCCTCACCCTGCCACTTTTTTGCAAGCAAAAAAACAGTGCATATTACAGAATGGAGAGGTTTCAATTTTTATACAGAAGCAGCCACAAAGATTTGATAAATATAATGAATAATAACATTTGGAACATTTTGTCATGATAATTGTAGTATGAAATCTGAGATTAGAACTGCATACTTATATCTAAGTACCACAGTTCTTAATTTACATTTTAGCTAGTGAATTTGGATGACGCGCATTGACAGTATATATAATCATATACATAGTCTAATATATATTACAATAATGCACACACATATTTGTAGTCCAAAAATAGAGAAATAAAATGGTATTTTTCTATAAATACAACAAGATAATAAAGAAACTAAGGCAGTTTTAAATCTCTATTTCAATAGTAATTTATATTCCTTTACAAAATAAGACATAGGTGAATGCCATAAATGCCAAACTGGTGCTAATATCATGTTTTATATCATGGAGGCAACCAAATTCCAAGATGAAAAGAAATTCATGAAAAAAAATCTGGCTCCAAAAGTGAGTGCTTATACTAGAAACATTGATGATACAAGAAAAAGATCCTTGTGGGGGATACCTAGTAAATGCAAACACTGATACTGAAATCATACAGATACTACAGTAATTTATCTGTACCTGACAGTTAGTACCTTCATACTGTTTAGAAAGCATTAATGTAGAGGAGTGAGGAAGTAGTGCATAATACAATATTGAAGATAAACTATTTTGGTATTTAAAAAAATAGTGGTTATTTTCAAGTATTAAAATTAATCATGTTGAAATAAAGGTGTTGGTATGATTTTTTTTTTTTTTTTGCCTGAATAGCACAAATGAAGGATGATTGGTTAGCTAAAAGTGAGATGCTTGCAGTATATTTAAATAAAAGCACTGAAAATGAAAACCATCCAAAACTTTTGATCATCCACAAATTCTAACTTTTCTATACTAAAATTTCAGAATGAAAGCACAGAAAACTGATGGATTTAAAATATTGGATAAAGGGATTATGTTACATGCTTTTTTCACTTCCATGGCAAGTATCTAACAAAAGAAAGTTGAGGAAGGTGGGCTTTATTTCAATTTATAGCTTTAGGTTACAGCCCATCACTGTGGGGAAAAGCCTGGTGGCCAAATATTGAAGCAGCCATGGAGATTGCATCTGCAGTCAGGAACCAAAATGATAAATGCTACTGTTCCAGTAGTTTTCTCCTGTTTATTCAGTCTGAGTTCCCAAGCCATGGAATAGTGCCATCCACGGTTAGAGTGGGTCCTTCCACCTCAATTAACCCAATTTCAAAAATCCTTCCTAGGCAGGCTCAGAGATTTGTTTCTATGGTGATTCCAAATCTTATCAATTGAAATTAACCCTCATGGACATGAGTTACATTTTCTAAAAATTCAATGTAGACATGAATCCTGACATAGGAAACCTCCATTGTGTTTAAAGTGGGGCAAACTTAAAATGTCAAATTCATGTGCAATCTGGCAGCTCCAACTCAGAATCAAGGACAAGGAAAAGTCTCTATAACAGTGGTAGGCAATCTCAAATTTGACAATAATTAAAATTTCACAATATATGTATCAGTATTTTCCCAGTATGAAATATGGCTTTTAATATACAAAGCTACTGTTACTGGTTTATTTACAGCCTGTTCCTTTTTCTTTCAAAGAAGAAAGTAATATTTACATATATTGACCACACTGAGATTTCTTTTAATTTGTTACTTAAAATTGACATATAATTATAGGAAGATTTCCTATTTAGAATCTTGTGCCATAAGTTTGAATACTGTTGGGAGCCGCGCTGGCTTCGTGAGGCTTTGCTGTGTCAGCTTGTTTATTGCTTTTGCATCCTAATCGTTTGCACATGAGCATATGACGTTATCCTAACATGGCTGCTCACCTATCCCGATTGGGTGATGCAAAGTCGTCTGATGAGACTTAAGCCAATCAGACAACGCTTCACATCTACATAACCACAAGTATATAAGCTTGGCGCTCCGTAGGGTCAGGGTCCTTCTCTCTATAAGTTTGGAGCTCCCAATAAAGTGTGCTTGAGAAGAATCCTGTTGTTGTCGTTCTTCCTGCTGGCGGGAGGGGCGCAACAAGTGGTGCCGAAACCCGGGACTTGTCAACAAATGGCCAATTGAGAGGACCCCCGAGGATACTTCCGAGGGAGGATTCAGAACTCAACACACGGAGCGGCGGTACCGGTAAGTTCCCCTGGATGTGCTATATGCTAAGTTTTGGCCTGTAACTGATCTGTAAGTCTGATATACATAAGTTAGTTGAGCGTCTCAAACATATATAAGGTTGTAGAATGGGACACCTCTACTCCACCTTTTTGGAGCTGCTAGGTAGGGAGGACAAATGTTGTGAAGAGGTGATCAGGGAAGGTCAACGCATATTAGCACATCATCAAGATAGCATGTCAGAGTTTGAAGAAAATAAAAGGGGAAAACAAAAAAAAGGTTAAAATAAAAAGAGAACCTAGGTTTCAGATAGAACAGAATAAAAGTGCACAGAATAAAAGTGAAACGCAAAAGGGAGGGCAAAATTCAGGTCCAAAGCTATATCCAGATTTGACGGAACTTGTATATATAGAAAGTTCTAGTGAATCTGAGGGAGAAGAATTAACTCCAGAGGAAGAACAGGATTTTGAGGAAGTAGAGGCCGAGTGTGGTCGGGAATGTTCTAGACCCAGAAAAGATGGTGTCTTTGCTCCTCCGCCACCTTATGCCTCTACGAGCAACAGGTGTAAACAACAAGATGGTCTACTTCCACCTGAGGCGTGTGCTTCATCAGGATGTAGTTTGATAAAATCAGATACTTGGAGAAAGCTGGCTAGTGCTTATCCAGTTTTTGAGACTCATGATACATATGTTAGATAACATAAACCTATAGGGTATAAGGAGCTCAAGGATCTTGCAGAAGCCGCTAGAACTTATGGGATAAATGCTTCTTTTACTATGGCATTGTTAGAATGTCTTACCAATAGAGCTTTGACTCCAGCAGATTGGTTTGGAGTCTCTAAGACTTGTCTAAGCCTAGGACAATATTTAGACTGGAAATCTTTATACACTGACGCTGCCCAAAGTCAAGCTAGAACTAATGCAGCAAATGGTCAGCCTGTATGGAATTTTGATATGCTTATGGGACAAGGACAATGGCTTAATAATCAGATTGCCTTTCCTCTTGAAGTTTATACACAAATAAATAACATCGCTCTTAGAGCCTGGAGGGCATTGCCAAATAAAGGGGAAGTATCAGGCAACCTTACTAAAATTATTCAGGGAGCTACTGAACCATTTTCAGACTTTGTAGCTCGCATGGTGGAAGCAGCTGGTTGTATTTTTGGTGATGCTGACCAAGCCATGCCACTTGTGGAACAATTTAATTTATGAGCAATGCACTAAAGACTGTAGGAGGGCAATTATGCCCTGGAAGGGAAAAGGACTTCAGGCTTGGATGAAAGCCTGCAGAGAAGTTGGCGGTCCGCTATCTAATGCAGGGCTTGCTGCAGCAGTCTTGGCTGCCACTAGGGGGCACAGAGGAACGTCTTCATGCTTTAAATGTGGGAAGACTGGACATTTTAGAAAACAATGCCCTCAAAATAATTCTAGAGTGCAGGGTCAGGTGCACTTGCCTGGCTTATGTCCTAAGTGTAAAAAGAAAACGGCTGAACCAGTTTGGGTACCTCAGTGGCCCCTGTCCTTAGAAAAACTTCTAGCAGCAAAAGAACTAATACAAGAGCAATTGTCATTAGGTCACTTAGAAGCCTCTCACTCTCCTTGGAATACTCCTATTTTTGTTATTAAAAAGAAGTCTGGAAAATGGCGGCTACTTCATGATCTCTGAGCTGTAAATGCACAAATGCAAATTATGGGTCCGATTCAGCGAGGTCTCCCTTTGTTATCTAGCTTGCCGAATGGCTGGCCTCTTATTATTATTGACATAAAAGACTGTTTTTTCTCCATTCCTTTGGCTTTGGAAGATTGTAAATGATTTGCCTTTACTCTACCAGCTATCAATCATGAGGAACCTGATCAACGGTTTCAATGGAGAGTTCTCCCGCAAGGGATGGCCAATAGTCCTACTATCTGCCAACATTATGTATGCCTAGCAATAGCACCTACTAGAAAGAGATTCCCAAAATTGAGGATTTGCCACTATATGGACGATATCCTTTTAGTGGCTCCCGTAGAGGATATTTTGTCAAAAGCTTTTCTATCTCTCAAGAAGGATCTTGAAGTCTATGGTTTGCATATAGCTAGTGAAAAAGGTACAGAAAGGACAGGTAGGTAATTTCCTCGGAGCAACAATTACTAAACATATTATTAGACCTCAAAAATTACAAATTAGAATAGATGCATTGAGGATGTTGAATGATTTTCAAAAGTTGTTAGGGGATATAAATTGGATCAGACCATATCTAAAGATTCCTACCCATGAACTGAGACCCCTATTTCAAATATTGGAAGGTGATTCACATATTTCTTCATTTAGAGCTTTAACTCCAGCTGCACGAGTAGCTATTTTTAAAGTAGAGCAAGCGTTACAGTCTGCACAGTTATGCAGAATAGTCCCAGGACAACCTATTTTATTGTGCATTCTTGCTACGCCAGACACTCCTACAGGAGTCTTATGGCAACAAGGTCCCTTGCTTTGGATACATTCTCATTCTTCTCCTAAAAAATGCATAGAGCATTATCCTACTATGGTAGCCACCCTTGCTCTTCAAGGTATAAAGTCATCTTTGATGTACTTTGGTGTGGCACCTGATTCTTTGATTACCCCTTATAACTCTGAACAGGTACGTATTTTAGCTGCTACTACTGATGATTGGGCCATATTGATGTGTTCCTTCTCTGGAAAATTGGATAATCATCTACCCAAAGATCCTTTATTACATTTTGTCTCGCTACACCCCATTGTGTTCCCTAAGATTACCTCACAGTCACCTATTGCTGATGCTTTAGATATCTATACTGATGGCTCTAAGACAGGCCTTGGAGCCTATGTAATTCAGGGACAACAACCAGTTACTGTACAATTTGAACCAAATACTCCTCAAATAGTGGAATGCCAAATTGTATGTCATGTGTTTGAACTTTTCAGTGAATCTTTTAATCTCATTTCTGATTCTCAGTATGTAGTTAATGCTATTAAAAATCTAGAAGTAGCAGGCCTCATTAAAGATTCTAGTCCTGTTGCTGTATATTTATCTAAATTGCAACGTTTAATTTGGTCTCGAACCAATCCATTTTTTATTCAACATATTAGAGCTCATTCTATGCTTTCTGGTCCTATGGCTGTTGGCAATGATTTTGCTGATAAAGCCGCGCGGGTTTTTTTTCTTCTGTCCTTGGATAACTTGTCTAAGGCTCGGGAGTTCCACAAATTGTATCATGTGTCCTCTGCAGTGCTGCGTAAAAAATTTAATATATCTCGGGCCATGGCACGTGATATAATTGTCAACTGCCCTGCCTGTGTCCCTTTCTTGCACTCTCCTCATATTGGCATTAATCCCCGGGGACTGCGTCCGGGAGAGATTTGGCAAATGGATGTTACGCATATCCCATCTTTTGGCAAGTTGCAATATGTACATGTGTCTATCGATACCTGTTCAGGAATTATTTATGCTTCTCCTTTTGTTGGTGAACGTACTCAGCATGTTATTACTCATTGTTTAGAGGCCTGGGCAGCTTGGGGTAAGCCCCGGGCGTTGAAGACAGACAATGGACCTGCTTATACTGCAAAAGGTTTTCGCCAGTTTTGTGATGCTATGGGTGTCGCTCATACCACTGGCCTTCCTTATAACCCGCAAGGGCAAGGCATTGTTGAACAAGCCCATCGTTCTATTAAAGAATGCTTACAAAAACAAAAAGGGGGAATAGGCCAAGGCCACACCCCCAAGAATAAATTATCTCTAGTACTTTTTACTTTGAATTTTCTGACGATTGATGCTGCGGGTCTAACGGCAGCTGATCGCCATATGACCCAAACCCCTTCTTGTTACGAAGATGCAAAATGGAAGGATGTACTTGAAAATGTCTGGAAAGGCCCGGATCTGGTTATAGCCAGATCCAGGGGAGCTGTTTGTGTTTTTCCACAGGGCCAAGCTGATCCTATCTGGGTGCCAGAGCGGTTGACTTGAATTGTACGTCATGAGAAGACAAGGAATGACAACCTTCTTACTACTACTGATGATCCTGAGCCTGCTCCTGCTGATGATGATAAAGGGAATTAAGATGCAATTTTGGGCTGTGGCCAGAACATGGCCTGTCCCTATGCCAGTTCAGTCCTATCTATCTTCTGCATTTTCTTTCTTTAAGGAATGGGTGGGGGTGGCTATATTCGGAGCAGCCCTTCTGTGTGGTATGGTGTTCTGTCTCTGGCTTATCTGTCGAATCAGACGACAACGTCAGCAGGATAACGTAAAGATTGTTCAGGTACTTATGGTTTTGGATCAAAGAGCATCTCCACAAGTGTGGCTGGCAAGCCTGCGAGATGGTTAGTTCCATCCTGCCTATTGTAAGGCCTTTGCACACCAAGTGACCTTGTTGTCATTGCACCTTGGAAGGCTTACATCCCATGGTTAGTTCCACCCTGCCTACTGTAAGGCCTTTGCACACCAAGTGACCTTGTTGTCATTGCACCTTGGAAGGCTTACATCCCTGCATGAGCAGCCTTTGCACCCCAAAGGGATTTTTCCCCTTGCACTCGGGAAGGTGCTTAAGCAGGCTTTTGGTCTTGGGCTCTACCCTCGATCGGACTGGCCATCATGAGGGCTGGTCCTGGATCGGGTATCCTGAGGTTCAAAACAATTTTTATAAGGGGGAACTGTTGGGAGCTGCGCTGGCTTCGTGAGGCTTTGCTGTGTCAGCTTGTTTATTGCTTTTGCATCCTAATCGTTTGCACATGAGCATATGACGTTATCCTAACATGGCTGCTCACCTATCCCGATTGGGTGATGCAAAGTCGTCTGATGAGACTTAAGCCAATCAGACAACGCTTCACATCTACATAACCACAAGTATATAAGCTTGGCGCTCCGTAGGGTCAGGGTCCTTCTCTCTATAAGTTTGGAGCTCCCAATAAAGTGTGCTTGAGAAGAATCCTGTTGTTGTCGTTCTTCCTGCTGGCGGGAGGGGCGCAACAGAATACTATTCCTTTAAGAGATTATCAGTTCATTTTCATCAACTAGGATCATTTTTGAAATATATTCTGAAATGTTGCAGTCTTGCTACTCATATAAATTAAGTTATATGATACATTGAAGGCAGAAACATCTCGTAGGCTAATAGGAAACACAATATGATGTCACCATTAACTTCCTCATATTTTTCTCCTTGCTATAAAATGTATTCTTCTATTAAAAAATATGTATGAATATGTGTGTATATATAAAATATCTCTAGAGTGATTTATTTTTACTTGAATCTATACCTATAGGTTTATAGTCTTATATAGTTGAATATAAAAAATAATCTGCACATAATTTTTTATAAAATAATCCTCATTTTATATCAAATATTTTTTAGTTATCTATGGTTTTAATCAATTGATGCTGATGTTAAATTTTTACGTACTGGATTTTAGAGCAAAAGTCCATTGGTCAGTATTCTTATAAAGGCATGGAAAACATGAATTATATACATTTGTCTTGGCTAAAATTGTTTCTTTAATATTAATATAATAACTTTCAGAGATAGCTAGTATAAGTTTTAATTATATGTTCTTTTAAAGTTTATTTTCTTTTTTATTTACTCAATGTAAAGTAGATAAATTTGAGTACATGTCTAAATCAAGTGTATAAAATCTCTTACCTGAAATGCTTAAAAGATGGCAAAAATCACTGAAGAAGTATGGGTAGCAATTGAACAATTATACATTAATTCCTACATAACAAAACATCCAACATTTTTTAAAACTGAAAACTTTACTGCTTTAATCCATGAATGTTTTTTCTTAAGGTTAAAAAAAATGACCTAATGAAATTTCTCACAGGAAAAGCATACTAGTTATATGTATCGTATCTTCAACATTTAAGTAAATGAATAATTTTAGTAATTTTATGATCTTTATAGTCCATTGAAAACATATACAATTGTCAGTGAATATATTAGTAAGATATTTAATGCCATTTTAAAACATGGATTCAGAATTAGTAGATGGATAGGTGCAAAAATATAAAATGGTGTTTACAAATATGCAGGCAAGAATAAAGATAATAGTTTAAGAGAAAACAGAGAAAGTTGAGGTGTGTATTTCTCACTTTTTCAGGTCTGGTAATAAGAAAATGTTCTAGTTTTAAGGAGAAAGAATAAAAATCCTACGATTTTCAAAGAACAAATACCCCAGTGGGATGAATTAAGGTGCAGACTAAAACCACAGCTCCAAAGTGGCAACAATTTGTAGGCAACTTCAATAAATTGGATCTGAATGCATCATCAGAAAGAGCCCTTGGAAGCTTTTTCACAGCAACTGCCTGTGTTGGAGAACACATCTGTGGTCTCGGTTTTCCCCTCAGCCTGCTGGCACTGTTGTCAGTGGGGCTCCAAGGCGAAGAAGTAGCTCCTTGCCAGTTTTTGTGTTTTCATCCAGCTGTTCAGACAGTAAAAGGACTTAAGTTGTGAAGGCTGAGGTTTATGTAGCCGTGCAGTTTGCCCCCCAGTCACGAATAAACATTTTTACTACACTATTCACAAATTTATTCAAAATGGTAATAATTACTGCTGAGAGATAGGGGAGAAAGAAAATGTTCTTTCTTAACTAAGAAAATGATCAATAAACAAAATACCCAAGAAGAAATTCTTAGTACATTTTCCCCTGCTCCTACTTTATCTTGTTTCTCCAATTCCCTTAATTTTCAAATTCAGAATTTTACTTCATATAAACATATTAGGTAAATGTGCCAAATATTTTTTTAAAAGAAGCCCATAGTTTTGAATATTTGTTTTAAATTATTGACTTTCCATTCTTTAAAATCAGCAGGCAATAGGAATGAATTAGAACTTGTAAATTTATTTAATTAAGGTCTTAGCACCAATCTATTCTTTACTTCTATCTTAATGATGAAAGGAGAATATGAAATTGCAGCGAAATTCAAGAAAGGGACAAGTAAAATTTAAAAACTATTTTTCAGCCAGTTGTGGTGGCATATGCCTTTAATCCCAGCAATTGGGAGGCAGAGGTAGGAGGATTGCCATGTGTTTGAGGCCACCCTGAGACTCCATAGTGAATTTCAGGTCAGCCTGGGCTAGAGTGAGACCCTACCTTGAAAAACAAACAAAAAACCCTATTTTTCAATTGTCTATTCTGTAGAACTTTGTGTTTTAATTTGAGAAACAGCAAAGAGAACATTTATTCTCTATTTCTAAAAAAGAATATAAGTTTTACTTGAGCTTAGATATAGGCCACTTGCTTTGGAGACTTGCTTAGTCATTAAAAGTATTAATGACAAATGAACTTGGAAAAAGTAAATAAAAATCATACTGTTATAAACATAAAAATATATTTTGAATATATTAAGTATGTTGTTCATAGTTATAAAGATTGTGTTATAGGAATTCTCTGGAAAGATCACTCCAATGCCAGTATGACCGAAAAGTAGAGGAGTTTATTACCTAGGGGCCAAAAAGCTTGAGGTAGTCCTCCAAAGAACATTTGGCCCTTAGTGAGATTTTATTTCCATTTTATAGTTTTAATAGCCAAGGGGAGGGGTAAGTGAACAAAGAAGATGTGGCAATTTTTGCATATCAATCATTTCTGTAGTCAGGCCACCCTAAGTCCATTTTACTTTGTTTTAGCCTAAACTGTCTTTCCTTCTTATCATCCCTTTTGGCCCTTTCTGGGTAGTTCCTTCTTTGGGATTTTTCCATCTGCTGACAAACATAAATTTTAGTTCCCCAGCAATTAACTCTTACAGTAAGTTAGTGAATCGGTTTAAATTTAGCTTCATTTCTACCACAATCCCTATTCTTTATCATCATAACAACTTATGATTTTGTATATATGGCTTGTATACCTGGTGTATCACCTGTATTTTAATTATTTCCATCCTAGATTGGATAAACCAGGACAGAACATTTAGAATGTAGGATTTTTAACATGAGTCCCAGCATAATTATTATGAGAGGCTCCATTAAAGAGCTAGCCTGTGCCCCCATATAGTTCACATAGGGGGTAGGCCCAAGTTTTTGGGTATATCAGCTGTAAAACTTCCAGAGTCTTGAATAAGCATGGCCTTGAGGGCCAGCCATATGTCAGTTGCCATTGGGAACACAGACACTGTTACCATTAAATCTTGTATTTAATTTTCTGGTAGCAGGACCTGGTTCATGATTATTGTCCTTGAAAATATGGATGGCAATACAAAAGAATTATTGTACTAAAAAATAAGATTAGTCATCAGGAGTGACTGTGACTAATCCTATTGTGAGGAGGAAGCACAGGACATTCCTGCAGTAGAGGGAGGGGGAATTGTACCACATTCCTCAAAAATAAACAGATGTCCCTGTGGAAGGAAAAGGATGTAATATGAGGCAATAGTAAAGAACTATATCTGTTCATGGGTAAAAGACATAAAAGTCTCTTGGAACCAAACTTTCTCTATGGATCCCATGAGGTTATTAAATGAACTGATTGGTCCAGCAAATAGAAGAAGTTAGGATCTTACCCATGTGTCTGAATTTTTGGAATCTCATGTTGAAGTCCTCAGGACCACAGTCTTTTTGGCTAGGCAGATGCCCCCTAGAGCTTGACTTTGAGAGTACCTTCTTGGTCCCTGGTGACCTGTTAACTGTTTCAATTTGCTGAGGATAATGGTTTCTGGATTCTAGTGTGCTGAGTTTATATCACTTGGCTGATGTGTGTGGACCAAATTTCCCATGGGTGTGTGGATCCCCTTGTGTTACAAATTTTAAGGAAGCACCATCAGTGGTAGGAGAATCTGGTTTACCTCTATAAATCTAAGCAAAGAGATACTATCAAACAACCAGCACCAACAACCTAAGAAAGTACAAACTAAATTGATTTTACATCTCAGGTCTAGGGTCTAGATTTATCCAAAGTTTACTTTAGGGCTTGGCTCTGAGATCTGTCCTTAGTGATATACTTCCTTTTAATAAGGCATGTGAAGAAGAGATTGGACTAATACAAATCAATAACTATCAGGTAAACGTAATCAGTGAGGACAATTTTGGATCTTTGATTTAAAGGCAAACAGTGGCTGACTAATCGGGGTCAGGCAGAGGCAGGAGTCATGAGTTAATAGTTTAGTACTGTAAGGTAGCATCAAGCAGGACAGTCTGTTTACCTGAATCTTGGTTTATATTATAATATCTTGTAGTTATATTCTTTTACTGGGTGGTTAAGACAATGTAGGCAGCAAAAATTAACTATGTGGCTGCATAGGAGAGACTTTAGGGACCTGTGAGGAGTTCTAAACTCTAAGTCGAGGCTGTGTTGAACAAATGGCCCTCCCTCTTTTGGGAAGACTGGAGGACTGATTTCCCTCCAATCTAAATCTCTTGTTGAAGACACATTGGTTTGGAGTCCACCTCTGGGTCACCAGGTCTCTAGATGTTCCCTGATCAAGAAGACAGGAAAGCCAGGTGTGGTGGTGCATGCCTTTAATCCCAGCTCTTTGGAGGCAGAGGTAGGAGGATTGCCATGAGTTCAAGGCTGCGCTGAGACTACATGGTGAATTCCAGGTCATCCTGAGCTACAGTGAGACTCAACTTTGGAAAAAAAAAATACATAAGAAGACAGGCAATTTACCAGAGGCTAGAAATTAGCAAGTGCCTCCTCATCCCCTGTGACCTTCTGACCTGGGATCAGGAACCAAAATATTGGTCATCATTTTAACTCTGATGTTTCCAATTCACGTTGGCTTCTATATATGATTATTTTTTTTAATTTTTTTAATTTTTATTTTTATTTATTTATTTGAGAGAGAGAGAGAGAGAGAGAGAGAGAGAGAGAGAGAGAGAGAGACAGAATGGGCATGCCAGGGCCTCCAGCCACTGCAAACAAACTCCAGATGCATGCGCCCCCTTGTGCATCTGGCTAAGATAGGTCCTGGGGGATCGAGCCTCGAACTGGGGTCCTTAGGCTTCACAGGCAAGCGCTTAACCACTAAGCCATCTCTCCAGCCCTACATATGGTTATTAATTGCTCAGAAGACTGTAAATATCTGATTAGCAAAACGTATTTAGTTTAAAAGGTAAAGAACATGTCTGGTTAGCAAAGCAGATCTGGTCAGAGAATGATACAGTAGTTTAAAATCATTCTGATTAGCATTTAAGTTTAGTTGTCAGGTGACAATGAAAGCTATGCCTGGAACATAGAAAACATACACATTTAATCTTTTAAGTATCTATCAGTTATAAGTATAGGCAGAAAATGCTAGCAGACCTGGAAACAATATTTTCTTCACAACTTTAAATCAATTGATTTGAACTAGAAACTGTATGTCATGCAAAGACAAGACAGTATAAAAACTTGGCATCTATGTTTGAAAACAACTTTAGCTATTCTGTATGCTTATGTAGGTACCAATTACTACCACAGACTGGAAGTAGAACAATAGCATTTAAGATAATTTTTCTAGATCAGTGAACATGTCTTAAGTATCAATATCTCCATAAACAATGAACTTAAGATACAAGAAATGAAACAATTGCTTAAGTAAAACCTTGACTGAGACATATTATACATAGCTTAAGAATAAAGCCAGACTTGGTCATTGCTCAGCTAAATTAGCCTGCTTTTCACATACATTAGAGACATTATGATAGACATAAAGTGATTTCTTCATCAAATAGCTTTAATCACTGAACCATTTTTAAGTTTAACATAAGGCAATATTTATAACTGGTAGAATATATGAACCCTAGACAAACTATCCTTACATGTTTTGTATACTGTAGACTTTCCTACGACAGGAGGATTTACAGCAGTTTCCCTAAGACCAAAGCCAAAGCAGATACAAGAACCCTACAGAACAACAAACAGGCAGGAACAAAGAAGAAACTCTCAAAGACAACAAAAACAAAGATAAAGTGTAAAAACAACAAGAGAGAAACAACTCACAACATAAAAAGGCAATCCCATGAGAATTACATCAGATTGCTCAATGGAAACCCTGAAAGCCAGAAGGGCCTGGAATGGAACACTTTAATGTCTGAAAAACTATGGCTTCCAACCCAAGCTACTTTACCCAGTAAAAGTATCCCTCATAATAGATGGTGAAAGAAAAAAACGTTCCATGAAAAAAGTCAACTCTATGATTATATGAACACAAAGCCAAGCCTACAGAGAATACTTGAGGGAATACTTCACACAGTCAAACAACCATTTTCAAGAGACAACAAGAAGATCTCAATAACCAAAATAAACCAGGGTCAAAATAGTACATAACACAAGAAAGCACCAAACCCCATAAAACACCTCATTAAGGCAGGTATTAATTCAAACCTCACAGTAGTAATCTTAAATAGTAATACCCATCAAAAGACACAGGCTATCAGGATGGATCAAAAAACTGGACCCTTCTATCTGCTGTCTTCAAGAAACCACCTTGAAAAATGATATTCCAAGAAAATGGACATAAAAAACCCAGTGGGTGCCACTATATTATATCTGATAAAATATACTTCAAACCAAAAGTAAATCAAAGACAAAGAAGGCTACTCCTTACTCATCAAGGGTATCATTCAATATAAGCACATCATAATCATAAATATATATGTGCCAAACATGGGGCACCACAGTTTATAAAACAAAATCTACTTGACAATAAACAGAAATAAATATCAACACAACCATAGTCAGAGAATTTAATACTCTACTATCAGCAATAGACAGATTATACAAGTAGAAAATCAACAGAGAAATAATAGAGCTCAACAAAATCATAGAACAACTAGACCTAATGGACATCTACAGAACTTTCCACCCCAACTCTACAGAATACATATTCATCTCAGCAGCCCATGTAACTTTCTCCAGAATTGGCCATGTATTTGGCCCTAAAGCATGTCTTCATAAAGTCAGGAAAATTGAAGTAACTTCCTGTATCATATCTAATCACAATGTTTTAAAGCTAGAAATTAACAAGATACACATCAAGAACTCTACCAATACCTGGAGACTAAAAACACACATTTAAACAATTAATGGGTGGTGGAAGAAATCAAAAAAGAAATTGTAAAATTGCTATAATTGAAAGATAATGAAAACACAATCTATCCAAACTTATGTGACTCAATGAAGGCAGTCCTATGGGGAAAATTCATAGCCCTAAATGCCTTCATTACAAGACAGAGAGATGTCAAATCAATAACCTGACTGTCCACCTAAAGTCCCTGTAAAAACAAGAATAATTCAACATAAAGAGGTCCAGATAGAAAAATAATCAAGATTAGAGCAGAAATTAATGAATTGGAAACTAAGAAAATAGTTTCTAAAATTGATTAAGAGCTAGTTCTTTGAAAAAAAAATAAACAAAATTGACAAACCCCTAGCCAAACTGATCAGACAAAAAAAAAAAAAAAAAAGAGAGAGAGAATTCTCAAATTAACAAAATCAGAAGTGAAAAAGGAGAGATGACTACAGACATCAATGAAATTGGAAGAATCATCAGGGCATACTTCCAAAACCTATAGTCAACAAAATTAAATAATCTGGAAGAAATGGATGAATTCCTAGACATATACCTCCTAACAAAAGTAAACTCAGAGCAGAGTGACCTGCTGAACAAATCTATCACATCTATGATGATTTAAAAGTTAATAAAAAAAAATCCACATAAAGAAAAGTCCAGGATCAGATGGCTTCTCAGCTTAATTCTATCAAACATTCATTGAAGAACTGAAACCAATTTTTGTCAAACTATTCTGCATGATCTGAGACCAGGGAATGCCCCCTTACTCCTTTTATGAAGCCAGCATCATCCTAATACCAAAACCAGACAGAGATGCAACAAGGAAGGAAAATTATAGGACTATATCCCTAATAAACTTAGATGCAAAGTTCTTGAACAAAATCCTTGCAAACCATATTTAGCATAACATCAAAATCATTATCTACCTTGATCAAGTAGGCTTCATTACAGGGATGCAGGGATGGTTTAACATATGGAAATCAGTCAATGTAATTAATACACCACATAAATAAACTGAACCATAAGAACCATATGATCATCTCAATTGATGCATATAAGGCCTTCGACAAAATACAATGCCATTTCATGATCAAAACACTGGAAAGAATAGACATGGAGTATTTATATGTCAATAAAATAATGGCTACCTATGAAGCTCCTAAAACTAAAATAATTCTTAATGGGGAAAAACTCAAGGTGTTCCCACTGAGATTGGGAACAATACAGCAGTGCCCACTATCACCCCTGCTCTTCAACATAGTACTAGAAGTACTAGCCCAAGCAATAAGACAGGAGAAATAAATAAAATAGATTCAGATTGGAAAGGAAGAAGTCAAGTTAGCCTTATTTGCAGATGACATGATCCTATATATAAGTGACCCAAACGTCTCCATCCCAAAATTGTAAAGGTGATAAACTCCTTCAGGAAAGTGCCAGGACACAAAATCAATGCACAAAAATCAGAAGCTTTTCTATAAGCATTGGACAAATATACAAAGAAAGAAATCAGTGAGGCTGTCCCATTTTCAATAGCCACAAAAAAATTAAATACCTTGGAATAACACTAACAAAGGATGGCAAGGAACTATATAGTGAAAACATAAAAACACTCAAGAAAAAAGTAGAGGAGGACACGAGAAGATAGAAGGACCTCCCATGTTCCTGGATAGGTATAATTTATATTGTGAAAATGACAATTCTACCAAAAAAAATATACAGATTCAACAATCTTCTTTATTTATTTTTGGTTGGTCACAGTTCCAATTTATTTTATTGTATTTTTCATTAACTATTGGCATAGTATGTAAATAGCACATGTTGGTACCATCCTTTCCTTCATCCTAGCCCACTCCCCACCAAAGGCACCCTCCTTGTTGGGGAATGCAGGTCTTCCCCATGGGGATTGTGAGTTGTGCATTGTGGGGGCAGCAGTCAGTTATGGGGTAGAGGCAATGTCTTTGTATATAATGCCCCAATTTGTGGCTCTAGCAATCTTTCTACCCCCTCTTCCATGAAATTCCCTGAGCCATGCTGGGAGCATGTTAAGCCTACTTTGGTGACAGACTCTTAGGAGCCTCTAAATCTCTGCTTTGGTAGCTGTTGAGTGTCCTCAATGTCTATCTCCTTCACTGTTGTGCTGATATCAGGTGTACCAATAAAGCAGCACTCTTACTCATTTCCCCAATTCCTCTATGATTTCAGCTGGGGCCCTAATGAAGTGTGATGGGTTATTTTTCTCCTCGGGTCCCACGTGCATCTGAAAAGTAGAAGCAGTTTCTCCAATGGAGAGTGAAGCCAGCACAGGTAAAGTTGGAAAACTATTATTAGTTTAGAGAGAATTTAATGGTGTAGACATTCTTGTAGCCCAAGATTAGTGGGAGCCTGATAGTGGAAAGCAAACTCTTTACCTGTGTATGATTCTTACTTGTATCCCAGTTCCAAACATTGTTTCCTTTCCACTGTGTGGGTCTGTTAGCCAGTCCAAGAGCACTTGGAAACCTACCATGGCTGTGTGCCATTATTGAACTTGTATGAGCATCTCCTCAGGCTGTTTGCTTCTGAGTAGCTTAGACCTCAGGTTGCATGGGCAGATGTTGGCCACATTTCCCCAGTAGCTCATGTAGCACCTTCTAGCACTAGATGGGCTGTCTGGGGCAATCTTCTTTATTGAACATTTAAAATCTAACATTTAAAGTTTCTTTTTCAGTTTATCCTTTTATTAATTTATCTCATTATAATTACCAGCAAAAATTGTATTGTCCTTATCATAAAAAGACCTTTTCATATGACCATTTAAGTGTTTTTTTTTCTACCTCCTTTGGCCCTCAAAATGTTCTTTGAAATAATCTTTTATGAAAGAGTAGAACAGACTTGACATACATTATTTCCTCAGAATATACATATAGTTTTTATCATTTGTTGATTTTTGGAGATCTATTTTTGTTAGCTTTCTGAAGCACATATTTTAAAAATATTGGGCTGGAGGGATGGCTTAGCAGTTAAGACACTTGCCTGCAAAGCCAAAGGACCCAGGTTTGATTCCCCAGGCCCCATATTAGTCAATGCACAAGGGGGTGCATGTGTCTGGAGTTCGCTTGCAATGGCGGGAGGCCCTGGCATGCCCATTCTCTCTAACTCTGTCTCTCTCACTTTCTACATAAAATGAATAAATAAAAATAAAATATTTTTTTTAAATATTAAAGCAGATTATATCATTATTAGAAGTTTTCCAAATGTTCTGACAAACTCAGTATTGTGTACTTCTCTATCTAAATGCAAACCTTGGGTCTGTTGTCTGTTAGCAGTTCTATAGAAGCATAGAGAGATAAAGTAAACAGTTACACATGTCTAATAAGAACTCCCCATCTTTCCACAGCAATTGGGAACTCACCCACTGTGTTGGTTTGAATAGATAGCCCCCAATATATTCACTGTTTTATTGGTTTATGGTTAGCATGTGCAGCCACCTGGTTGGAGGCAGTGTCAATGGGCAGATCTTAAGGTGTGGTGATGAGTTTGAGATTTCAATGAAGATAGGCAAAGTGTTCCTAGCAGGAGTTCCTGAAGTGTGCTCTTCTGTGTGGCATTTGGTTTTGAGGCCTGTGCTTCTCTCTGTGTTTGGTCCTGTCAAGGCAGTTCAGCTTCGTCTTCCATTATGGAACTTTCCCTGGATCTGTAAGCTTAAATAAATATCCCTTCCTCCATAACTGAGCTGGGTCTGGAAGTTCATCTCAGTGAGCCTGAAGCTATCTGTAACAGAGTAGGTACCAAGGAGTGGACTGAGATGAACCTGACCATGTGGATGTTGTCTTTTGGAACTTTTGTTTTGGAGGAATGGGCATGGACTTGGTGCTTCCATCTTCTAGAAGATGCCTTCTAGAGTGGTAAGCCAAATTTTATGGCCTATTCTGATGAGAGTTTGTTAATGCTAAGTGCAAACAGTATTGAACTTTGAGGCTTGGCTTATTGGAAAATGGAATGTGAAAGAAATGGGATGATCCCTCTGTGCAATGCAGCTGTTTGCTATTATCTAAGGCATGGGATGATCCTTGTGTGTAATGTACCATGACCTCCCTGCAACTCTTTGTTTCTAAATATCTTTGTAATTACATAGTTTAGAATGTTTCTTGCCTCAGTTCCCCCTATGTGACCTATATAACCTTGTGACTTCTTGTAACAGCCCCCACCCCTTGTTTAATGGTATGTAATTTTGTGGTTTAACTCCAAATCCTATTTTTACTATAAACATCATGTGGTTATTTCAAATAAAAGCTGACACTCCAAACATTTCAAAGCTGCATCTGGAGATCCCAAACTCTGGGATGCAGGTCTGATGTACCAGCTTTCTTCTTTTTCTGTATTTTTTACCCAATAAAACTTTGGCTCACATTCTGTGAGTCAATGGTCTTGTGTGACACTGGACCCCATAACATTATGAACTTTCTAAAGGGAAGGAAAGACTGAAAAGGACTTTGTTAGAACTGGGCTACTGGCATAAGGGCTAGCTGCATTCTGCTGCCTAGGACCAGAAAGTTTGATCAAATTTAAATTTGTAATGAACTGATGTGCTTGGCTAAAGATAATTGAACTGAGAGATTCGAGATTTTTAAGCTGAAAACCTGAAGCAAGTTAAAATTACATGCATTGAGACTGGTTTTAGGTTACTGAACCTGCTATTGTCAAACACATTAGCAATCTTAAGGAAGAGGATCCAACTGCTTTACATTAAAATAATGAAATTATGCTTGAAGAAAGACTATCATAGAAAAGCAAACTCTCTTGGACAGAGGTGACTGGAGAAGGAACCTGATTTTCAAGGTTACAAATTATTTAGTCCCTGAATTAGGAATATGATTGTGTTCTGCACACCTGGTATTGGTTTTAGAAGCATGAAAAAATGTGTGGAATGGTCATGAATTGCATACAGTTTCAGGAGCCGCTGTGGAGATGTGGCATGAGGCAGGGCCTGATGCCCTGATAGGCTGAAAGAACCTTTGGAAGATGGACCGTGGTTTGCATGAAGACCTGAAGACGTTTTGGATATACCAGGACTATGCAAGAGCTACCAAAGAACAGACAGTTGTCCTAGAATTTAAGTGTTCCCTGGCTATTCTCCCTAGCTGGGGTGTGGGGGTCAGAAATGGAAAATCTGGAGACTGTCAGTCTCTGGTTATATTGAACTTGAACTGCAGAAGTCTGATGTTTCTTTGATGGCAGTTGAGTTTGCATTTTTTTAGTCTCTCCTTGCTATGCATTATAGCAGTTGAAAATATTTACTCTGTGCTTTATATGTTGGAAGTATTTAACTTGTTTGATTTTACAGGACTTACTATCTTAAATTGGTCAAGACTGTGGGGACCTTTGAAATTGAACTGAGTACAATTTACAATGTGTGATGGTTATGAATCTATTGGGAGGCCAGGGCAAGAATGTGGTTGTTTGAATATATTCAATATATTCAATGTTTTATTGGCTTGTAGTTTGCATCTGTAGTCATCTGGCTGGAGGGTGTCACTGGGCAGATCTTAAAGTGTGTTGGTGGGTTTGAGATTTCATTCTAAAGAAATGCAAAGTGTGCATAGTTGGAGTTCCTGAAGTGTGGTGTGCTATGTGGCTCATAGACTTGTGCTTCTCTCTCTCTGCTTGGTTCTGTGAAAGCAGGCCAGCTTTTCCTGTCATTATTGAACTTCCCCTGGATCTTTAATCTTCAGTACATCCCTTCTTCTATAATTGTGCCTGGTCTGGAAGTTCATCTCAGTGAACTTGAAGCTGTCTGTTATAATACCTCTTAAATTACAATCCTTTGCCATTATTCCAAAAGTGTAATTTCACACATTGAGGTGTCCTAATAGGGATTTCAGCCGCATCGTTGGTAATGCCTTACAGCAATGGACATTTGTACTTTTAACTACTCTTGCACTTAAATTAGTTTAATGTATAATATTGGCTTATGGAATATGAGCAGAAAAGGCTTTGGATCCCATGTTGATTGTTCAGATTGTTTTATGCATACTCTCTTCTGCTTAACAAGGAATCTAGAGGTCATATCACAGTGAACGTACATGGTAGACACTGTCTTGGCCCACATGGTCCACATATACCTACAGCATCATTGTAGCACACATTTCTTTAGTGTTAAACCCTGAGATCACTTGTAATACAATTCAATTATGCTGGAATGGTGTTTTACTATAGTAATCAGTGCATTTCATTAATTCTCTATTGATAATATCTGAATTGAAAAAATATGCCAACTCCACTTGTAATGTTTTTATATATTTTATTTCCATTTTCAAAGACTTCATTGAATCAAGTGTAAGATAGGATATATAAAGGTATTATATTTTGAAAACAAACTGGACACGTAAGTGTTCAATAAATGTTAAAATTACTTATAGTATGTGCTTAAGAACTGAGAATTTGAGTTATATTAACTACAGTAGAGAAAGTGTGTCCTCATTAAATGTCACCAATTGTATTGACTACTCAATTATATAAAACAATAATCTTGTATTTTAAGTATTTCAGCCTGCACAGCTAATAACAGTGGAGTTGAGAATAAAACTCAAGTCTTATAACTTAAAGTCCATGGAATTTATGCTCTACTAAATTTGTCCAGTCCCTTCAACTTTCCTACATTCTTTTAAATAGGCTAACCTTTTAATTAAGTTTGCTGGACACAGCTAAATTTTTCTGCTATGTGATGTTTAAACTAATCTAACTGAAAGGATGGAAAGACTGAGTCTTAGATCAAAAATCTTCACCATCATTTATCAAAACATAGTCTGGATCTCTAAGAAATATCCAGTTCAGTTCCTGAATATCAAGGATAAAGCATGCCACAGAAGCCTAAGTAGGTTGATTAAATTAATTAATATTAAAATAAACTCTAGCAATCTTCATTTATCAATGGAGTATAAATAAATAAATGGTCCTAATGCTTTTAAGGAAATAAAATCTACTCCTAAGCAACTTAGCTTCTAAATTTATTTCAAGTAAAATGACAGAAGTACCATTTTTCACATTATAGAATGGTGAGTAGAATGTAAAAACAAATTCAGTTGATCTAGTCATGTGCAAAAAGAACTTGCAAACAAAGGAGCTGTAATAAAATTTCTCATGGAGTAAAAGTATTTTCTTTTAAGGTACATCTGAAAAGAGGAAAATACACAAAAGATGCAAAACAACCATAAGCACAAAGTTAAACATACTACTTTAAAAAATCTAAATCTTAAGGTCTATTTCTTTCAAACCATACTACTAATTTTCCCCTGGTTATTTATTTATTTATTTATTTATTTATTTATTTATTTATTTTTGAGATAGGGTGTGTCATTGTAGCAGAGAATAACTGAACTCTTGATTCACCTGCCACCCAATTGCTGACATTACAGGACTGTATGTTATTTAAAGTAATATCTCAATTATAACAAGTGAAATTCATTAATTTTTGGCTTTATTTTCCTATCACTTTCTTTGTCCTTTTATAGAAAATCTCATTATATTATTAAGAAATAGATTATTTGATCTTATAAAATTTCTTTTGACTCTGTTAGTCTTTCATATTCCATGCATACATAAATATTAATACATGGTTAAATTGATGTTAAATATTTACTAAACACCTTATGATGGATTTTGAATTCTTTTTTCTTTCTTATATGTTATAACACACACAGCCCAAAGAGATACAAAGAATTAACAAATAAATAAAAAGTATAGAAAAAATCCAGACACAAATAGTTATGTATTTTATGTTTATTTATATGAAATGTCTAGAGTACATAATCTATAGAAACAGAAAACAGAGTGCAGGTTCTCAGCAAAGAGTGACAGGCTCTTCTTTTGAGGTAAAGAAAATGTTTCCAGAATTTGAATGTATTAAAATCTACTGAAATACATTAAACCATTAATTTTGCAACATATTTTATTTCAATAAAAATACAATGTAAAAGGTTTGATTTATCTTTTTTATAATGTGTCATTCCCATTTGCATGAAACAAATGGAATTATTTTTATTTTTTTCATTGATACTTTTACTATTTTTATAATATATGAAGGTACAAATTACAGACAGATAGAATGGAAAAAAATGATGCGGAAGTTCTATGAGACTTTAGGACATTGGCTTCATATTATTTGTACCCATGATAAAAAGTGCTACAAATGACAGGAGGGAAGTGTCTGAAATAACGTTTCTGTGACAAGTCAGTGTTGACAACTAAGGTACATCTACAGATGCATCTCAGCACAGATACCAGATTTCTAAATAAGAGCATTTTCAGCAGACATAACTGAAAGACACCTTCATGCGGTTTCTCGTGTACAGAAAATTGAAAAGTCAGCTGGAGTAGTCAGATGATTTTCCTTAGATAACATTGTCATAGGCACAGATATAAAATCTTTAAAGAATATTCAGGTATAACTGAAGACACTTCTCACCTGAAGTTCTGGGGGAAGAAATTTGTAGTATATATGCTATTTATGTTTACAGAGGGTCATGGGAAAATATGGCAGGAGGAAGGATATTTGTACTGTTCAATGACTTACAGCAAAATGGACATATTTAAATATTCTTATACAAAAAAGCCAGTAGTGTTACTTGAAGCATTTAAATGTAAGCAAGTACATAAAATACTGGGATGGCCAGAGAAATTGATCATATGGTTAGGCAGGAAATATCAGTAGCTCAACAACCAGTGTTGACTAGTCTTTTCACAGTCTTATTTTCCTAGGGAGATTTATTCCTTTCTGCAATGTAATTTTGTTTGTACAGACTTAATATGTAGAAAGAATAAAGTTCATCTAGGCTACAATTATGTCTTAGTAGAAGTCCGTAGCAAAGGGACGTTATTCTAGATACCACGTAGAAAGAACAAAGTAACTTATTTATTATTTAGTTATTCATCCACTCTCCAACAATAAGCCTTATCCCTCTATTAATTATTTTTGTAAGTTCTGTTTTATGTTTAATATTTTAAGGCTAAATAATATTTCATATACACACACCATATTTTTTATCTATCCATCTGATGGACACAAGTTGACTCCATTTTTAAATATGCAATTAAGTTATTTATTTGAGAGGGTAGAGAGAGGGAGAAATGTAGAGAGGATGGGCATGTAGGCCCTCCAGCCACTGTATCTAGCTTTATGTGAGGACTGGGGAATTGAAACTTGGTCCTTTGGCTTTGCAGGCAAGTGTCTTAACTGATAAGTCATCTCACCAGACCTGATTTTATTTTTGACTACAATGAATAATGCTACAATGAACATGGCTGTCTGCTGACATATATTCAAATTAGTAATACCATGCTTAGAACATAAGATCAGTACCAGTATTAAAAGATCATGCTTTAAAGTGCTTGTTATTTCCTAGCCTCTGAAACAATTTTTTGTAGTTTTAAAAGGTAGAAGAAAATGAGAATTTTAAAGATTGTATAGAAATTAGAGACCTAAGGAACTGTGATTAGAATGTGAAATGTTAGAACCAGTGTGAATAAAGCATAAACAGGCTGGACGTGGTGGCGCAAGCCTTTAGTCCCAGCACTTGGGGGGCAGAGATAGGATCACCGAGACTTTGAGGCTACCCTGAGACTACATAGTAAGTTATTTCCAGATCAGCCTGGAGCAGAATGAGACCCTATCTTAAAACACCAAAAAAAGAAAAAAAAAAAAAAAAGGACACAATGAAATTTGAAGAAAAATGGTTGAACCTGGAACAGATCATTCTCAATGAACTTACCAATTGCAGAAAGATAATTAATGCATAGACTCACTCATCTACAGCACCTAACCTGAATCTACCCAAGATGCCAACATACCCAGCAAGCATCTCTAGGACTAGGACTAGACAATAGGGTGGCTGGGCAGGGAGGGGAGGGTAAGTGAGGGGGTGGGGGACACAAGTCTTGACCCAAATGGCAATGGTACCATATAAAATTCTACATCTTAAAAGGCAGACCAAATGGTTGAACCTTCACCAGGACCCTAGAGGGAACACCTGAGCCACAAGACACTGGAGAGGGTATGATGAAGGTTGACCTACAGCTTCTCTCTCTATCTCTTTTTCTCTCTCTCTCTCTCACTCACTCTCTCTTCTCTCTAACTCTTTTTATGTTAGTTATCTTTTTCTTCCTTTTCTTAGAGGGCACTGACCTATAACTCCCAGTACCAGCATGTGGCTATCATCCACAATGAGCTTTTGATCAGAGAGACCTAAAAGTTTTCCTAAAAGACAGACAGATTTCTGTCAGAGTACGTGATGACCCACCAAAAGTTAGTGGTGGGACCATACTACTGAAGACACGATATGCGGATGACATGTAGAATGGAATGATATGGCTGGAAGCTGGAAGAGAGTCAGTCCCCAGACAGTCAGCGTGTCTAGTGCCAGAAGGTGCTACATGGGCGACAGGGGGAAAATGACCAATATCTGTCCAAGCAACTAATGGTCTAACCTACTTAGCAACAAATAACCTGTCGTAATGCTCACACAAGTGCAATAGTGGTGCGCAGCCATGGTGGGAAACCAATTGCTCTTGATTTGGCTAACTGATCCCCTCAGTGGACCATGACCCATAGCTGTTTCTGGGAAACAAGTCAGAACCATATCCAAACATAAGCCCACACTTCATCATCAAGCTACCACCAATGGTGAGCTACAAGAGGGCCTACACCTATTAAATTATCTCTATAAAAAATAAGGGTTATCCCATTTTTCTGGTGCTATTTCTAATCTCCATTGTAAAATGTGCTTCTCTTTTTCAGTCACATATCCTAAGGAGAGAACCACCCCATAATGCCTCAAAAGGGCCCCAGCTGAAACTAAGAATAATTAGTGAAATAAGAAAGGGTGCTGTTTTCTTGGTGAACAGGGTACCAGCACAGGGGTGAAGGAGGTCGGCACAGAGAACGATCAACCCCTACCAAATCAGATATCCAGAGACCCAGAGGCCCCCAACCCCTCATCACTGAAGCAGACCCAAAATGAACACAACATGGCTCAGGGAAATTTTGTGGAAGAGGGGGCAGAAAGAATGTCAGAGCCACACGTTGGGTCATGATATGCAGAGACATTTATCCTACCCATAACTGTGGGCTAACTCTACAATACATGACCCATATACCTCAACAAAGAGGGGCCAGGGGGAGGTGGGTAGGACATAGATGAGCCTAACAATGGTACCAACTTGACTGTATTCACTGAGTACAAAACTAATTAACAAAAAATTAATAAAAAATAAATAAGTAAAAATGTAAACAGAATTATTATAAGTGGCCGCAGTTTGATTTCTCAGAAAAATATGGCATATGTCTGTCACCGGAGACTTTGTTTTACTCTGGGGAAACTAGAATACATTCACCCCAAATAAGGCACAGATAAAGACCAATACACAACTGTACCAAATCCAGTTTTTGTGACCCAATGTGTTTATTTACCGAGCAGGGTGATAGGTTGCTTATAGGAACAATAGATGACTAAGCTGCATCACTGAAATGGGTGATGACTGGCTGTAGCAGAATATCTGGAGCACAATGTGCAGAAAGTTCATCTGGTAAGATAATGTTTTCTCGAGCAATTTTTTACCTTAGGGGGGAATCCTGCAATTTTTTAGTTGTACTTGTTGACTTCCTGAGTGTCCCCCTTTCTAACCACCCCCAGGAAGTAATGTCTTAATTTCTACACATCAATGGTCAATATCTGCCCCTCTACAGGTTTTTAATTTTTTTGTTATTTTAATTTATTCATTTGAGAGTGACAGACAGAGAGAGAGAGAGGCAGATAGTGAGAGGGAGAGAGAATAGGTGCACCAGGACCTCCAGCCACTGCAAACAAACTCCAGATGTGTGCACCCCCTTGTGCATTTGGCTAACGTGGATCCTGGGGAAATGAACCTTGAACCGGGGTCCTTAGGCTTCACAGGCAAGCACTTAACTACTAAGCCATCTGTCCACCCCCCCCAATACAGTTTTTAACAACTCCTCTAACCTTGGTGAATGCTCATGTGACCTTTGAAGCTTCAGCTCTTCCAAACGTGACCGCTTCAGCACCTTCTCCTTTTAGGAGGGAATATTTCAATTGTGGGGAGTCTTTTCTACAACTGATTCAGTGAGTTACTGTAGGAGTTAATTTCTGTGGAGCTAAAACGTATCTTTGTCAGCAGATGGAAAAATTCCAAAGAAGGAACTATTCAAAAAGGGCCCAAAGGGTTGATAAGAAGGAAAGACAGTTTAGGCTAAAACAAAGTAAAATGGAGTTCATTGTTAGGGTGGCCTGAATACAGAAATGATTGATATGTAAATTGTCACACCTTGTTTGTTCACTTACCCCTCCCCTTGGCTATGAACACTATAACATGGAAATAAAATCTCAGCTCTGGGTCAAAGCTTCTTTGGAGGACTACCTCAAGCTTTTTGGGTTTCTGGCATTGGAGTGATCTTTTCAGTGAATTTCTAAGACATCTCTAGAGACCCCACTGAGATTTTTCCTTCACCATGACCCCAGTTGTTTGGGAAGGACTGCTGCTCTTGGGGTTCCCAGCATGCCAAATGCCCCTGTAACTGGGAAGAGTGCACCCCTGTCATGACTGCTGGGTCACCTTCCAGGTGGCCCAAGAGACTGTGAAGTCCTGGACCAGAGTTCCTATGTGGAAGTTGACAAGCCTTAGTCAGACATCCGGACCAAGTAAGAATTCCCCGGGAAACTGGAAATTGGAATTGTGACTAGACAGGTCTAGAGGAGCCAGTGTGGATCATCCCTCCAAGAGGACGAATCCCCAAGGAGGTGATGGCCCTCTTTCCCTCAGGTGTCAGGTTGACTGATGGTATTCAGTATTAAGCTCAATCGAGGTTATGAATGGGATTAGATAAAAATTGTTTGAACTCTGAATGAATGAATGAATGAATGTGTGAGGGGAAGATGGCCATCTGGAGTCTGTATGAAAAGTACACTTGATGTGAATGTGTGTTCATGTATGCATGTGGCTCACTGCCCCAAGGCTGCAGAGTATCTTTGTCTTTGTGTCTGTTTTGCAGTAGTAACACAGTGGGGAATTCACTGTGGGGGAAATCCTCCATCAAGCCCACTGTCCTAGACTGCATGGTCAAAAACAAACCATACTTCAGAAGAGAATATGCAGGAGATTACAATACTAAGATGATACCAGAAAAACTAAAGTCCTCTGTAAATTAGGAAGGCCAGCTTCTAATGTTGAATGGCCTCCAGAGGAAACACCAAAAATAACTATGATTATAGACAAGGCAAAATGCAAGATTCTCCCACTCTTAGAATTTATAAAATGGCAAGATCAAGGAGCTTCCCTGTAGCCCAGGTAGAAATCCAAAACTCTCCCTGGGGAGAGGGAACACCACTCAACTAGAGTCAGATCAGGAGCTGCAAGGCAAGAGATCACCCCCACACAGCTGCCCCCTAACACACTCTCCAGTAATGAGGTACTGGCAGCCAAACAAAAATTTGGCAAAACCCAAGGCCACAGAAATGGCGGGTAAAGGGAGATAATGTCTGGGCCACTGGGAAATTCCACCACTCTGGGACCTGACACTGAGGAAGAAACTAAATGATAGAAAAGACAAACCAAGATAAAATTCTCACTGAAAAGTTTTACAAATGCTTCTGAATTAAAGGAATGTGATGAAAGTCACCCAAGCCCTAGGCCCAACCATATACCTACCAGAAGAAGAGGGAAAGCCCCTTAGCACTTGCAAAGAAGGGTTATGCTGTCCTGCCATGCTCCCCAGGAGCAAATGGTCAATCAGAAATAGATAAATTCTGGGCCAGTCCTAGACAAGTGCTAGAAACCTGGGAAAGCTCATCTCTATTGCTCTCTCATGCTGCACCTGTGGCAGCTCCCCAAGGCAAGAACAAAATGGGGACTACACATGAGCAGGTGCCTGCAATTTCAATGTGTCACTTAGTGCTTCCCCAGCAGGGCTTGACCTACATGATGGCCAGATGGCCCTGGAATGTGTGGGGGGGGGGTGTGTGACCTGACACTCAAGTCCCACTGGACAAGAAGACAAGGCACAACACTCTCTGGGCTTCTGCCACCAACAGGGAAATCCCTGGTAGCTTTGCTTTCTTGGAATTATTGCCTTGCAGAGCCATGGGGAGATACAGGCACAGGCAATCTCAGGGTCCTGGTCCCAACATGATGATGGGTGTAACAGACAGCTTCAGATTTGCTGAGAACTTCCAGACCAGGGAGGAATATTTATTGAAGCTTACAGATCCAGGGGAAGTTCCATAATGGCAGAAGAAGTTTTCACAGGACCAAACATAGAGAACGAAGCACAAGTCTTAAAACCAAAAGCCACACAGCATAGCACACTTCAGGAACTACAGATAGGCACTCTTTGCATATCTTTAGATTGAAATCTCAAATCTACCACCACATCTTAAGATCTACCCAGTGACACTGCCTCCAGCCAGATGGCTGCAGATGCAAACTACAAGCTAATAAAAAATAAAAACTACCAAGTGGTACTCATCAACATTTCACCAAAAGATATTTAAGAAACATGGAATGCAAACCACAACTATTAGTATTGCACTCATCTGTATGTTGGATTCATGTAATAAGTAAAGAATCCCTATAATCCTATATCAAAAGGTAATACATTAGGGGCTGGAGAGATGGCTTAGCAGTTCAGGTGTTTGCCTGCAAAGCCAAAGGATCCTGAATCAACTCTCCAGGGCCCACTTAAGCCAGATGCACAAGGGGGTGCATGTGTATGCAGATCGTTTGCAGTGGCTGAAGACCCTGGGGTGCCCTTTCTCTCTCTCTCTCCTTTATTCTCTATTTCAAATAAATAAGTAAAAGTATGAAAAGGTAATACACTGTACTATAAATAGGTCAAAGTCTTGACTATACAATTCACAAAACAAAATAATTATATAATAAGAATCTATAAATGCATTGCAAAGTTGTTCATCATTAGAAATATAATAAATACAGCCAAAACATTAACACAAAGAAGAATTAGCAAAATAGTGATAGACATAGGTCCAAAGTGGGAGTACCTGTGTCCCTATACATAATAATCAAAAACAAATGCCTGATACTGTAAACCTATGATGGGTGAAGTCATGAGCCCTAGTGGTGTAATGTCTGCTGGTGTCTGGCTAAATGTATATACTGTGCTCACCTAACTGCCCCATAAGCTCTTAATGTTCATACCCATGTTACTCTCACTTTTGGTTAGAGAAGCTTCTCTTTTCAGATGGTGGTGGTCTTGGGGTGACTCAGAAGGCACCATAATGCTGAGAAGTGACAGAGGAGTACTTAACACTGAAACATCTCTATCAAACCTTCCAAGGCTCAGGTCCATTGCGGAAGAGGAGGTAGAAAGAATGTAAGTGCCAAAGGCATTATTCTACACACAAAATGGCCTAGATATACATGACCTCACAGTGCCTGACACTATCTACCCAAGACCATAATAATATGAGGAAAAGATGATGACATGAAAATAAAAGAGAGACTGATTGAGGGGTGTAGGAGGATGATGGAGAGTGGATTTGCAAACAGAAAGTGAGGGGGGAGGGAACTACCATGGTTTATTTGTATAATTATGGAAGTTGTTAATAAAAAACATTTAAAAATGATGACAAACAGGGCTGGAGAGATGGTTTAGTGGTTAAGTGTTTGCCTGTGAAGCCTAAGGACCCCGGTTTGAGGCTTGATTCCCCAGGACCCACATTAGCCAGATGCACAAGGGGGTGCACACGTCTGGAATTCGTCTGCAGTGGCTGGAGGCCCTGGCGTGCCCATTCTCTCTCTCTCTCTCTCTGCCTCTTTCTCTGCCTGTCGCTCTCAAATAAATAAATAAAAATAAACCAAAAAAATTTAAAAAATGGTGACAAACAACTATGTCTTAACTCTTGAAATTCTTAGATGTTTATAGAAATGAATTTAATATTGGATTAAGCAAACATAATTTTTGATGGTAGGTAATTTTTCTCATCGTCTCCCAAGCTTAATAATTATCTTAAAGACTGTGTGCCCATTTGAAGACATTTGGTCATTGTTTTTGTACAAAGCAGATAAGATCTTACTAATAAATCATGACAGACATTATTCTAATCTGTTTATGGATTACTGAAGTATTAGCTAGACCAAGACATTTATCATCAAATTTGGTCTACAATAGGCTTGAAAAGTTATGTGCTTAAAGGTATTGCAAATCCCAATTGCCTAGAACAAAAAATTAAAATTGATATATACATAGATAGATAGATAGATAGATAGATAGATAGATAGATAGATAGATAGAAAGAAAGAGAACAAAGCCTTTGGGAGAAGTTAAGGAGAATTTCTTTCAGAAGTTATGCATAATGACATATCCGTTCACATAGGTTAAGACAGCTGTAATCATGAACAGAAAAGTAAGGATTGACAAGGATGTCTATACCCTGTTAAGTTGGAATACTAATTAGTACATTTTTAGGATACAGAGGTTGCTCAAAATTAAAAAAAAAATGCACCAAATGATCCAGCCATCATATACTCAATATAAGACCACAATAATTTGAATTTGTGCATTAATAAAACATCTAGACTCCCATATACTCTACACACTGTAGCATTATTCACAATAATACAATAGACTATCAACGTGAATGTCCATTAATGGATGAATGAATAACGAACCTATAACATAACATATGTATACATTTGAATACTATTTGGCTTTATAAAAAAGCAAATCCTATCATTTGTGACAAGGATAAATGTGTAGGACATTATGCTAAATGAAATTTGACACAGAATGACAGTAACTATAATATCTCATGCTAGATTAAAATGCACTGAACTCATAGAAGTAGAGAGTATAATAATGATTAGTAGTGATTAGAGAGTGACAAAACATTGGATAGATATTGGTCAAAGTACATAAAGTTTCAGTAACTAAATAGAAATTAATTTAAGAGATCCATGTTACAACTGGAGACTGCAATTAATAACATCAAATTATATCCTTTAAAATTACTGGGGAGAGATTGCACGTTCCCACCATAAAATAGGTATGTGAGTTAATGCATATGTTAATCAGCCCAAGACATTCCACACTGTATACATGTATTAATGTGCCATTTAATACTCCATACATATACATAATTATGCTTTTAGTTAATAATTAAAATCATGTATGCCTAGGGAAAAAAAACACATGTTCAGAGAACACCTGAGAAATCTCTTAGGAATCATCATGGACTCATAGCCATGCTCATTACAAGTTGGATCCGTGTTGAAAGAGAACATCAGCAGAGAGTCTGTAAATATTGGAAGAGGTGATTTTATTTTTCTTCTATTGCTTTATGAATATCTTGTATTCGAGAACATATCTGTCAACACTCTTGCTGGAGATACACTAAGGAACAAACACTGCAGTGATTATACATAACAGAATATATATACAACTAAAACAGTCTGCTATTGCAGATCTCATTAAAAAAAAGTAAGTGTTATCTCAATTTTCCGGGTGCTAACTTACTCTCCATTGGAGAATCTGCTTCTCTTTTCCAGATAGATGCAGATCCTAAGAAGAGAGCTGCTCCAACATACCTCAAAAGGGGCCCAACTGAAACTAAGGACAACTGGCAAAATAAGCAAGGGTGATGTTTTCCTGTGAACTGGATACCAGCACAAAGGGGAAGGAGATCAACACAGAGAAAAATCAACTCCTACCAAATCAGAGAGCCAGAGCCTCAGAGGCCCCCAACACCTCAGCACTGAAGCAGACCAAAAATGAACCCAACATGGCTCAGGGAAATTTTGCAGAAGAGGGGGCGGAAAGAATGTCAGAGTCACATGTTGGGTCATGATTTGAAGAGACATTTAGCATACCAATAACTGTGGGCTAACTCCACAATGCACGACCCATTTACATCAACAAGGAGGGTCCAATGGGAGGGGGTAGATCATAGATGAGCCTAAACAATGGTACCAAACTGCCTGTATTTGCTGAAAAGAAAACTAATAAATTAAATTTAAAATAAAAAAAAAAGAATTAGTAAGAGCTGGAAATAATTCAAATGTCCTTCAATCAATGAAAAGATTATGAATGTGATGTAAATGTGACAATGCGTGTAGCAGTAAAAATGAATGAACTATTGATTTGTGCAACTGTATATAAATAAATCTTAAGTATGTTTTGCTAAAATTAAAGTGGCATAACCCACAAAAAAAAAGAAAAACAAAGCATCTTAAGAGTTACTCCAATGTGATATTTACATGGTGAGTTTTCAACAGGAAATAAAATATACTGAGATAAAGTAAAGCATGGTCAATAAATACAGACAGAAACTCTTTCTTTTGAATCACAGACACTGTACTTCTTAGACAGTCATTTAAATTGTCTCCACTATGTTCAAAAGGTGAGTGGAGGGCTTAGAGTATAGCTCAATGAAGAGTGCTTCATAAAGTGCATAAGGCCTTTGATGCAATTTCCAGAACAGTGGACTTAAAAGTTAGTGGAAAATATGGACAAAGATGTAAAAGAACACAAGAGAACAATGTGTAATCTGTATGTTGTTATCAGTAGGGAGAGAAAAATTTTATAAAGAACCAAATACAGGGCTAGAGAAGTCACTCAGTGGACAAAGTCCTTCCTGCACAAGTATTAGGGTGAAAATTTGGATCCATCGCACAGTAACTGTCAGCCTGTAAGCCTAGCTTTCAGGAAGGTAGCGACTAGTTGAATTGGTGATTTCTGGGTTCACATGAGAGACCTGAGCTCAGTGAATAAAAGGGTAGAATGATCAATGGAGGAAGTTATCCTTCATTGGCCTCTGGCCTCCACCTTCACATGCATGTACATCTGCAGACATGTGCACCTATACATACACACAAAGAAATAGAGAAAGGGCTGGAGAGATGGCTTAGTGGTTAAGCGCTTGCTGGTGAAGCCTAAGGACCCCGGTTCAAGGCTCAATTCCCCAGGACTCACATTAGCCAGATGCACAAGGGGGCGCACGAGTCTGGAGTTCTGGAGTTCGTTTGCAGTGGCTGGAAACCCTGGCACGCCCATTCTCTATCTGCCTTGTTCTCTCTGTTACTATCAAATAAATAAGTAAAAATAAACAAAAAAGATAGAGAAAAAAGAAAAACAGGAATCCTAAAGTTGAATAATTTAAATAAAAATAAGCAGAAGCTCTGTTTACTTTCACCAGAACCTTTATCTACCAGCTCTGGGTAGTGCATTTGCTTTCCACAATTTTTTTGAGATGAAAAACTTTCACATAGATATTGAGACTGATAAGTGCACATTTAGTGTTCATGGTAGGTGACCTACATTATCGTAGATTAATGAGATTGCTAGAATTTAGAAATACTTTGTTCATATTTACATAACCTATATTTTGCTATGTAATATGAGTGGAAAATAGTTTATCAATGAATAAACCATCAGAAAAAAAGAGAAAAATAAATAATCACTAGAAACATTCAATACAAACTTAAGAACAAGTAAAGCAAAACCAGTCAACTTGAGATAGAATAATTGTAATAATAGCTTAAAACAAAACAAAAATTGCAGCAAAGTATATAGAGCTTCAGGAATGTATAGTTCACCATCAAGCCAAGGAGAATGCACACTATGTCAATACAAAAGAGAGTAAATCTTTAACCGTGGCATTTGGGAGGGAAGATTGCCATAAATTCAATGCCAGCCTGGGCTTTGGAGTGAGTTCCAAGTCAGCCTGGGCCAGAGTAAGACACCAGCTCAAAAAGAAAAACAAAAGCATTCAAAACAGGGAGAAAAAAAAAGAGAGAGAAAAGGGAAGATAGAAAAGGGCAGAAGAATATTTGAAGAAAACCATTTTTAAAATGTCCAACTTGTTAAAATCTTTGTTTATAATCAAAACTTAAATTTTATTGAAAAGGAAAGTACTTTCATTTTCTGTTTGTTTCAGTCTCAAAAATAAAATCCACATGGTCAAATAGGTCTGCCTGTCCATTTTATTCATGTTTCATTTTTATAACTTCTTTATCGCTAGTAAATATGAAAACTTCAAGTTTGAGCTCAGGGCTACCTATATGGAACTGAGGCAAAACGAACAGTTGTTTTATAATTTACATTTTAGAAGGTGTCCAAAGTTGGAGTGTTTGTTTTTCTAATGAGTTGATTTTACTTGTAAAATTCTGAGAGCCTCTCCTGCTGTGATCTTTCAATTGAAATTCCAATGGGTGGTCAATTTATTTTCTCTAATAAGTTTCTTTTCTCTACTAAGATATTCAACCACAATATCTTGAGCACTCAGTAGCAAACCTGCTTCCACACTCTACTGGTTTCTCATAGTAGTTTCAGGAAGTGTAAAAGAGCCCTTTGAGAACAAAAAGAGTATTTATTAAACATAGGTATAAGTTGACTTCCATACCCTGTTGTCCTGAAGGAAACACAGGAAAAAGCTAGCTTCTTTTAGGCAGTTGTAGTTAGGGACAGGAGCCCCAAGAGAGTACCAGAAGATGCCACTCTACCTTGGCAGAAATGGAACTCATGCCTGATTCAATTTCATCTACAACAGCTGTAGCACGCTGCTGCCTCTAATATAGTACACTGCCTTTGTGGTCAGCTCCTTGATTCTGCAAACCAAGTGCGTCTTCCCCTTATATACCTGAGTCTGACAAAATAATATTTCTTTTATTTTTTTTAATTTAAATTTGTATGGATACATCAGGTGTTGGTATCACATTCCCCTCCTCCCTGCCCCTGCTCCACTGAGGACCCCCCTTATTAAGATTGCTGATGTTTACCATGGAGGTGTGGGTTATGAGTTGTGAGAACAGCAGTCAGTCATAGGAAGGGCTACGTCTCTGGATGTTCATTCCCACCTGTGCCTCATACAATTTTTCCACACTTTCTCCTGTAAAATTCACTGAGCCTTGGTGGTTATGCTTTAAGTCTACCTTAGTGTTGAGCTCTCAGCATCTTCTGGATTTCTGCTTTATTGCATGTAGAATTTTCTCAGTGTCTGATTCTATCACCTTGGTTCAGGTTGTCATACTCGCCGTGGAAGCAGTACTCTTGCACATCTTGGCAATTCCTTTGTTTCAAATACAAAGAATAGATTTTCAATTGACTATAAGGGCTTCTTCACACTTATCTCTGCCCTGGGATCTCTACTTGGACACATAAGTTTGCCTTTCTCCTACTCAACGCGACTGGGTATAGGAATGCATTGTTTCTTGGCCTAGGTAATATTCTGCTTGCCTCAGCTTTATGCTTTGGGGTAACTTCTCATTTTAATTACACATGATTTGCCTCTGATATCTGAGTCTACCATGTGTATGTTTTCTTTAAGCTCTAGAGTTATCACATGGGAATTTTCTCTAAACTCTCGACCTGCTACCTATGTAATTTCTCTAGACTTGTGGTAACCATAAGTGTAACTCTCTTTTTATACCCACTTCTGATCTGAATTTTCTGGTCTCAGCTTTGGTACTTTCTCTCCACCTTAAGCCATTCCCACTTGCTCTCTTAACTTTCTTCCATGGGGAGGCTAAAGATGGATACTGTGCTTTCCATAAAAGTGTATGTTTCCTCCAAATCTCCATACATAAGCTCCTAGGTTCTATCTTCCATGTGCTTGTGAGTTGGCTCCAGCCTTTTCTGAGACCGCCACTTCCTTTAAATAAACTTCACAATTTGTTATTTCTTCCTTGTAGTACTTTGAGTGGAAATCCACAGTCAGCTTCACGTTACTGGGATGAACTTCCAAACTATGCATAGTCATGGGAGGAAGGGATTTATTGAAGCTTAAAGATAAAGAGGAAGTTCCATGATGGCACAAGAACCTGGCCCACTTTCACAAGGCCATGCAGAGAAAAATACCAACACCATTAACACAGGCAAGCATGTTTTAGGAACAATAGCAGAACTGAGGCACTTTGCATACCTTTAGCCTAGAATTCCCCTAAAAATATCTTTACTGTAGTGTTGCAGCCAGGTTCACATTGCTGGCAGAAATTACCTGACCAAGAGCAGTTTGATGGAAAAATCATTTATTTTGGCTTACAGACTCAAGAGGAAACTCCATGATGGCAGGAAAAATGATGACATGAGCAGAAGGTGGACATCACCATCCTTGCCAATATTGGGTGGACAACAGGAACAGGAGAGTGTGCCAAACACTGGCAAAATGACACCACCTATAACACTCATAAGCCCACCCCCAAAAATACACTGCCTCCAGGAGGCATCGATTTCCAAACCTCTATCAGCTGGGAACCAAGCATTCAGTTTGTGGGGGATACCTGAATCAAACCACCAAAGGTAGGAATCTAGGATCTGACACCTCCTCCAGTGAGGCAGGTGGAGATCTAAGTTTTATGCTTTAATAAACTCCTGTATCTATTAGGGGACATCCATTCAAACTTGCACATTCTGACCCTGGCCCCCAATAGGTCCCTTACCATCTCGAATTGTAAACTGTGTTCAGTCCAAATTCAAAGGTCTCCACAGTCTGTAATGTTCCATATCTCATCTGAGATTTAAAATAGTGTGTCAGATGTGAGTCCCATAAAATCAAAATAACTTACATACTTTCAACATATAAAGGCACAGAAAAAGCATTTTCAAGTGCTATCAGGCATAGCAAGGAGCGCCTAGAACTATGCAAACTCAATAGCCATCAAGCCAACATTTGCAGTTCAAGTCCAGTATCATAGCAAGTGACTGACAATCTCTGGAATTCCCAACTCCAGCACTCCAGTTGAACTGAATATCCAGAGAAACTTCCATCCCAAGCCAACAATGCTCTGTGGTAGCCCTTGAACAGTCCTGGTTTATCAAAAACATCTTGAGGTCTCCAAACAAACTATGGTCCTTCATCCAATGGCTTTGTCAGCCTATCAGTTTCATCATGCCTGGCCTCATTCCATGTATTAACAGGAGCTCCTAGAACCATGTGCACTTCATGATTCAATCCCCAAATTTTTCATGCTTCTGAAATCAATAATAGGTATGCAGGACAGAGCCATATTCTTAATCCAGGGACAAAATAAACTAGTGACTTTAAAGAGCAGTTTCCTTCTTTACAAAAAGTTTGCATTTTTACCATTCAATCTTTCCTAGATAGGATCACATCAGGCATCCTTTTCATTGTTTCAATATAAAGTAGTCATCTTCCTTCTAAATGCTAATGTATTTGACAATAGCAGCTTGAGCAGCTAGTCTCTGTGTAATTTTAAATTTGTTTGAGTTTTTCCAACTTCGAAGCTTAAATTTCTCAGTATCATATCTTTCACCAAGCACATTAGTCCATTTCAAATTTAACCTTGATCAAACTCTCTAGGTCTGGACAGCTGAACACAGAAAGCTCTTATGTCAACAGCCCAGTTCCAATAAATTCCTCTGTCATCTTTCCTTCTCCTTAGAAAGCTCATAAGCATAGTCTTCAATTACAATTCTCTCTGTACTTAGAATTTTCATATATTACCAGAATAGTTCATAAAACTTGGCTTACCACTCCAGAAGGCATCTTCAGTTGCAAGTACCATGTCCATTCCATTCCTCCGAAACAAAAGTCCAAAAAAGAAGCCAGGCGTGGTGGCACGCGCCTTTAATCCCAGCACTCGGGAGGCAGAGGTAGGAGGATCGCCGTGAGTTCAAGGCCACCCTGAGACTACAGAGTTAATTCCAGGTCAGCCTGGACCAGAGTGAGACCCTACCTCAAAAAACCAAAAAAAAAAAAAAAAAAAAAAAGCCCAAAAAGATCAAAATCCACATGGTCAGATTTATTGGCAATAGCCCACACTCTGGTACCAATTTTATAGCAGTCAGCTTCACATTGCTATGATGAACTTCCAAACTAGGCACAGTAATGGAGCAAGGGATTTAATGAAGCTTACAGATTCAGGGGAGGTTCCATAATGGCAAAAGAAGCTGACCCTCTTTATACAGATCCAAGCAGAGAGGAAAGGAACCACCTTCAGCACAAACAAGCACACTGTAGAAACAAACCCATTATACAGAACTCAGACACTTTGCATATCTTTGGCTGGAATTCAGATCCATCCCCAGTAACAGCTCCTCCTGCTAAGTTACAAGCTTAAATAAAACTTCTTAATCTGTTGAAGGACATCCATTAAAACTATCACCTCCTGAGGGGCTGGAGAGATGGCTTAGTTGTTAAGGCACTTGCCTGCAATGCCAAAGGACTTTGGTTCAATTCCCCAGTACCCACATAAGCCAGATGCACAAGGTAGCACAAGCATCTGGAGTTTGTTTATAGTAGCTGGAGGTCCTGGCATGCCCATTTCCTCTCTCTCTTTCCCTCTCTCTCTCTCTCTCTCTCTCTCTCTCTCTCTCTCTCTCTTACTCTGCTTCTTTCCCTCTCCCTCTCTCAAATAAATAAATAAAAAATAATTAAAGAAACTATCACCTCTGTAAATAAACTCATTAATTCATACGTTGTCCTTCTTGGGTCTGTTTTTATCAGTTACTTCTTTAGGATAAGGACCCAAAATTGGGGTTCATATGTTTGGGAGGCCCCTCCTAAACCCTGCCTCAAAACCTATGTATCCATAGCTTTCTACCATTAACCAATAGCTAGAAATAACTTTCTACTTTCTTTTTCTTTTTTAAGACTTATCTAAACACAATCAGACAGTAGCCCAAAGAATCCCTAAATAAGATCTATTGGTTGAAAGGTTTTTTTTTTTTTTTTTTTTTGAGGTAGGGTCTTACTCTGGTCCAGGCTGACTTGGAATTAACTATGTAGTCTCAGGGTGACCTCGAACTCATAGCAATCAATCCTCCTACCTCTGCCTCCCAAGTGCTGGGATTAAAAGTGTGTGCCACCATGCCCGGTATTCTAGTTGGAAGTTTGAAACCATAACACTGCGTTGGGGACTTACTAGATTAGAATACAGAAAATGGGCAGTCCAACAATCATCATTGGAAAGTCAGAAAACCAAGTAAATGCTGTACTATTTTATTATTTTAATTAGTTATCATTTGTTTTTTCTTAACAATGTATTATTTTTATTGTACTGATTTCAGGAATCCTTTTTTCCTGCCTATGGGTCTCTGTGTTTATTGTAGAATTCATTGATGATGTCATTCAATTCTCTCTGTCCATGTTCATTTTTCTTCATAGTTTTTCACAATGAGTTTTGACTTACAGAATTTCTGTAGATTTATTTTCAAGTTTGGATAGTTCTTCTGCGAGATAAAGTGATAGGTTAAAGCCTTCTAAGAGGCAGTGTACTTTATCCTCTCCAGAACTTCAATTTATTTAAAAAATGTATTAATATATTTTATTATTAATACATTTTAATTGATAGTATTTAAAAGCATGACATAAAAGTAGGTACATCATTAATCATAGTCAATGTATTTACAACTGCATTTACAATGATTACATCCAATGTCCAATCATTCCCAGAGCAATTTTTTTGTCAACTTCTTTTTTGTTGCTGTATATGTATTTACCTACCTCATAATTGTCTACTGGAAATGAAACATTTGATAGTAGATTACAGCAGCTCAGGAGATTATTCTCTATTCATATTTTGCTATGGTTATTTGATATATTACTTGGTTAGTAAACAGTGACATTACTGTTGTAAAGTTTGCATCCATTTTCACATACACTATGTTAAATATTGTATAGCTGCTCTGCAGGGAAGCAGTGCTTAATGTATGCCTGCCTCCATGTTGGGTACAAGTAGGTTCCTCACACTCACTCTTCCTGCTCAAATGCCACATCTTAATGCCTATAATTCCAAGAAGATTGTTGTAATATTTTCAATAATGCCCTGGATCTTAATTCCTCTACAAACTGACCTAATACAATTGTGGACCTTTTGGCAGGTTAATTTTGGGATCAGACTCTGATATGTGTTCAGCCTCAGGAGGGCTCCTAAAACTTGTCTTACCACCAAGTTTGCTTCTAAACTGAAATTGCCTAGGACCCCTCTAATTGATAATTTGAAATCATGCCAATGGGTTTGAAGTGGAATCATTGACATTCTTTATAGAAAAAATCATATTAGTATTTACAGATCTATATTCACTTAATTTGAGAATACTTACAACACTTAAAATACAATCTCAGTCCATTTAACTTGCACCATTCACCCATAAATTGCCTTCACTACCTAACAATACTAATTAAGAAACACAGAGTAAACTAAAGCACTAACATTGTTGTACCTGAATTAAAAAATTATGCAAAGCTTATAATCAGTTGTCAAGGAAAGCATAAACTAATCCCAGAATCCCTGTGTATGACTGGTATAACCTCAACTGGGGAGCAAAGAATCCTTCCCATTCGTCTCTAAGCAGCAGCTAGCAACTGCTTTTCTATTAGACTCAAAATTACAAGGAATTTCTAAAATTGAGATTGTGAGAGAAGTCATGCGTATGTGTTGTTGTGGTGAAATTGTGAAAAGGAATTATTTTTTTTTATTTCATGGTTTCCAATATGCACTATACACTAGCCATTAATTCTTTTATCTCTTTTTTCATTTAACAGGAAAATGATGATATGTTAAGAATTCCTTATCTCTCTATGATCATCCTTAAAAATGCTTAAGTTGGGCCATCACTCAGAAGACCAATTATTTGAGAAATTAATCTTTCAGCCAGATTAATTTTTAATGTCTCTTAAGGCATGACCCGAAATGAAATGCTTAACTAGGAAGCTGTAGCAGCCACATTTAAAGAACAGCGACAAAAAGTCCTTAGAGTTGTACAAAAATCAAAGTTTGAGAATGCCATCAGAAAAAAAGGAACAGCAGCAAAATGATTAGACTAGCAGGAGATCTTGCATCAGTAACAATAGATATCTGAAGCTAGTACCATGTCCTCTTAGTTTTGAGAAGAAAGACAATAAGATACTCAACAAATATACATTTTGTAATTTTAATTTTTTTACATATATATGTAATAAATACATACATTTTACATATATATATATATATATATATATATATATATTTATATATTTGAGAGGGAGAGAGAGAGAGAGAGAGAGAGAGATAATGGGTATGCCAGTGCCCCCAGCCACTGCAAACTAACTCCAGAAAGAAGTACCACCTTGTGCATCTGGCTTACTTGGATTCTGGGGAATTGAAATTTGGCTTTGCAGGCAAGCACCTAAACTGCTAAGCAATCTCTCCAGCCCTGTAGTTTTTTAAATTTAATTTTTTTTTTCAAGGTAGGGTCTCACTCTGGCCCAGGCTGACTCAGAATTAACAATGTAGTCTCAGGGTGGCCTGGAACTCATGGCAATACTCCTACCTCTGCCTCCTGGTGGTGGGATTAAAGGCGTGTGCCACCATGTCTGGTTTTTAAATAAATTTTTATTATCAGATATAAATTATATATACTGGGTTTCATTCTGGTATTTACATATATGTAATGTATTTTGATTAAGTTCACTCCTATTCCCTCTCTTATCTGTATCTGCTCCTGCTGATTCTCATCTTTTTCTCAACTAGTTACCCTGCTGTATGGTTGAGGGAGTACTCACAGGCACATGGGCAACTTAGCAGTGGCTACATCAGTAAAGAAAATATCTCTTCCCCTCACCCACAACAAGCATTAACAGTGTGTAAATTGATGAATAGGGCCTCGTGAGCTCTTCCCCTCTCTATGACAAGATGCTATAGTGCCCAATCTTATGTAGAGCTTGCACAGGTAATTACAGCTGCCATGTTTTCTCAAGAGTGAAAACACCAAATCATCCTTGAAAATTGTCATTCCATGACATTTTATACTTAGTGTCCCATTTATGGCTCAACATTTGACTGTCATTCTCTTCACTTTGACCATTTATAAGCCTCTGCAGTTACTAATGCACTGCACAAGACAAAAATAATTACTTGATTTTTTCTTTGTTTCTTTTAAACAAAAGCTTAATTCTCAATAATCTATGGCTATAAACAAAGTTGTTTAGAAGGCAATATGATGGGCACATGATTACCAAAGCTATGGGCTTTTGACCAGGTATACACTACAGATTAGTATTACCATCTAAAGAGTAGATCCCCCAAATTTTCTTGGGATAACAAAACATAACCTTTTAATAAAATTTACTTCACAATAAGCACCACATATAAATATAATATAAATATGACTATTAACACACACATAAAACTACTTTCCCTAATATATTTTAAAAACATGATAATGTGCTACAGTTTACTAACAAACTCCAAAGACACATCATGAAAATAAACAAACTGCTGCCTAGATATGTACCAATATTAATACCCAAAGTTATACCAAATCTTGTTCAATCCATATTGTGAGTCAAACTGTATTTTGTAGACAAAAAATGAAATTTGCTTCTCAACTAGACACTTGTGTTCAAAAATGCAATTTTTAGATTTCAAACACAAATTTTTGGACAAATTCATATTAGATCAGGACCTAAAAAATTCAAATTATGTGGGCTACTATCCTTACATTATACACATATATACAAATATTTCAAGATCAGATGTTTTCCATTTAAACACTTTCTTATTTGCTATAGACATGGAAAGTAAAATCCTGATGTGTCGGCAATAGAAAAGGCTACTCTTCTCACCTGATTACCACTCATGAAACAACATTAACTCAACTGTGGTTTTGAGAATGTAAAGACCAGAGATGTCTTCATGTAATTTTGTTACCAATAACACAATACCACAGTCTGAGTTATAAATAGGAGAGATTTCTATTAGACTACAGTTCTTAACATTCACAGCTGAAGGTCAACATAAAAGTCATATTCTTAGTTGTGGCTGATTCCTGAGGTAGTTTACATCTGTACATGCAAGAGATAGGAGTGGGTTTGTTATATATGCTGATTTCTACTGTTCTTTACAAAGATGTAAGTAGGCAGTCATGGAGATACCACTATAAAGACCTTGCCTAATGCTAATCACCTCTCCCAAATATCACCTCTAAATTCCATATTTGGGACGATATCTCATAAGGGGACTAAATTTCTAATAGATGAGCATTGGGAAACATATTCATATTACATAGCATCCATAGCCCCAATTTTATATTACATATCCACAGTGATAAACTACTTTTAGTGAAACATGAAAGACTTAAGGAATTCTAAACATTTAGCTATCTCCTTAGTTAAGTGACCAATAAACCTTCTCAAATCATCACCTAGCATTCTTATATTCCTATGAATTATTCCTAGAAGAGTTTCATTGGTAGAAATTCATTTGAAAATACAGTAAGACTTATGGATTTATAATAAGGATTCTTAAGTAAGTTCTATGTTGATTTGAGAATACTTTGAATTAATATTTTTTCTTTGAACAAATAACTTATTGTTTAAACTAGTAGTGAAATTATTTTTTTATTTACTGGCTAAAGTCATTCTATATTTGAATGTTGTTTCCATATCTCAATCATATATATTTTGTCCACTGTGAAACTCCAAAAAGGTACACAAAATGAACTTCACTTGTTTTGCTTCCACTTTAACTATATGCTCTATGTGGAAGATCAAACAATGATCTGTTAGATTTACTTTTACATTCAGGCTTGCCCTTTTCCTTCACAATCTTTGCTAAATGACAGTGGTAATGGTGGTTACTTTTTCTTAACCAATAGAGCATCTGCAGCATTGTTTATCAAGTGGTTCTGAAATTCCAACTGGTCTTACTTTGTTCACATAAGACTTTTTGAGCTTCATAAACTAACAGAAATATTAATTCATCACCTTAAAGAAAAATTACAACCTACTCATTCCTTTTCTATTTACGTGTCACAATGACTCAGGACACAAAGTAGAAGAAATACTCTGAGCAATAATCACCTTCTTTGTGAATTTCTCAATCAAAGCAACTATTTCAATCCATTTTATGGTTATTCCTTGAGTAATATATTCTAAAAAAGGACATGTCTAACTTTAACCTTTTTGGCAGTTTGCATCAAATGAAAATCATAACAATAAATATTTTTCTTTGGGTTTTCATGTTATATTTAAATTTAATTATATTGAATTATATAATACTAAATTTTAAATGATCTCCGTTTTTGCTACTCCACTTTTTTATTTATTTTTATGGTGTCACATGTGATAATGAGCCTACTGAGTGACAAATAAAGTGTTCATCATTGAAATGCCTATTAACTTGACTATTTTCAGAATGCAGATCCAGCAATGTACACGTTGCATTAGAAACCTTGCTTGGCATTAAAAATCATAGGCAATAGTATTGAACAAATTTAAATATGAAATTAATCTAGTGTACAGTTTGTTATGGATACTTCTTGAAAAATGTGGACTGGAGGATCATCATTTTTAAATAGAAGAACAAAGAAAAATAGACTTTGTAGAAAGTCTAGGCAATGACATAATTCTTTGTTAAAAACTGTCAGGGCATGAAATTCCATATGTATGGAAGTAACCAATATGGAAAAGAATTCACAAGACATCTAAAAAAATGGATGTTTCTGAACAGAGAAAGGGGAACATAAAAGAGAGAGCTAGCATTTATTCAGCAATTACTATAGGAGAAAGAGTACAATTTTTGTGTATGCTAACCATTAAAAACCTCTAAGCATTCCACAAATATTTCCATTATATAGACAAGCCAAGAGTCACAAACATTAATATCACATGACCAGCAAATATCAGCATTTAAAGCTAAAACTGCCTGATCCCACCATATATGTACTTTCTTTATGAAAGCATGAAAGAGTGAACCTTAAGGGATATTATTAGTGCTATTTGATTACATAAATTTATGTCCCACTGAAATGCTCTCTAAATACTTACATATACTTATATATAAGCATCAGTATTGGTCACAGAAGTACCTCTTCTTGGATGGTGGTGACTGCAGGAAAATTCAAAGTTCATCAAAGTGTGAGAAATTATATTTAAGTGTTCTGCACTTAATGAACTATCTCTCTCATAACCTTCTAATGGATCAATTACTAAGTCATAAGGGGTGGAGGAAATAATATAGGAGGCAAAGGGTGAGAAAGTGTACTCCGGAACACTGTCTCACAGACACAAAGGGATCTTTGTATCCATGACCTCATAGTGGCTGTTGCTACCTGCATAAGAACTGTATAACACTGGGCTCGTCAACAGTTTGACATGAATGATAGAGGAGGGGAAATTTAAAAAAAAAAAGGCAATTGCAGGGTGTGGTGGCCCACGCCTTTAATCCCAGCACTCGGGAGACAGAGGTAGGAGGATCACCATGAGTTCGAGGCCACCCTGAGATTATGTACTGAATTCCAGGTAAGCCTGGGCTAGAGTGAGACCCTACCTCGAAAAAGAAAAAAAAAAAAAAAGACAATATAGAAGAGGGAAGAGTAGGAAAAAATGGGGAGGTTCGGTAAAGGGGGATATGAGAGGGAAAAGAAGGGTGGTAGGAGAGGATTATGTAATTTTTAAAAATAATTTGTTTAAAAAATATTTTATCCTTGCTATTGGACAGATGGTTCAGTGGTAACGCACTTTACTGCAAAGCCTAACTTCCCATGTTCATTTCCTCAGTAGCCATGTAAAGCCAGATGCACAAAGTGGCACATGCATCTGGAGTTAATTTGCAGTGGCTAGAAGCCCTGGCACACCCATTCTCCTTCAGTCTGTCTCTCTTCTCTCTGTCTCGTAAATAAATAAACAAATATGCAAAAACCATTTTATCCTTACTCTAGACACAATTAAAATCATGATATCCTAAATAAGATATGCTCCTTCTCTATGCTCTACAATTGATTGCCATTTCTTCTTGTTTTCTTATCCTCTCAGTTTTCAGTATTAACTGGCAATTTAGAATATTTTTATACTTTGATTTCACTTTTCAAGATGTTAAGTACTGTGATACTTTTGATTAAAGGAAATTTGGAGAATACATTCTTCCTTCTGTCTTACCGCATTAATAATCAACTAAATTATTTGTGTCATATTAAATTTTGTATATTTATTTTTAGTTTTTTTAAAATTAATTCTTAGCTAGCACATAAAAATAAGAATCCTGGGCTAGAGGGATGGCTCAGAGGTTAAGGCATTTGCCAAAGGACCCAGTTTCAATTTCCCAGGACCCACGTTAGCCAGATGCACAAGGGGGCGCATGTGTCTGGAGTTTATTTGCAGTGGCTGGAGGCCCTGACATACCCATTCACTCCCTCTCTCTCTCTCTCTCTCTCTCCCTCTTTCTCTGTCAAATAAATAAATTAATTTAATTAAATAAATAACAATCCTGAATATCAGCAGGCAGAAGGAGATGCTTTGATACACATTGTGTAACATTTAAGTAAGTTAGAACATAACAATGTCCTCTAAAATTTAGCATTCATTATTGTCAAAACAGCCAAATAATTTAATGTTAAAAACAATATGCTAATAATAAAATTTAAAAATATAAAAAATCTCCAGTATTTTAACTTAATAATTTTCTTTGTTCAAGTTTCTGGTTTTAATTGTTATGAAGGTATGTGAATCACTCTTTCCATTATGACTTGATTCAATTCACAGGGACAAATGACAAAAACTGTCCTAGAATTTTGTTTATGTGAAAATATCTCATCCCATTTCAGCCCCAAGTAGAACAAAGATTGGTGGCATGAATATTAATATTTATAAATTCAATGTAAAATAATTTCCATTTTCTCATTCTTCTTTCAGAAGTATTTAGGGGATATGGACTGTCAAATAGGCTGATCTCAAATCAGACAGGAATAGAAGGCTAAACTGGAATAGAAGAAAAGAACCAGATGAAAATATATCACACCAACAAATACAAAGGTAACTTTGGTCACGCCATCAGACATTAGTTAATAATAATAATAGTTTTTAGAAGTTAATTTTAATTGCTTGGTATTGACTTTGGATTTTCTGAACTGCTTAGAATTGGTTATGCTGGTTAAGTTGAATATACTAAGTAGGAAATAGTGAAAATGAAAGCCAATGAGGTAAATGCACAAAATAATGTTCATACATATAAAAATCCATAACTATCTAATGTCTCACTTGTACTCAAATATTTTTATATCTTTCTCTCTGTGTGTTAATATTAGTATTCACAATGAGTGTATACAGACATGAGAGGATAAATTAAATTAATTGTAGAGAATATATTGACTTCTGTTTTTTTTTTTTTTAAACAAATAATTTCTCCTTAAATAGGTACTTTGCTTTTCAGCACGTGGGCATAGTGGCACAAGCCTTTAATGCCAATACTCAGGAGACAAAGGTAGGTGCACCACTGTGAGTTTTAGACTACTCTGAGACTACATAGTGAATTCCAAGTCATCCTGTTCTGGAGTAAGACCCTACCTCAATAAAAAAAAAAAAAAAATCAATACATGTTTTGTATCTTCTATCATTAATCAGCTCTTTCTTGACAATATATAAAACAGAGAAAATAGTATATCCTTTTTTCATTTTCAGGGTAGCCTAGCTACTTATTGATAACAAAATAAGTTCATTTCTTAAAATAACAGACATGAATGTAATTGTTATATACTCAGTAATTCAGGAGTGAAAGTATGTATGATAGAATAGGCATTGCTTCTCTTAAGTATCTTTCTCTGGAATGGTACATGGTAAATGGAATAAGGGATTATACCTAGTTGCCAAGAGCTGATATGATGTTATATACATGGTACACAGAAAGACTGAGAACTAAGTACTTGTTAAAAAAGACTACATGCCATAGTCCTAAAATACTGACTTCTTTATTATTGTGCATCATAATTTTAATTATCATCCCACTCTGTCCATATTTAGAATCAAGTGATTTTTTTGTTGTGCTGTGTATATGAACTAAAAATGCATCATATGCTTTTACCAGAACATGATGCATTTCTAGTTCATTACATAGCACAGCAGAAAAAAGCACCAGATTCTAATATGCTTGCCAGTTGTTATAACAAAATGCCATAGACTGTGTGCATATTCAACATAAATAGTTTTTCAGCTACAGAGGCTAGAAGATCAAGGTGTTGGAAAGTTTGGTTTGTCTTGTGGTACCTATGTTTGACTTACAGATATTGTCCTCTCCTTGTGTTCACAAAAGGCTGTTGCTCTGTGCATGCATGCCCCCATGATGTCTTCTGATAAGGATACATTTCCTATTGTAATAGAGTCTTCCCTAATGACCTTATTTTAATATGAAAGACTGATCTCCAAGTCCAATTGTATTCTCAGATATTGGGGTTATGTCTTTAATTATGTTTTTAACTTTTCAAACTATACCTATGTTAAATTTTGTACAAAGAACTGTTTTACTTTCATTTTAGTCATATTTTGTATTATTTTCTTATTAACTGGAAACTATATGAAACATCATGTGTTGGTACCATTCCCCTCCTCTCTGCCCCTATTTTTAGAATTATACTTTGACAGACCAACTCTTTCAAATCTCATTTGTGTCAGATATGTGCAAAATTGAATTTAATGTTTTATGGTGGTTGACTTCTCTGGGAAGTATATGAATAAATTAAGACTGGGAATGTTTATTATCAAGTAACAGATGGGGAACAAAAAGGAAAGAAGCAGAATCAGACATGAGGAGCTGTCAGAACGTGATTTAGACTTGATAACATTTCTGACAATCCACTTGGGAGCTTCAGAGCAAAGATTTCTCAGCAGCAATATATGTAGAGAAAAGTGGCCTAACCCTTTGTAGCAAAAGCTTGCTTAGGCATTCGCAAATGACCCCAAGAGAATGAACTTGATGAAAATAACAGCTAGACAACACTAAGTAGTTCCTGCCCTTGGAAAGTATTTTCTTGTGGTGGTAACTGAGCAGGGCATCTCTAAATGTGCAACAAAGCTTATATCACTCACAGAAAGTAGGCATATCAAAAAGAGAAGAAATATAAATCAATACAAATATTATGCAATTATAGTAATTATTAACATTTTCAGAAGATATTATGTTTCAGATGTTATTTAGCATCCTACCACTATCTATTCTCTCTCCATCTCCCTCAACACAAAGATGACAAATTTTATTAATATATATAATTAATTATCTTAAGACTAATATTTATTAGCATATTGAGTTTTCAAAATAAAATAGCAATGAATGAAATTATTTAGAAGGAAACATGATATTGTACAGTAGAATATTCTGACTTGAAAACATCCAATAACCATAAATGCAATTTATTCATAATAATATTTAGCATAAATAGCACAAAATTCTAAACAGATATTAGTTCATTGAAATAATCTTATCCAAACAAACATGTTGGAGATAGGCATTCATAGAGGCTAAGAACTGTCTAACAGACATTTCTCTTTTATATATTTCATACATTAGGCATTTATAGATTTTTCAGATAAACTAAAACCAAACCATCATACACTATGAAAAGAATGGCATTTTCCTACTGCCTCAGTTACTATTATTTAAAAAATTCTTACGTTTTCAACAAAAGTGTCATTTATTAAAGCATATGTGCAAGAAAAAATCAGAAAATTTAGGTAAAAGATGTATTTTTGGGATAAATAATTCTACAAAAATTCATAAAATAGAGCCAATGATACAAACTAGTTAAATTAATAGCTTAGATGTGCCTGTCAGGGAAGTGCAAAATATGCACCAATTCCCTTGCTGAACATAGGTGACAAAAAATCTCAACAGGATCCAAACAAAGTTCAATAACATACAGAGGTCATATGTCAGGAAGTACATTGAAGGCTAAGGCAGGAGGACAACTGTGAGTTCTAGTTCGATCAGGGTTAGAGTGAGGCTCTCCCTCAATAAAAGGATAATCATATATCATTACCATGTTGGATTCATTCAAGGAATGCAAAATTAGTTTAAAATGTGTATATCAATAGGTGTAATATATCATATAGATACATAAAGATAGAAATTACATGATCATCTCAACAGATACAGAAAATATATTTGGCAAGGTCAAGCCTTCATGATAAAAGTCCTCAGGAAACTGAGATAAGAAAGAACATATTTCAACATAATAGAGGTTATGAAATATAACCTAGAACCATTAAACATTATTCCAGATGGGAAATAACTGAAATTATTTTCATTAAAATCAGTACCTCTTGTATACCAATAACAAAATTTCTGAGTAAGAATTTATTTAGGGGAAAATATCATTTACAATAACTTTAAAAAATAAATCTAATTAAGAGGCCAAACCTATAAATGAAAATCTTAGATATTGAAGACAGAAGCTGACAAAGGCACTAGGAAATGGAAAATCTTCCATAATCATAGAATGGCACAATTGATAATGTGAAAAAAAAAGTTTTTTTTTTAAACTAAGGCAGTCTATGCATTCATTGCAATTTCCACAAAATTGCAGTATTATTTGGAGAAAGACAAAAACAATCCTAAAATCAATATGTAAAGCAAAATACCTTGAATAGCCAAATGATAAGCAGAAAGATGAATGCCAACTGTCTCAGAACTAGCTCTCAAACTATACCATAGATCCATGGTAACAAAAATTGACATGTGAACCAACAGTTTAGACTACAGGGATAAGAAACAAGCCCATGCAGCTACAGCCACCTAGTTTTGTCAAAGAGGCCAAAATTCCACATTAAAGAAAAGACAATCTCCTCAACAAAATAGTGCTAAAAATCCTGGATAGCCATATATTGAAATATGAATTTAATCCATATCTCTCACCTTCCACAAAAAAATGTTTCAAAATAGATCAAATACCTTACATAAATTTTGAAACACTAAAAATGTAGAGTAAAATATAGTGGAAACTCTTATTTATACAGGCATAAGCAAGAAATTTCTGAAAAATGACATGAGTAGGAAAGAAATAACCCCAATAATTGACAAATGGATTGACATGAAATTGAAAAGCTTATGTACAACAATGTAAACTATCAACAGATGAAAGAGGCAGCCTATAGCATGGCAGAAAATCTTTGCCAGCTACACTTCAGACAGGGAGTTGATATCTACAATATATGAAAACTGCATAAAAAGATCTACAATATTAAACACCAAATGAAAATGACAAAAATTCCAATCAATAAATTTGCTAATACCCTGAAAAGATAGTTCTCAAATGAAGAAATACAGGGCTGGAGAGATGGCTTTAGAAGTTAAGACACTTGCCTGCTAAGCCAAAGGACCCAGGTTCAATTCCCCAGGACCAAAATAAGCCAGATGTACAAGGTGGTGCATGTGGCTGGAGTTAGTTTGAAGTTGCTGGAGGCCCTATCATGCCCATTCTCTTTCTCTTTCTATCTGTCTCTCTCTCTCCCTCTCTCTCTTTCAAATAAATAAATTAAAACTTTTAAAAAGAGAAGAAGAAATACAAATTCCCAATAATTTTTTGAGGTAGGATCTTACTCTAGCCCAGACTGACCTGGAATTCACTATTTAATCTCAGACTGGCCAACAAACTCATAGTGATCTTTTTACCTCTGCATTTCCAGTGCTGAGATTAAAGGCATGTGCCACCACATCCACCTCAATAATTTTGTGTTCAACAGCATGAGCCACAAGGAAATTCAAGTTAAACTATATTGATATTCTATCTTACCCATGAAATGATAGCTAGCATCAAGAAAACAAGTGTCAACAAATGCTGGAAGAAAGAGGCAATTTAATTCACTGTTTGTGGAAGTGTACACTGGCACAGCCACTATGCAAATCACTATGATTTCACTAAAAATACAAACCAAATATATTATATGGCCCAGGGAGACATATCATGGTAATATAAGCATAGGCATTCTGGCACATCCATGTTTATAACTATGCCATTCACAAAAGCAAAGGAAT